>NW_022145594.1:8372224-8737224 GCF_000002235.5 Strongylocentrotus purpuratus
CAAAAGTAGCGCTTAATAATGTCTGTTTAGTAAAACGGGCAAAGGAATATTTACCATTAATATCTAAAATGTAGATGTATAATGCATTTGTGTTGCTTTCCTTTCATTATTTTTATTTTAAATCCTATCACTGCACCGGATGGAATGCTAAGGTAAATAAAAAGTCACGTTGCGAGTCAGGTTCCTCTGAATGGTCAGTTCAATATTAGGAACACAAATTAACTCCAGAAGCCAAAAGGGAGCTGCGAGAATTTTAAAGCAAGGCTACGAGACCCAATGATGTGCATTGTTTAGTACTCTAAAATGGATGCCAATCGATCAGCGTTTCGAATTTCAACGCGCTATATGATGTACAAGTGCACACATACATTGGCACTATACAAGAAGGTTAAATTAACTTAAGTGAAATTTATTAGAATTATTCGCGGCAGGCAGATGCAGGATTACTTTCTGTGCCAAATTATAAATCAAAATGTTTTAAACGTACCCACTCGTGTCTTCAATAACAGTTTTTAATCAATTTGGACAAATCGTTAAGAATAGCAAGCTCTGTGAACACATTTTAATACATGTTGAAACGATCTTGTAATATCCGTTCCCAATAGTAAATACCAATAGGATTCAATTCCGTCTAAAGTTGAACTCTAACTTTAATTATGCTCATATTTCAAAGCATTTATCTTGTTGAATCGCATAATTGATTTGTGTTGCGTTTTCATAGTTCTCATAATGAAGGATGACATGTCGCTTTTCATATGGATGAATGGCATAATTCGCTATCATATGAAAATATATATGTTCATTCGAATTTAGCTCGTATATTTAAATGCTATATTAATAAAACGTTTATTATTTTACAAGAGATTTCATCTAATATATGCTATGTAAAATATGTATAGAAAACAACTTTTGGTATCTCAAGTGTGGATCTATTTTGAGCCAAGATCGTCTTTTTTTGCTTATCTTTATAGGCTTCAGAAACTATATGAGGTTATCAACAACAAAAAATGTTTAAAAAAATGATGATTATATTATTCATTGATTTAAAAACAGATTAGATCTAAACATGTGTTACAACAATATGACAAATATGCAACAGTATTTTTGTTGGACAATTCCAACACTTATTTTAAAAGATAAACCAAAACATACAAATATACATGTTTGAACTTACTTTCCTTCTGTGTTTTTCTCTGATATTGGTTTTTAGTTTATATTTACGATTTTTTAAGCATTTTTTGTTATCAAACATGGTCTCATGGAGATCAACCCTGTATTAATGTCCAAAAAAAAATAATGAATACATCTGTAATAATTTCCAACATTTTTTTTTTATTGTGCATATAAAAAAAAATAATTTTAAAATTGTATTCTCAAGATCTAAAGTAATAACAGAGTCATAATACAAAATCCCTCTGATGTACGTATCTTTAGGTGAATCTAACTTGACTTTAAAAGTACAAATCTGGTATGAAATGGTGTTGATATTTTCTGCCAAGCCTTACTTTTTTAATGAATATACAAAGAGAGTATTGAAGTAAGTGTCCTTTGTTATATATGTTAAAACTTTCAACAAACCGTGCTCGTTTATCTTATTTTTAATGTTCCTTTGGCAGATGTTCTCTTCTCCTACAAAATTTGACTGAATATGTTATTGTTGTTGTTTGGTATTATCGGCGTTTCATTCTTTTTTTTATAATATTTACGCCTTTCACTTTATTGTATACTATTTGTAAATTTGTAATGTTCTAAATCATATGTTTGTGATAATATAATCTCAGATCCACCCCAGCCTTTCCCCCCCCCCCCCCCCTCTACCACCCAAACCCATCCCGTAAAGAATAAGGGTTTGTGATATGAAGAAATATAACTCAAAATCAATCCATTTCCCTGCTGCAAAAATGTGATTTGTACTAACTTAGTTTATCTAATCACAAAATGTAAACTATTATTTCACATAGTTTCTGCATTCATGAATATGACGAGTGTATATAAAGCAATTTTTTATCACTGTATCATTATATGGAAACAAATCTATTGGACAGTGACAATAGTTTGTCCTATAGACAATGAAGCTAGGACGAATGGTGTAACTACTGGACAAGGGCATCATGCATGCTACCATGCTACCCCTTTATTAAACTACAGTGGCTCCCGTTTGCTAACAGAATCACTGGATAGTTGTCTAACTCTCAGATCTGTATAGACCTCACATTCGTTTTTACATCTCGTCTCTCTTCCAGGAACATTTACATCGGCTCCTCCCTTTCTCATTCCCGAATGCCCCAAACATGCGACCAATAAATTACTTTCAATCCTTTGCCCTATTGCTTTCGAACAACCTCCATTTTTCAAAATTTTGCTTTAAAACGAGGGACATCGTCATTAGAAAATGAGTAGTAAAAGTCGTAGAAGTTGTAGTTGTAGTAGTAGTGGTGGTGGTGGTAGTAGTATTAGTAGAAGAAGTAGTATAGAAGTAGTAGAATAGAAGTAGTAGTATAGTAGTAGTAGTAGTAGTAGTAGTAGTATAGTAGTAGTATTAGTAGTAGTAGTAGTTGTAGTCGTAGTAATGGTGTCAGTGGGATGATGGTAGTAATAGAAGTTTAGTAGAAGTAGTATTGAAGTAGAAGTAGTAGTTGTGGTGGTGGTGCTGCTGGTAGTGTTAGTACTAGTATAAAAGGAGTCGTAGTAGCAGTTGTAGTAGCTGACATAATGGTAGGACGAGTTACATAAACAGGGTAGGCGATACAATTCAAACAAAAAGAAAAAACAAACCCATGAATCATGAATACACTAGTTTTATACCATTCAATCATTAATGCCGTTACAATGTAAGTACATAGGAGGGACCGATAGGTACAAGTTTATGAATAAAATGTGCAAAGTACAATATACTGAAAACAATGCTAATACGAACAATTTAGATTTAAGCTATTAATACTAAAATCTTTGTAACCAAATATATATGGAAATCAATATTTAGCCCAGAGGTAGAAAGATTGGGAAGATTTTTGACCTGTGTAATGCAGTCATAACACGCAAACGACAAGAAATCAGTGTCGGGTTATTTATACTATATGATATTTAAATAATTAGAGTGATTTCTCGGAGATTGTCTTTTACTCTTAAAGGTGTATCGAATGTGTAACAGTTGAAAAAAAAAAACTGATGATAAAATATGACTCAATTAACTCCAGATTTAGTAAAGATTGGCAGTTTTGCGTGAAAAGAGACCCCCCCCCCCCATATATAAATGTGGAAAAAGAACAAACTTAAAGAGAAAAGATAGAGAGGCAGCAACAAGAGGGGGAAGTAGTTTAAAGGCAGAACTTTGCTACTTTTAGACAAATTACTATAAAATTGAAAAGCGTCTGTATTAATCTGAAATATTAGCAAGGATCTATCCTACAGCATAATGAAAACTGTTCAATGCCATACTCGAAAATAATCCACTCGCCTGCTCGGCTAAAGAAGGGTAGGGCTCATATACTACACGCTTTAGAAAAACTTCAGACCAAAATCCGGCGTACTAACCTAATTTTACCAAAATATAAAGCAATTCAATAGGCTTTGTGTCAGTCCTGGATGGTTGAACCTTATTTACAAAAAACCGTGCATTCACAGCATGAAAGACGTTTTTCTATTTAAAAACACAATCTATTATGGTAAGAGGCCAGTTTGCCCCCTCGCGGTAATAACCCCAAGTTTGTGTTTCCCATAACAATGACAGAGGGCTGAAATGAAAAAGCAATATTTCTTTGACTGATGAAAGCGAGGGAAAGCGATCAACAACGTGATATGAAATCTGATAACCCTAATTTACACGTTTAATGTGATGACGGAAATAAGAGACACAGATTTGTCATTTACCGAAGTGATTACAGCAAAATGAAAACAATTTATATACTGATAATTCCATGATCTTTCAATATATTTATGATGATACGTAACTTTTCATTTATGTTTCATTTATGACCGTAGCCTTTGATTATTCCTGGAGAAGTACGAGTAATCGTTGAGAGGGGGGCTACACTGCATCCTCCCCTCCCCCTCAAATAAAATTGTTTTTCATGAGGGAAAGGCTACACTGCACCCCCCCCCCCACCCTTCAAAGAGCGGTGCTGTCATTCAGGCCTTACAACCTGTGAATATTTAATTTGCATAATGAGGACATTTTGAGATCTATCCTTTCTATGTTGACACTTCCCGTGAAAAAGTGATAGAGTTCTCAGTATTTCACCTTTACAAGAATTCGTCCTCCTCAGTCTATAAATAAACAGTTAGTAAAACGATATTACATGCTATCTGTGACTTTCATTAAAATCCATTTCATCTAACCTAATGATAACTTCCATAACAATTATGACACAAATAAAAGAAATAATATTGCTCTCATTCATTACTTAAAAATGGCCTTAATAAAGTACTTTATTGTGTACAACTGTTGTCAATTCAAGTATGGAAATGATTGCACTTTTAATGGGCAAACCCTGTAAAGCAGTCAGTTGCTGCTTAAGAATGGCAAGCATCGTCACCGTGCCCGAAAGTAGTATTCGTTCAATGTATAATTTCACTCTTGTTATACATTATGTACCTAACGGCTGTACTTGTTAAAGGACCTAAACACTCATAAAAGACAACCAGTCCACTCTACTAAATTTTAAACCGGGTTGAAATTGTTCCTTTTTACATAAACTTAATGAAGGAAAAATAAATTGATAGCCTCTGTATATAGGATATTGCATGATATTTCTTTTAACATCAAAGTACTTCAAGAAAAAGCCTTTTATATTTAATTGTTGCTTCAACTATACATAACAAATCTGGTTGTGCGTGTGTGGGTGGGCGTAAAATGGTGGTGATATGTCTATGTATTGTGTGTGTACTTTGATTTTTCAGGAGAAGATAAATGAGTAGGGGTGTTAATGTGGTGTGGGTGTGGGTGTGTATTTTTAAACTGATAATAATATATTATATTAATATAACTAGGCTCTCACAGAAACTTGTTTTAATCCATAAGATATCATTTTAGTCTACAAGATAACCTTAAATTATGTTGAACAGACTACTAACTCCTTGTCTAATGATATTCAAGTTCTCTCTGCTCGCCTGTCCATTGTGCCATTTCACACGAACAGCATAAGGTGTTTATCTCGATTAGTGAATGAAAACACAAATGTTACTAAATAATAGTAATAATATTAAATTTGTATATAGCGCTTAACACAAATGTCACTAAGCGCTTTACAAATATACTAAACCCAAATGCAAGAAGAAAAGAACATGTGATGGTATCAAAGAAATTGACAGTAGACTTTCAAAAATAAAAGATAAAGCTTAGATTTAAGCTATTAATACCGGAATCTACATGACCAAATATGTAAAATTTGACTCAATTAACTCCAGGTTCCGTAAAGATTGGTGGATGTGCGTGAAACGGACTACCCCCGCCCCACCCACATTAATGTGGAAAAAGAACCAAACATGAAGAGAAAAGACAGAGGGGCAGCAAAAAGTTGGGAAAGTAGTTTAAAGGCAGAATTTTGCTACATTTAGACAAATTAATATATAATTGAAAAACGTCTGTATCAATATTAAATATTAGCTAGGATCTATTTTGCAGCATGATGACAGCTGTTCAATGCCATAGTTGAAAATAGTCCCCATGTCTGCTATGGTATAGAACGGTACGGCTCATGTACTACACGCTTTGTCAAAAATTCAGTCCAAAATCCGACGTACTAACCTAATTTTACCAAAATGAAAAAGTAATTCAATAGGCTTTGTGTCAGTCCTGGATGGATGAACCTTATTTACAAGGTCATGCATTCACAGCATAAAAGACGATTTTTTTTTATTTTTTTTTTTTAATCTATTATAATAAGAGGCCAGTTGCCCCCTCGTAATAATAACCCCAGGTTTGTGTTTCCCATAACCATGACAGAGTGCTGAAATGAAAAGGCAATATTTCTTTGACTGATGAAAGAGAGGGAAAGAGATCAACAACATGATATGAAATCTGTTAACCCTAATCTGATAACCCTAATCTGATAACCCTAATTTACTTGTTTGGTGTAATGACAGGACTCAGAATTTTAAAAACATATAATTTCCAACTCATTTTCATTAGACTTTGAAATGACTACAGCAACCTAAATCAAATTTAATACAGATAATTCTTTAAGCTTTTAATATGTTTACATGAATACGTAACTTTGCTTTTATGTTTTATTTGTTACCACGACCTGTAAAACATTCCCGGAGGAGTACGAGTACTCATTGAGAGGGGACTACACTGCAGCCCCCCCCCCCCCTCATAAAATAGCATTGTTGCCCATAAGGGAAGGGCTACACTGCACTTCTGTAATGGGTAGAGATGTCATCCAAGGCCTTAGTTTCAACCTGTGAATAATTGTTAATAATTTTATACCCAAGTCGACTTTATCATTAATCCTTTTCGTTTCTGAAAGTTTGAAGCCACCTTGTCACACTCGATTAAGTGACAAAAGCGGGAATAGATTATAGTCCACGCATCTGTATCTATATTCAATATATCATATGGTATCACTTTATTAATATCTCCTGCACTACATTACATGCAAGAATTTCGCCTTTTTTCCTGCTAGAGGTTCTCTTTATTTTACAGAGCTGTTTGACCTCGCGAAGGTGAACAAGTGAGAGCAAATTTGTCATAACAATTGTTACATGGAGATAAAGTTAAGATCAATCGACAAAGAATAGAGCACAGTAGAAGGTGGGCCATAGTTAGCATGCGAGTGAAAAGTTGAAAAGAGGATCTGTTTACCCTTGCTGATAATTTTGCCATCACTACGTAAATTATAATAATAATCAAAATTTCATTAAAACGTTTACTTGTTAAACTCATCTATCTGGATAATGTCAAAACACTTTTAACTTAGAGAGGATTTATTTTCTGCCCTTTTTTATGTATGCTGCTCAATAATTTTTATATCAAAACTGAGATATGTTTGAGTTTGATAGGCAAAGTGTAAATAATAATACTAACAGTAATAATAGGCATTTCTATAGCGCCGTCATACCAAAAGACGTTAAAAGACGGGAGTTTCTGCTACCTTGTTTGGCGTTCAACAATAAGGGATAGAGCAACGTCGATCTGGCGCTGCTCAGTGGCTACCGGGCTCACGATCAATTGCGCAAAAAGAATTTCGATTTCCGGTTTAACTTAATAAATTACCATTTACCTCACCACAAATCCAAGAGTTGATTAATCTTCATTTGCTACTCTCAACCCAGGTATAAATGTGTACCTGAAAGTTGATGGGATAAAGATAACAGCGGGGTCACAAAGAGAAGCAGTGATAATACTGATGCGGCTACTGAGGATAAATATCGCGGAGTGAAATTTAATTTTACACTTAAATCAGACTCGTTCGGGGTTTTTCTCGATCTTATTCATAAAAATGATGTCGAATTAATAGAAATAAGAAAAGGAAGTGGTGATCGAGATTCAGCAAGTCGCAGTTTTTTTGAGAGTCTAAAAAGAACTGTTGGTCTTCGCCTATAGAAAAGCCCTGAAAAAAAAACTTTCCAAGTTTACGGTATTGATCCAATAAATGTGTTAATCTGTCTCAACCCATATTAAATAATATGCTTTGGTCATCGTTAGGAGATGAAAGAAAACAAGTTACATGTACCTAACTTTCTTATATCAAATTTCAAATTTCGAATACTTCCTGATAACATGTTCTTCAGCATCCAATATTGTAAAGGTATAGAGTATTTTACCAAAACACAGTGCTTTTATATAACCTGAACATGGTTCATAAATCTCAAAGCTAAAATAATGGCAGCTTGTTGATGTAGTTCCTGAATAAGTTAGTAAGATTGTCTGTACGTACTTCTTATTCATCTAGCATGTCCCCGAGGAGTGAACAAGATTTCTGGCGTGTTTTGACACACATTGCTGAAAATATGAAGACAGATGAGGAAACTGAAAAACTAGGATTGGAACTGGGAATCCCACAATACGATATCGATGGCTCCAGGGTCGCAAACCGACACGGTATAGTTTACGAAGGGACCTTTAATATGCTCAAAAAATGGTCGAGGCTACAACATCAGGAAACGAGCTTAAGGATCTTAAGACAAGCCTTGGAGAGGGTCGGCAGGATAGACCTATGTGAAAGCATGGACCGTGGTGAGAGTACTTCTTCAATACCTGACGTTGCTGGTAAGTATCGTGTAGAGGTGTCGTGCTACAGTGGTTTGTTCACTTGACTATAAATCCAACGATTGGGGGTTCGAATTCCTAACCGGCAATAACGTGTAATGTGGTAAGGCATTGATCCACATTTGCCACTCTCCACCCAGGTGTAAATGGGTATCCGACATGCCCCAGCGTTACATATATCGCAGCACGGCGTGATGGACATGTGCGTGTTATAGAAATGTACCATTATTTATCATTATTATTACAAGCCATGTACTTCTCTAGGGCAAGATAGTGGTTGATCTATTTACAGTGCACATGTATGCAATAGCGAACCTAATAATAACAAGTGTTCTTTCCGTTGAAGTAGTTTGTCGATATATGATTTTACGTGGTCCTTGAACAATTTCAGTTCTGATGGCCGAGGGGCAATTTGTTGGCAATACATTTGTCTATTAAACGCCCAAATGACGCCTGGTAGGCATATGAAAACAAATGTTGAACTAACTGTCCAAACCTCTTATGTGATACCTGTGTTTAGGAGTTCCGAGGGGCATAGAATCCTTTTTTTAAATGTGACCTTTGCAATTTAAATATATGTTACATTAAAGTGACTCGGTAACATCGTTGAAGGTTGATGAAAAAACTGCGTAATTTGTGTATGAAATGTTACTTATCATATTCCTCTTACATGCAAACAATCCTGAAAACATTCTCAAACCACAAACATATTTATGATTTTTATTTTCTAAGGCGCCACTGTGTGACACCCTCTAACAGTAAATTCTACCAACCATTTATGAATTTTCCCAACCGTTTTTCCATGAAAATAAGACATATGACAAGCTTTGTAAAAAAAAATTACATCTAGCATTGAAGTCATTACCATCTTATCTCATCTGAACAATGTTACCAAGTCCTTACATTATTGTTTTGATGTGAATGAAGGAGTTTGGAGAGTGTCGAACAGACTTTCATAAATGATCGGTGCTTTATATTGCTCACCCACAAAGATGTCATTCTAAAATTATTATTCTTTCGAGTCCCAGTAATTTTGCGTGCAGTGGATCTGCCGCTGGCGCAGTAGCGGCTCGCTGGCAAACTTCCATCCCGCCAGCTCCCTTACACAGAAGGTGCGTGTTCCGCGGAAAGTGTGGTGGAAGGTTTGTGTGCGAGATGCGATTTCGGTTTGGGATTTCCGATTTTCGTGAAATTTACGATTTATTTATTTATTTTCTCATCAGTATTTTTATTTACATTGAGTTTGAGTTTGAGTTTAGTTTCTTTATTTCACATAAAAAAACAATACATTAACAAAACATAGCATATTTACAAAATTTTGTTTGTTTTGCATTTACACTAAATAATTTCGAAATTACATGTGAAAAAAGGAACTTACATGTAATAAAGAGCAGGCACGTACGCAAGGGGGATTTCGGTTTAAACCCCCCCCCCCCCTTTGATATTTTTTTTATTTTTTTTTTAATCCTAATGGATGACCTAAAAAAGGTGACCTTACCCTCCCCCCCTCCTCAACGAACGTAATGCCTATCAGTCAAATGTTAAAATTTCGGGACCCCCGAAAAAAAATCTTCCCCCCCCCCCGCTTATTCAGCGGCTGGCTGAGTCGTTGCGAAATTTTTGTGACCCAAAAAAAAAAAATATGTCCTCTTACCACCACCCCCCCCCCCCCCACTTATTCAGCGGCTGGCTGAGTCGTTGCGAAATTTTTGGCCCGATTCCAAAATGTTAAACCCCCCCCCCCCCTTTAAAAAAATTATGCGTACGCCACTGATAAAGAGAATATACACTGTAAAAAGAAAAATGGGCAGATGCTACTGGGTAATATCGATTTTGGAAAAATCTTGTCCGAAAATTGGCTCATTTTTCCCCAACCATTCGCTATAAGAAGTTACCTATTAAAAGGTTAAAAAATCGGTTGGGTCGGTGTTACTTGGCAAATCGATGTTGGGCAAATGTTGTCCAATAATTGGGTTTTTTTCTACCAACCATGTATTTACCGATGAAATAATTGTTATTGGGAAAATTAAAGTTGGGCCATTTTTGTCCAACAATTGAGTTATCTTTTCTACATGTCAAGTTAGCCAATTAAATGTTCCAAACTAAATGGGCACTATTGTCCTTCGATATATATCATGTATGATATTTTATCAAACGTATTTGCCCAACTAGTGTCTAATATGCTACACATTATGGTGAGAATCGGGTGAATTTCTGATTCGGTATATTTTTGTTGGTTCAAAGTTGGGTATTTTCTTTTTATCCAACAGTGGGTAAATCATGCAAAATCTTTAATTTACCCAACAGTTGGTTGGACACATAATCGCCTTCATGTTGGGTAAAAATTGGGCAATTTTTTGCCCAACATTTTTCTAGAGTGTAGCTTGTAAAATTTAAGTTCCTCGAAATAATTTTGACACAGTGTCATTTATAATGAGGTAGAAGTATAATAATTAAAAGCAAAGTATACAGACAAAAACAATGAAATGATTTGGATGATGGATGCAAGAAAAAAAGAAAAATAGGAAGAGAAAGTAAAGAATGGGAGTCAGAAGAAGAATGAGAAGAGAGAAAAAGAAGTATAGTTGTGCATTACACGTACGAATTCAATAATAACAATTTAAAATGTTTTTTGAAGCTGCCGTAGATTTTTAAGCTGTTTGAGATTAAGATCAATGTTTAAGATCAATGTATTTTGGTTCTGTGTATAAAATTTTTGGGGGGCAAAAACTGTCCTGGTTAGAGGAAGATGGTAGTTTGCACGTGTAGCATGTCGTGTTTGGTATGTGTGGACAGTGTAATTTGTTGTAAGGACTTCAATCGTGGCTGATGGAAGTTCTTGGCGAGACAACTGAAATTTGATTTTTATTAAACTTTAACATGTCACAGTTTGCCTTCCGAAAAAAAAAAAGGTTCAGTGTATGCGCAATAGTAGGCATTATTTATCACGTTTATGTAAAAGAAGGATTCTATTAATATATGTGATGTCTGGATTACCCAAAGGAAGATTTCGATAATGTAAATACGACAGTATTAGCGTTGAGTAAAGAGTAAGGGAATTGAAGGGAAATTTTGTAGATTTAACAGTCAAGGGCTGCTTCACTAATAAATACTTCACCCGGAAGTGAGTCAATAATATTGCTAAACAACATGTAATTGGTTCTGTTAATATTCAAGGAGAGTTTGTTTGTCTGGATCCATTCATAAATTAAAGTGAGTTCATAGTTAACATATTTAGTAATAGTTGTGGGTCAAGATGAGATAAAAATATGTCAGTGTCATCTGCAAATAAGATTAATGATAAAGTGGTAGATGCGCTTTTAATATCATTTATATATAAAATAAAGAGCAGCGGGCCGATTAACGAAGTTTGTGGTACACCACATGTAATAGGTCTGACAGTTAATTCGCAATTATTGACCGAGACAAATTGGGGCCTGTCTTGTAAGTAGTTCCTGAACCACCCCAAGGCCTTTCCTCTCACACCATAGTGCGAGAGTTTATATAATAACATTTCGTGATCTATAGTGTCGAAGGCCTTGATAATTCCATGAATATTCCAATGGTGTGTGAATAATCATCAATTGCTTGAGCGACTTTACTTATAAATATTAGCATTGCGTGAGCTGTATGGTTTTTGCGAAAACCGAATTGAGAATCAAAAAGTAAGCCACATTCTGTTAAGAATTTAATGGTGCGCGTATAAATATTCGTTTCTAAGATTTTGTAAAATGTTGTTAAAAGGGATATTGGTCTATAGTTTCCGCAGTAACGTGTATCTCCTTTTTTTTGTATATGGGTATAACCTATGCGTTCTTCATATGTGAGGGAACGAACTCATTTATATGCGATAAGATAAAACTGTGAGTTAATGGGATTACAATTTCTGAGATTACATGTTTTAAAATACTGTTCGTGATTCCATCATAGCCAGGACTCTGTGGTAGATTGTTTACTATGTCAATTATCTCTGTTTCTTGCACTGGGATTTAAAAAAATATGGATTTTGGATTTGGATTTTGAAGAAAAAATCGTGGGTGGAATAGCTCTAGCATTAAAATACTGTTTCATGTGCAAGTTGATGTTCTTAATCGTAATGACAATCTTTCTCGTTGATCTTGTCAAGATTAGAAAGTTATTAAGTTGATCGCATTCGCATTATGAAATTAACATTGTAGGTTCTAGCCTATTTAACTTGTTTAATTGGTTGTAATTATCTGTTTTTGGAAACTTCCCCATGGTTCTGGATTAATCCACGTGAACCAGGGTCAACTTTTAAAAATAAATTTCCCCTGGTTCGTAGCCGTCTTTTTTAAGGCTTAATCAACACTTATATTTTTGGTATGGAATAGTACTTTTAGGTCTAAGTATGAAGATAAAAGAACTATATCATTTATTTATGAACAAAACGAAAATCGATAATCTCCCCAAATAATATACAAATGTTTTCAGGATATTTTCACACCTGCTTGGTAAGGTAATAGGTAAGGGTTTCTTCCATCGAATGACACCAACATTTTTGACGACGTGTTATGTTTGAGTGAAGAAAAAGATGCCAAATTCAGATAAGACAGGAATATTTGTTCTGGCTCGTATCAGCAAATGTGAGAGTTTTGTAGGTGGAAAAGAAATGACAAGAAACTGTATAATTCTTTTATTATCGAAGTATGTGTTGACATGTCAATATTATTATTCTATGGCTTTACAGGTGAGGCTATAAAGATCAACAACAGATCGTATATTACTGGTTTAATCTATGTTGTCCTGAATACAACATAACATGGTGCTACATATCTTAATAGTAAAGAGATGGTGACGACGTTTACAAGCTTGCCGTTATTTTCAAGTTTAAACTCAGTGGTGCCTTTAATTGATATTGATTGATCGGTTAACTGTTTGCTTAGTTGATTTTAATAATATATTGATTGATTTTTATTTCTTCATCAACTATTCCTTGTGATATTCTATTTCCATCATAAAGTTATACTTCACTACACACAAGAAATCAGTTATTTGCTCACTCCAGCATAACATTTTCATAGGACATGTCCAGACATCAAGCGAAAAATGTTTTTTGTTTCATAACTTGTCTTTTAATGATCATGATGGTTACGACAGTTCCTAAGCAATTTCAAGATACACGATTTCAAATTTATCAGCCAGACTAATTATAAATTCTGGTCAAGTCAGGATTTTTCATCCTTTCTTAAAAGAAACTTTTATTTTACCAACCGATTTCTTTGATTATTCTGCTTTCAAACGATTCAAATTGTAGCATTGCCCGCTAAAATTAAATCTTTTTTTTTTTAAAGAATTAAACAATAAATAGAATGCATGTTTTAATGATTTTATATTTTTCGAAAACGTTCTACCCACTATCTTTTCTTTTCCTGTTGGCTTATACTTTTGCAGAAACAGAGTCAAGTGCGCTGAAAAACCACAGAGAGGAGCTGGATAAACTCAAAGATTATCTGCAAAATTATAGACAGATAGAATGCATAAACAACGATAAGGCGAGGCCAGAAGTAGTTCATATTGGACTGTATGGCGAAAAAGGTTCTGGAAAATCGGCTTTAGCTAATTCTCTTAAGTTTGCTTTCACTGGTAGGTAAAGCAGCTTAATACCATTTTACAAGCACAACTGTTGTTTTTTAATATGGCATTTAATCATGATAAAATAGTAATAATAAAAATAACATCAATAATAACGATAATAATGTTGACAATGATCATTATAATTATAATAAATGGAGGGAGGACAGCGAATTAAATCAATTAACGATTTAGAAAATGACTTGCTGTAATCAGTACAAAAACTGACGACCATAGATATCTGCATGAAGTTCGGCTCCTGTTTTATCTACCAACTGAATATTAGGTTTTGAAAATAATTGATAATAATAGATAACAATACCAAAACAATAAAAACAATATGTCTTTATACTGTTGTCCCTAAGGGTCTTGTAATAATACTATCGCTACAGCTCCAGGATGTCGTATTTCTATACTACTCATCATTAAATTCGTACTCTAGATCAGAATCTCACTTGTTAAGCGTATGAATCCAAATGTCTCACTAAAAAGTGATATTTTGATCACGATCAGAATCTCATTGGTGTTGTGACTTTTTATCCAAATCTTACCAATCCTAACTATAATGGCCGTGTTATTTAAACATCGATATTTTCTACCCAACAATTTATGCACAACGTTTGAATGTTAGAGAGAGATAGTCACGTCACCCGAATATGCTTCTGAATGGTCAAGCATTTCACCAAGTTGTAAAATACATGTAGTCGTACCATACGAAATGCACTTGATTTGTCCTTACCTAAAAATGAGAACTTTGAGGTACCAAAATTGTCCAATCCCATCTTTCACTCGCTCCTTCAATAATAAATAGAGGCTTATGTAATATCAGTACGTTATATGTACATGTATTTCAGCAATATAATTAATATGTGCAATATTAATTGTCATGGTGCTTGGCACAGCAGGTTCTTCCATTCATTCTTCTTTTGATATTGCATGTACTTTTATCCTTCCTCTCACTTTCTCATCCCTTTTCTCTATTTGAACTTTCTACTTTTCAAATTTCCTTTTCTCTTCTCAATCTCTATTAATCTCTATTTATATACTTCACTCCCATCTCCTCTCTCGTTATTTCTCTCTCTCTCTCTCTCTGTCTCTTTATATATATCTCTCTCCCTCTCTGTCTGTCTCCCGCTCTTTCTCTCTCTCTCTCTCTCTCAGCTCTCTCTGACTCTCTCTCTCTTCCTCTTTCTTCCTTCGTCCCTCCCTCCTCTCTGTTTCTCTCTCTCTCTCTCTATATATATATATATATATAGATATATATTTATATATCTCCCTCCTCCTCTCCACCTCTTTCTTTTCATGGTAGTTCACCGTTTCCTTAAACTATTATTTACAAAATACTTTTTTTTTTCATGGTTGAATGCCCGTGAGAATGCTCCTAATGTATTGAAATTAGCTTCTTCGATTCTTTGAAATTTTTCCCTACGCAGGTACATACGATGATTGCGCCAACGAGATGCCAATGCACCTCGAGGCAACAAGGTATAAACAGCGCATCCGCATTACAGAGCATATACACATCATTGACAGTAGAGAAATGAGAGACGTTGACGTGAGGCAAATAAGTGACGATATAATACCCCAGATTTGTAAGTGTTCTTTACATCAAACTAATATTCTTATATTAAATAAGGACAGGAAATTGTGTTCGAATACAGGAACCTAGCCATGGGTTAGCAGTAAAATTCATCAGTTAAAGCGCAACCTCACAAAAATAAGATAATATTAAGTTACCTAAAATGTCATGAAAATGCGAAAAAAATGCACGAAAAAATGATGCTTCTCTCCCCCTACCCTCCCTCCCCCTCCCCCCCCCCCCCCCTCCCAGTCCCCAACTGAAAGGCAATAACCAACAACGTCGATTTACTAGTCATTTGTGTATTTTAGACTTTATTCATATGTTATGGTTTTTATAACAATATCTACCAAGGTCAGGTTGCAGTGGAGTAGTATAGTGTGCAGTGGGCTTTAACAAATTCGAATTGAATCGTAATTGTCATCGTGCAAATGTGGGGCGTAGCTTAGGATTCAACATACCTGTTGGCAAATTGGGGTGTCACTCCTCGAAATCTGTCGGCAAATCTAGGTGTTAGCCCTTCACCCTTTCTACATGTTCTAGCGACGCCCCTGAACATATCAACCATAATTACCTACCGTTCATGAAATAATCCAGTTCATTTTTTAACTTGTAAGTGGAAATATAAGAACATGGAGTCACAATTTGTGCAATTGTTGCTAAAAAAAAAAAAAATAATAATTTTGCTTTGCAGGTGGCAAGCGTGGAGTCGATGATCACAACAGGGTTACAGGAGGAATAGTGATACACTGCCCTGTTTTTGTTTGGAACTTTGCAAAGCCAAGGTAAGATATATAGAACCGGAGTTCCAGCGTCATATTCGCTCTTCATCCATGCTACTGTTTCTAAACAACGAGCATGATTATGAGGTTCACCGCGAAATTATTCAAGCAACGGCCTGGAGCAGGGCAAATTCAGTGTTTGGGGCTGGGTGACCCTCCCACCCCTGTTAAGCAAACTTAAAAAATTGTCCAGTATGAAGTCAAACTTCGTTTAGTAAAAGGGATATTTTACCATTTGTGTTTACTATACGATTCGCTGTAATGAGATATTTAACAACCATGTCATGGCGAGCGTTTTGGTGTCAACATTACTCTAAAATCCAATGTCAATCCAACAGTCGAAGGGAAAACAAGTAACAACATTATCGAAATGGTTAATATACACTTTTAAGACGCTGGATCCAATACTTTAAAGGTTTAATCTAGCTTGTTAAAAGTGTTAAAAGGAACATTTTGGTTAATGGAAGAAAAACCCATTGTGAAAATTTGTTAAAGGGCACAGAGAAGTGTTACTCTCAAGTAAGGGTAAGGGTTTGAGAGCCCGCCCAAAGGTATCCAATGCTCAATAGAGTCAAGATGACTGCTCGCATCACTTAGTGCTTCTCTGAAGGCAGACTTAACGTCATATTTCAGAGGTTGCCATTAATGTGGATCTATCATCTATCAATGAATTAATCAATCAATCAGGCGGAAAATATGATTTTTTTTTTTTTTTTTAATTCAAGTCTTAGAAATTTTGGGACGTACATTTCCATAGAATAGCCTAATAAGTGTATTCTGCATTCTCGGGGTATGACGTGCACGATTTTGTTTCAAGTCATTGGCATTATTATTTTTTCTTCGATTCGTTTATGTGATTGCAGCTTTTGTCCCCAAGAAGCAATGACGGAGTTTATTATAAATCTTGACAGTGCCGTACTTGATCACTACGGTAAGTTTTTTTTTTTGTAAAATAACCATTTCAGGTCTTCTTTATTTTTTTCTTCATAATAATATAAACATATTCACATTTTTAGCATTTGCCTCCATTTCTGGAGGGATATACATGGTTTTCTAATATTTTCTTCTATTTGTAAACGATAAATTAATAGGTAAATAAAAATATGAAGAAGTCTCTTTTTAGTTGTTTTCTTTTTAGATTCTTTTCCAACAAAACTTTTGTAAATAGTAAAAAGTGCATAATTCAAAATAATATCAACATCTTTTTCCTTCTTTGAATTAAAATCAATACCAAACAATACATGACATGGTTTGAAATTAAAATCAGACATGAAATATTTCTTTATAGTCCTTTCAACTTCATTCCAAAACATACTGACTTCGTTACAAAAAAAGAACATGTGCATACAATCACCTGTCTGATTACAATAATAACATTTATCATTGGCATTAACTTTCCATTTAAAAAATATGGTATTGCTAAAATATTATACATGAATTTGAAATTGAAATTAATTAGTAAGCTGTCTTTTAT
Source organism: Strongylocentrotus purpuratus (assembly GCF_000002235.5). NCBI lineage: Eukaryota > Metazoa > Echinodermata > Echinoidea > Camarodonta > Strongylocentrotidae > Strongylocentrotus > Strongylocentrotus purpuratus. Next base: position 8,389,864 of record NW_022145594.1, read on the forward strand.
ACTTTTTAACTTAAATAACCAAACATCCGACCATACAGGTATGTATTCAACTTCCAAAGTATTACGCCAAAATTCTTCTGCTCTAGATTACGGTAAGTTGATAACTTATTAAACCGGTTTTTCGTAGGAGATAGATATCGATACTCCCCAATACTAGTTTATTTCATGGATAAAATATGACATGCTATAAAACAATATGACCATTTTGGGGCTTGTCATTTTCCAAATTTGTTACGATCAACACTAAACAAAAATTATCATGTCCATCATAGACATAAAAATGAGCTGTTGAAGTTGACATAAACCACAATTGTTGATAACTGTGAACATAAATTCGAATCAGAGCATTTATCTTTATCTTGTCCAGGTCGACATTTGATGGTAGCGATTATTCATGAGAAGGAACTGCAACCGCGTGAAGACTTCCCAGCTGTAAGCGCGCTTCTTCCAAAAGACCATGTATGGATGCTTAAAAACTACACTCTGGATAACCACGAACATAATGACGAAAAAAATATTGCTATTCTCAAATTCCTCAAGAAATGCGTGAACGTGGGAGAAAGGAATATTGACTTTGAAATGGAGAAACGTAATGAAAAGGAGTTGAGTTGGTACCACTCATAATCAGATGCATTTCCATGAATATTTTTTTTTTTTTAAGGAGTGGTGTAGGCAAATGTCACTTGGATAAGTGACTGTTTTCAAAGGCAGGATATTCTACTGACATGACTTCAGATTTACGTATACTGCCATCTGCTGTACATGATACATGAGTACAAAGTTTATAATACTGAATATTATTGATTTGAAATCATCTAGATCAACATATTTTATTCTGTTAAAGTGCAACAGCGTGAATCATACGTTCATGCTGCTTTTTACAGGAAAGCCATCTCAGCTGTACTTCATGAATATTTACAACATAACCAGCCCATATACATGAGGTTTGACTTGGAGGATACATAGTTTTATTAGGGTGGGAATGGCACAATCGTCAGGTCTAGAATAAACTAGGTTTAATATGGAGAAACATATACCAAATTCTTGTCAAACTTGGAAAAGGAAAATAAAGCCCGTACAACGAGTTACAAATTAAGCAAATGTGACGAAATTCTGACTGACGCTTAAAGGGATAGTTGAGTTTTGTTGCAGAGGGCGCTACACAAAATAATTATTTTTGTGAGATAATGAAAAAATGAGTTTCACATTTTTAAATTTGACTGTCGCTCATAACGTGGAATATTTTTTTTTTACCCCAATTTATGAAATTATTTTGACAATGATTTATTCCTAATAGATACATTCTCAGATTGTATTAAATAATAATTTGCCCGTGTTTGTTTTTCGTGACTGTTAAAGCATGTGTATGGTAGTATGCTTATCAACTAGGGGACCTACGCCCTTAAGTCATAAATGACAGTAATGAGGGCGTATGCTCCACAAAAGGGCACTAATATAGCACATCGACACGGTGGGGGCGGGGGCTAGGGTAGGGGGCAGTTCCCACAAATAGAATAAAGAAAAGAAAATGCAATAAATTATCAATAATTCATTGTATTTCCCCCCGGTCCCCAACAGAAAACAAATCTTATGTGCGCCCATGCCTTGAGACATAATGCATGGCCGTACAGAGGACTTTTTTAATGTTGGGGACCGGGGTAAAATGCAATGAATTAATGATAATTTATTGCATGTGTATGGGTACTTTGAGTTTTTAGAAGAGGGTAAATGATTGGGGATTAATGTGGTGTGGGTTTGTATGTTTGTATTAATTATAGTGTATGTATTGACAGGGTTTACTTGCTGAAGTTGAAATAAGACCAAATCAATTTAAACCCGCTATGTTCCTAATATTTGTAATATATTTAACATGTATGCGTGACTGTTATATCTGTATTACTTTAAGTGTATGTATATAGCTGTGCACCTGTAAACAAAAACAAATCGAAGTTGATTTTGTACACGACAATAAACATGTATGCGAGGCCAAAGGAAAACAGAAATTGTGTTTAATTGTTTTGAAAGGGTTTACTTGTTGTAGTTGCAATAAAACCAAATGAAATTAAACCCGTTATATTCCTTATGTTTGTAATATACTTAATATGTATGCAAAACTGTTGTATATTTTCTTATGTTTCATCTTTTTTACTCTTTTAACGTGCGTATTGGTGGTTTGATAATTTCTTTGAATAGATTTAATATCGAACGGTATTTGAATGTATTGTGTTGTATTCAAGTTATCTACAAAACACTGTAAAATATCTGCCTTAGGGTTTTTAGTTAGGTTAAGAGGAACAGGATGATTTTATCGCTTTCATTATTGATGAAGTATCATGCACTAATATACAGTATTCTGTGAACATGTTGAACATGTTGAACTTCAAAATTTATAATATGCTTCATACCAGCGATTTTTCAACCGGGGTGCTGTGGCACCTTTGAGTGCCGCGAGAGAAATATTTTGCATCCATCATGAAATTAACGTCGATTTCGTGAGAAAAAAAATATACCTTTATATCTGTGCACCGAGTTGACCGAATATATGACTTTTGTATTCATGTATTGGGTAGAGAGCTATCCGCTCACATAATTTCATATTTTATCTGTGTTTTCTTTACAAAATACTACCATATTAAAAATGTCATTGTTGTTATTTTTTAATTCGCTGGTAAATTCTAGAAACAAATTGTGCCGATTCTTTTGTATATGCCACTTGATGTGTACCAGAGTAATTGAAAGGAAATCTTTTGTAATAATTTTGAGATTAAAGTGACACGATCCTTTTTTTTTTTGCAAAAAGGATGCCGTCACTATCAAAATGTTGATAAATTCTGCTTTATACGACTGAAGTAAGTTGTGTCAACTTTGGGAAAGGGCTACGGTGCATCCGTGTAAAAAACCATGTTATATGAACATGAAGTTCAGCATCGAGTCTAAGGAAACTTGGAAATAATTTATATCTACTTTATACAGTACGTATTCCAAATAGTGTACCAACATTTGGTGCCTCCTAATCAAAAATTCATAACCAATATAACTATGAAATCTACTTTATGATGAAGAGTGATTTGCTTTCTGTCAATTGATACCCTGTTCCAAATATTTCTGCCAAGGTTCACTGAACACTCGGGTCTTTAAAACGGGTGGCCGAAATCGCCTTGTACCAACTTTAAGCTGATGGAAAGATAAGGAAAATGTGCCTCATGCTTTGTTACTTCATTGATTATTACCAAGTAAAGGCTGATGGAGAGAATGTGGGTCAGTCAATATGCATGTGCTTTTTTGGTCTTCAATACTTTAAAAAAGTAAAATTATGCCTCGCGCTTTATTATTTAAAATAATGCAACGAATCTAGGCTTTCACAGAAACTTGTTTTAATCCATAGATTAAAATATTTTGAACACCCTACTAACTCCTTGTCTCATGATATATAAGTGCTCTCTGCTCACTTGTCCGTTGCGCCATTTCACACGCATAGCATAATGTGCTTATCTCGAATAGTGAATGAAAACTTATATGTTACTAAAACCAAATGAAAGAAAGTACACATTTGATGCTAAGTATCAAAGAAAATGACAGTAGACTTTCATTAAAAAAAATATGACATCCCAATTAAACTTTATCCATTTTGCATCCCTCAATGACAAGGGTTATCTTAAACAAAGGGTGCGAATGAAATCAAGATTGTGATCATGTCGAAGAGAATATCATAAATTCTGCTCGTAATAAGCATTTCCTTGAGCTTCAGTAGATATAATCACCTTTTCTTTTTAAGTTCCAGATAGTCAATATAATTATAAGTGTGCAATCGTCTTTGGAGTGAGATAAAACAGACATAATGGCTTTTGACCCGTGCATTCATTGCTTCAGCCCAAACTTGGTACAAGAGGATTTTGACAATCCTTTTTGAAAAGCCTGCTGCTTAGTCATCCGTGGCAGCACAATTATGAATATGGTATATTTAAACTGGATATAAGTTATCCTTAACCATGGATAATGATTCAAGGTCACATGGATTAAAACTTTTTTAACTAGAAGCTACCAAAGTTCGGTACTCTTTTTCTTTACACGCACTGTATATCCAAGTTGATAATATTGCTAACTACTGGGTTTCATTATTCAGTTTTCATCTAGGCGCCCTTTTGGTACAGTTGTTAATTCACAAAGCGTGAATACATGCTATTTATCGAAAAATATACAATCAAATTTGAATAGGCTTACTTTTACCGCAAATCAACTCATATTACAAAACGTGTCCAGCAGCAGAATATTTCCTATTTCCTGTTTACGTTGCCTTCAACCCCGTCGAGATTCGTCCTCGTTCTTCATATTCTGTGGACCTTGAATATTAAGGTGAACAGGTGAGATAAAAGTATTTTATAATATTCATTAAGATTCTAGTTAGTTGTATTTACTAGATTATAAGAGAGTGATGGATATCCTTTGCTACACTGGTGTACCGTCTGTTTGGAGCCAAAAAATACGCCGTTTTTCTATTTAAAAAAAATAAAATTGGAATGGAATGGGATGATAGTAGAATTCTGCCGAGTAGAATTTTAAACAAAAAAAGAAACAAATATAACACTTTTTTACATATTTGAAACATCATAATCAAGACTGAAGACCTAGGGAAAGCTATCTTTGATACTAAATCAGCATATCACGAGAAACCGCAAGGACTCGGCTAAAAATACGCAATTAAGATTCCTAGAACGTAATATTGAATAGAAGAAAACTCATTGTAAACAATTTTCGAGAAGGCCGATATATAAAGAGGCTATGATTTCAATGACTCGGTTAATGGACATTTACTGCAGAAAGTCAATACCGCGAAATATCTTGGTGTACTAATTGATGAAGAATTGAGTTGGTCCAGACACGTTATCAAAACAATAAAAGGAACGCAAAGAAATGTCGGTGTAATAAAACGGGCAAAGGAATATTTACCAATAATATCTATAAAGTATCTGTATAATGCATTTATGGTGCCTCCCTTTCATAACTTTGTTTTTTGTTTACATGTTCGCCTTTTTTGATAATATAATTTGCACTTATTAAACCGCATATCAACAAATCATAATGCGTTTTTTTTTTAATGGACCCATTATTTGGAATAACCACCCAACTAACTTCAAGAACAGTGAGACTGCAAAACAATTCAAACGATTAGTTTAAAAGCACCTCTTGGACTCATAAATGATGAATATTTTGTTTGTATTTCCTTTTTTTTTCTTCCTTGCCTTTTGAATTGATTTGAATTGAATTGAACTTTATTTCATTCATCATAAAAGCATCATATCAAACATATAAAATACAAAACATAGCGTACATATTAAAGAGAAACATTTACAATACAAATACAACAACAAAAATATATATGAATGTGGAGACGGCAAGAAAAGCCAAAGGCTTTATTGGTGCTGCCAATTTGATGTTATGTTTTTCCTGTTATGATTTTTTTCTTACAATGTTAGATAGGTAATGTGTATACTTGTTAAGGGGTCATTTTCAATGAGCCAACTAGCGCTTTTTATGATCCTGCCACTTTTATTCATATGTATTTGTTATTGATGTGTAAATTGTTTTTAAAGTGGAAATAAATTGAATTGAATTGAATATTAAATATTAGTTTGTATCCTATCTTTGCGCCGAATGGTAAGCTAAGAGAAAATAGTCACGTTCCGAGTAATTAAGGTTCCTCTGTGTGTCAGAGAAAAAGACAGAGGGGCAGCAAAAAGAGGGAAAAGTAGTTAACAGGCAGAATTTCGCTACTTTTAGACAAATTACTATAATATTGAAAAACGTCTGTATTAACCTTAAATGTTAGATAGGATCTTCTTTGCAGCATGATACAAACTGTTCAAATGCTATAGTTGAAAATAGTCCCCATGCCTGCTTTAGTATAGAACGATACGGCTCATATGTACTACACGCTTTGTCAAAACGTCAGACCAACACCCGCGTACTAACCTAAATTTTACCAAAATATAAAGTAATTCAATAGGCTTTGTGTCAGTCCTGGATGGATGAACCTTATTTACAAGGTCATGCATTCACAGCATGAAAGACGATTTTCTATTTTTTTTTTAATCTATTATGATAAGAGGCCAGTTTGCCCCCTTGTGGTAATAAACACAATTCTGTGATTGTCATAGAGTGCTGAAAAGAAAAAGCAATAGTTCTTTGGCTGATGAAAGAGAGGGAAAGAGATCAACAATGTGATAAGCGATCTGATAACCCTAATTTACTTCTTTGGGTGATGACAGAAAGATAAGGGACCCAGATTGGTCAATTACAAATATTTCCAACTCATTTTCAGTAGATTTGGAAGGATTACAGCAAACTAAATCAATTTAAATAAAGATAATTCCTTAAGCTTTCAATATGTTCACATAAATCCGAAAAATGTACCCAAATTCGGTAGCTCCTAATCTACTTCGTAAGGAAGAGTACCTTGTTTTCCGTCAAATGATACCATATTCAAAATATTTTTGCAATGGGTGACTGAGTACTAGGGTCTTTAAGACGTGTGGTAGAAATTGCCTTGTACCAAGTTTAGGCTGACGGAAAGAATGTGAGTCAGGCAAAATGCATGTGCTTCTTTGGTCTGAAATACTTTTAAAAGTAAAATTATGCCTCGTGCTTCATTTCTTCATCGTTTAAAATGATGCAATGTTCTAGGCTTTCACAGAAACTAGGATAACCGTGAATATTTTGAACAGCCTACTAACTCCGTGTCTAATGATATTTAAGTTCTCTCTGCTCACTTGTCCATTCCGTCATTTCACATGGGCATAAGGTGCTTATCTCGAATAGTGAATAAAAACTCAAATGTTACTAAACCCAAATGCTAGTAAAAACCACATTTGATGATAAGTATCTAGGAAGTTGACAGTAGTCTTTCATAAAAAAGGACAACATCCCAAATGAGCTTTATTCATTTTGTATCACTCAATGAGAAGGGATATCTTAAACCAGGGGTGCGAATATTCATAATATATTCGTAATATTCATTTCTTTGAGTTTCAGTTGACATATACAACTGATATAAGAAGATTTTGACAATACTTTTTAAAAAAAGCCTGCTGCTCAGTCATCCGTTGCAGCACAATTATGAATATTGTATCTTTAGATAGGGTATAATTTATCATAAGCCATGAATAATGATTCAAAGTCACATTGATTATAACTTTTTTAATTAGAAGCTACCAAAGTTCGGTACACTTTTTTCTTTATACGCACTGTATATCTAAGTTGATAATATTGCTAACTACTGGGGTTCATTGTTCAGTTTTCATCCAGGTGCCCTTTCGGCACAGTTGGTTAAATCACAAAGTGGGAATACAAGCTATTTGTCGACAGATAAATGATAAAGTTCGAATAGGCTTACTTTTACCGCAAATCAACTCATATTACAAAACGTGTCCAGTAGCAGACTATTTCCTCTTTTCCCGTTTGCGTTGCCTTCAATCCCGTCGAAATTTCGTCCTCGTTCTCCGTATTCTGTGGACCTTGAATATTAAGGTGAACAGGTGAGACAAAAGTATTTCATTATATTCATTAATCTTCTAGTTAGTTGTCTTTATTAGATTATAAGAGAGTGATATATATATCCTTTGGTACACTAGTGGTTCGTCTGTGTGGAGCCAACAAACATAAATGAAAAGCAACGTATCGCCCTTTTTTGCTCGAAAAAAAAGTAGAATGGGGACGATAGTGGATATGCCGAGTACAGTTTGTTCACAAAAAATGTAATATTACACTATTTTACATATTTCAACCATCATTGTCAAGACTGGAGACCTAGAGAAAGCTATCTTGGATACTAGATCAGCATATTACGAGAAACCACAAAGACTCGGCTAAATATACGCAATTAAGATTCCTAGAACGTAATACTGAATGGAAGAAAACTCATTGTTAACAATTTTCGAGAACCCGATATATAAGGAGACTGTGATTTCAATGACCGGGTTAATGGACATTTACTGCAGAGAGTCAATACCGCGAAATATCTTGGTGTACTAATTGATGAAGAATTGAATTGGTCCAGATACGTTGTCAAAATATTAAAAGGAACGCAAAGAAATGTCGGTGTAATTAAATGTCAAAGGAATATTTACCATTAATATCTATAAAGTAGCTGTATAATGCATTTATGGTGCCTCCCTTTATTACTTTGTTTTTTGTTTACATGTTAAACCGCATATCAACAAATCATCTTTTTACAATGAACCAATTTTTGGGAATAACCTCCAAACTAACCTCAAGAAAAGTAAGACTTCAAAATCATTCAAACGATTAGTTAAAAAGCACCTCTTTAACTAATAAATAATGAGTATTTTGTTTGTCTTTCCTTTTTGTAATGTGTATACTTGTTAAGAAGTCATTTGGATAAGCCAACTATTGCTTTTCATGATCCTGCCACTATTATTCATATGCATTTGTAATTGATTTGTAAAAAATAAAAGAAAATGGAAATAAATTGAATTGAATTGAATATTAAATATTAGTTTGCGCCGAATGGAAAGCTAAGAGAAAATAGTCACGTTGCGAGTAATTACGGTTCCTCTGTGTGTCATAGAAAAAGACAGGGGGCAGCAAGAAGAGGGAAAAGTAGTTAAAAGACAGAATTTCGCTACTCTTAGACACATGACTATAAAATTGAAAAACGTCTGTATTCATCTTAAATATTAGATAGGATCTATTGTGCAACATGATGAAAACTGTTCAAATGCTATAGTTGATGCCTGCGCGGCTATAAAACGGTACGGCTCATGTACTACTCGCTTTAGCAAAACTTCAGTCCAAAACCCGCGTACTAACGTAATTTTACCAAAATATAAAGTAATTCAATGAGCTTTGTGTCAGTCCTGGATGGTTTAACTTTATTTACAAAAAAACATGCATTCACAGCATAAAAAGCAATTTTCTAAAAAAAAAAAAAAAAAATTATTATGATAAGAAGCCAGTTTGCCCCCTTGTGGTAATAAACAAAATTTTGTGTTTGCCATAACAGTAAGAGAGTGCTGAAATGAAAAGGCAATATTTCTTTGGCTGATGAAAGAGAGGGAAAGAGATCAACAATGTGATAAGTGATCTGATAACCCTAATTTACTTCTTTGGTGTGATGACAGAAAGATAAGGGACCCAGATTAGTCATTTACAAATATTTCCAACTCATTTTTAGTAGATTTGGAAGGATTACAGCAAACTAAATCAATTTAAATAAAGATAATTCCTTAAGCTTTCAATTTGTTTACATAAATACGTAACTTTTCTTTTATGTTTCAGTTATCACCATAACCTTTAGAATATTCATGAAGGAGTACCAGTAATCATTGCACCCCCCCCCCCCTTGAAATAACATTATGGCCCATTAAGGAAGGGATACACTGCACCCCTTCTATAAACAGTGCTGCCATTCAGAGCTGTTTGACCTGTAAACATTTTATTGACATAATGAGGACCTTCCAAGATCAATGCTTTCTCTTTCGACATTACTTCTATTATCTCCCCCCCCCCCCCTCCTCCTTCATGTTAAAAAAATGATGGGGTTCTTCCAAAATTCATCCACCTCAGTCTCTAAATAAACAATTTGAAGGACGATATTACATGCTCTCTTTGACTTTTATTATACTCCATTTCATCAAACTTGAGTATGAAAATGACTGATCTTTACTAGGCAAGCCCGTTAAAGCAGTCCATTGCTGCTTAAGAATGGCAAGCATTGTCACCGTGCCCAAAAGTAGAATTTGTTTAATGAATAATTTCACTCTTGTTAAACATTATGTATCTAACGGCTGTACTTGCTATAGGACCCATACACTCATAAATGTATGTTCCGTATATTTTTTAACCATTTTACGATTTTACGGAAAAATAAAGTCATAGCCTCTGTATAATTATGCAGGTTATGTCTTTGGACATGACAGTAGTTCAAGAATAAGCCTTTGATATTTGATTGTTGTTCAACTGGATAAAACATATGGTTGTGCGTGTGTGGATGGGCGTAAAATGGGGGTGTTGTGTATTTCTGGTGTTTGGGTACTTTGGGTCTTTGGGAAATCGATTTTGTACACGACAATAAACATGTATACCAGTCTTTATACGGGGCCAAAAAAGACAAAAATTGTGTTTAATTGTACTGACAGGATTCCCTTTTGAATTTGAATTAAAACTAAATCAAATGAGAATCCCGCTCTCTTCTTTATATTTTTAATATACTTACCATGTATGCGGAAATGTTATATATTTTCTTATGTTATATCTTTATGGCACTTTTAACATGCGTATTCAATCCCTGCTTTAGGCTTGAAGAGGCTGTAAGAGGGAAAGGATGATTTTATCATTCTCATTATTGATGAAGCATTAGTCACTTTTGTACAGTATTATTTGAACATGATGAACTATAAAAGTTAAAACATGCTTTATACCAGCGTTTCTTCTACCGGGGTGCCGCGAGAGAAATATTTTGCATCCATTGTGAAACTTACGTTAATTTCGTGAAAACAAAATATTAGAAACCCTAATGTGTTTTCACGAAAAGTTAACATTTAAAACTCTTTTTTTCCCAAAGGAGGGTGGCGTGACTTTAAAAAGGTTAATAAATGCTGCTTTATACGACTAAAGTAAGTAGTGTAGTTGTGTAGATTTTGTGTAAGGGCTACAGTGCATCCGTGTAAAGAGCCGTGTTATATGAACATGAGGTTCAGCACCGAGTCTGGGAAACTTGGAAATAATTTTAAATACAATTTATACAGTGCGTATGCCGAAAAGTGTACCCACATTTCGTTGAACTATTTAATAAGTCATAACCAATAACCAACTTTGAAATCTACTTCATGATAAAAAAAGTAACTTGTTCTCTGTCAAATGGAACCATATTCATAATATACATGTAATGGGTGACTGAACACTAGGGTCTTTCAAACGTGTTGTCAAAATCGCCTTGTACCAAGTTTAGGCTGATGGAGAGAATGTGGGTCAGGCAATATGCATGTGCTTTTTGGGTCTTTAATACTTTTGAAAATAAAAATATGCCTCGTGAATGAAAACACAAATGTTACTACATAATAATAATAATATTTTAATTCTATATAGCGCTTAATACAAATGTCACTAAGCGCTTTACAAGTATACTAAACCCAAATGCACGAAGAAAAAAAACATTTGATGGTATCAAAGAAATTGACAGTAGACTTTTAAAAAAAAAAGATAACATTAGATTTAAGCTATTAATACTGGAATCTTCATGACCAAATAAAACTGAGGGTAAAATTTGACTCAATTAACTCCAGGTTAATTTAAGATTGGTGGATGTGCGTAAAACGAGACACTCCGCCCCCCCCCCCAATATAAATGTGAAAAAAGAACCAAACATTAAGAGAAAAATATAGAGGGACAGCAAAAAGAGAGGAAAGTAGTTTAAAGGCAGAATATTGCTACTTTTAGACAAATTACTATAAAATTGAAAAACGTCTGTATTAATCTTAAATATTAGCTAGGATCTATTTTGCAACATGATAAAAACTGTTCAACGCCATAGTTTAACATGGACCCCATATCTGCTCGGGTATAGAACTGTACGGCTCATGTACTACCCCTTTTGTCAAAACAAAACTTCAGACCAAAACCGGCGTACTAACCCAATTTTTACCAAAATATAAAGCAATTCAATAGGCTTTGTGTCAGTCCGGGATGGTTGAACTTTATTTACAAAAAACCGTGCATTCACAGCATGAAAGATGTTTTTCTATTTAAAAACAAAATCTATTATGGTAAGAGGCCAGTTTGCCCCCTCGCAGTAATAACCCCAAGTTTGTGTTTCCCATAACAATGACAGAGGGCTGAAATAAAAAAGCAATATTTCTTTGACTGATGAAAGCGAGGGAAAGCAATCAACAACGTGATATGAAATCTGATAACCCTAATTTACACGTTTGGTGTGATAACAGGAAATAAAGGAACAGATAAGCCATCTACTGAAGTGATTACAGCAAACTAAATCAATTTATATACTGATAATTCCATGATCTTTCAATATATTTACAATGATACATAACTTTTCTTTTATGTTGTCATTTACGACTATATCCTTTAAAGATGAAGTTGAGTTCTGGTCATGCGATTGCATTGTGAAAGAAACGGTGTGGAACCGACCAGAAAAGGTTAATCATCTAGCATATAAGAATTTGTGTGTATTGCAAGGTTCTGGAATCATCAAAATGATAAGAAATTTCGCCAAGTCTTGGTAAAGTTACAAACACTTGCACAGAAAGATGTATATGAGACTACACGAACACGTGGCGTAAAAAGCCGGCCCCCCCCCCCCCGATTTTTACGATTTTACATGCATATTTAGATACGCGAACCTTTTTATTTGCAAAAAGGGTGCCGTCACTATCAAAATTTTGATAAATGCTGCTTTATACGACTGAAGTAGGTTGTGTCAACTTTGGGAAAGGGCTACGGTGCATCCGTGTAAAGAGCCATGTTATATGAACATGTAGTCAAGCACCGAGTCTTAAAGGTAATACAAAGTTTTGGGAAATTTTGAAAATTTGATAGAAGTGATTCTTTACAATGTTGATGTATTTGGATGCCCCTGTGGATGCATTATAACCACAAGAAAATTTAGCCCCTAAAACATTTCTGCTTTCAAGAAAAATTAAATACAAAAATTTACCGGTGCTCCCTGTAAATTTTGATAAATTTCAACTACGGCCGTACAATGGTAGCTGCGACCATTAAAATCTCAGAGTATGTAGTTGTGATATATAATTTCCAAACGGGAATAGCTAATCGGTCGATTTAAGTCAAGAAACACTGTTTCATAGCTTAATTAATATCTTGACCTTTAGAGGGAGCTATACAACATAAAGAGTTTATTATTTACAATTTCATAACTTTAGATTCGATTTCAAACGCGACAACAATCACTGAATATTGTACGATCGCATATGCTTCCGATATGTTCATTTGAACCAAATTCATGAACCCATACTAAAACTTTTTATTACCTTTAAGGAAACTTCAGTTCAGTTCAGTTCATTTATTTCAATCATAAAACCATAACATAATATATATATACAAAAGTAACATGAAACAATCATAATCTTATAATTCTGGAATTAAGAAATCGGAGACTAAAAAGGAAGTTTGAAAAACTTGTAAGTATAATAGTCCCCTGACATAAATAATAAATAATGAGATTACATGTTTGTACACGTTACTAAAAAAATAACAATATATAAATAAGATACTACACATTACAGATACATACTGATGAACACACACACACACACACCCACACTATACACACACATACACACACACACACATGCATGGTACACTGCAAAGTAGAACAAGTTAAAAGAAAGAGTTAAGGGAAATAAGAAGAGACCAACTGTCTCTTCAATAGAACTTTAAACTTGGAAAAATTTTATATCTACTATATACAGTGCGTATTCCAATTGGTGTACAAAATTTGGTGGCTCCTAATCAAAAATTCATAACCAATATAACTACAAAATCTACCTCATGATGAAGAGTGATTTGTTTACTGTCAAATGATACCGTGTTCCAAATATTTCTGCCACGGGTCACTAAAAACTAGATTCTTTGAAACGTGTGGTCAAAATCACCTTGTACCAAGATTAGGCTGATGGAAAGAATTTGGGTAAGCCAAAATATATGTGCTTCTTAGGTCTTTAAGCGGGACTGCACTACTTGTAGGTAGTTGCGCCCTCTATATAGCCAACAATGCCTAAGCGGTACCCGTTGATCCCCCATGGTCCTTTTTTCTTATGTTACTCGAGAGCTGATTTTATGAGATAACCACCTGCAAGTGACCACGCAGGGAAATCTAATCCCTCCTGGCCAAATTAGTGCAGATAGGCTTTAAATGCTTTTAAAAGGACGATTTTGCTGTAGGTCAGGCAATATGCATGTGCTTTTTTGGTCTTAAATACTTAAAAGGTAAAATTATGCCTCGTACTTTATTATTTAAAATAATGCAACGAATGTAGGCTTTCACAGAAACTTGTTTTAATCCATAGGTTTAATTATTTTGAACACCCTACTAACTCCTTGTCTCATGATATATAAGTGCTCTCCGCTCACTTGTCCGTTGCGCCATTTCACACGCAAAGCATAATGCAAAGAAAGTACACATTTGATGCTAAGTATCAAAGAAATTGACAGTAGACTTTCATTAAAAAAATATAACATCCCAATTAAACTTTATCCATTTTGCATCCCTCAATGAGAAGGGTTATCTTAAACAAAGGGTGCGAATGAAATCAAGATTGTGATCATGTCGAAGAGAATATCATAAATTCTGCTCGTAATAAGCATTTCCTTGAGCTTCAGTAAATATAATCACCTTTTCTTTTTAAGTTCCAGATAGTCAATATAAATATAAGTGTGCAATCGTTTTTGGAGTGAGATAAAACAAACATAATGGATTTTGACCCGTGCATTCATTGCTTCAGCCCAAACTTGGTACAAGAGGATTTTGACAATCCTTTTTGAAAAGCCTGCTGCTCAGTTATCCGTGGCAGCACAATTATGAATATCGTATATTTAAACTGGATATAAGTTATCCTTAACCATGGATAATGATTCAAGGTCACATGGATTAAAACTTTTTTAACTAGAAGCTACCAAAGTTCGGTACTCTTTTTCTTTACACGCACTGTATATCCAAGTTGATAATATTGCTAACTACTGGGTTTCATTGTTCAGTTTTTATCCAGGCGCCCTTTTGGTACAGTTGGTTAATTCACAAAGCGGGAATACATGCTATTTATCGAAAAATATACGATCAAATTTGAATAGGCTTACTTTTACCGCAAATCAACTCATAATACAAAACGTGTCCAGCAGCAGACTATTTCCTATTTCCCTGTTTACGTTGCCTTCAATCCCGTCGAGATTCGTCCTCGTTCTCCATATTCTGTGGACCTTGAATATTAAGGTGAACAGGTGAGATAAAAGTATTTCATAATGTTCATTAAAATTTTAGTTAGTGTTGTTTACTACATTATAAGAGAGAGATGGATATCCTTTGCTTCACTGGTGTACCGTCTGTTTGGAGCAAAAAAATACACCCTTTTTCTATTAAAAAAAATAAGATTGGAATGGAATGGGGATGATAGTAGAATTCTGCCGAGTAGAATTTTAAACAAAAAAAAGGACAATATAACACTGTTTTACATATTTAAAACATCATTATGAAGACTGAAGACCTAGGGAATGCAATGTTGGATACTAAATCAGCATATCACGAGAAACCGCAAAGACTCGGCTAAAAATACGCAATTATGATTCCTAGAACGTAATATTGAATAGAAGAAAACTCATTGTTAACAATTTTGGAGAACCCCGAAATATGGAAAAATGGAAACTTACTGTAAAGAGTTAATACCGCGAAATGTCTTGGTGTACTAATTGATAAATCATTGAATTGGCCTAGACACGTTGTCAAAATAATGAAGGAAATGCAAAGAAATGACGGTGTGATAAAACGGGCAAAGGAATATTTACCATTAATATCTATAAAGTATCTGTATAATGCATTTATGGTGTCTCCCTTTCATTACTTTGTTTTTTGTTTACATGTTCGCCTTTTTTGATAATATAATTTGCACTTATTAAACCGCATATCAAGAAATCAGAATTCGTTTTTTTACAATGGACCAATTATTTGGAATAACCACCCAACTAACCTCAAAAACAGTAAGACTGCAAAACAAATCAAACGATTATTTAAAGAGCACCTCTTGGACTCATAAATGATGAATATTTTGTTTGTATTTCCTTTTTTTTTTTTTTTGGCGCTGCCTGCCTTTCATTATTACCTCTTTTTTTTGTTAAATGATCACCTTTTTGTTAATAAACCTACATATATTAAACCGCATATCAACAACTCGGAATTCAAGATTTTACAATGGATCAATTATTTAGAAAAACGTCCTTTCTAATCTCAAGAGTAGTAAGACTGCAAAACAGTTCAAACGATCAGTTACAAAACACCTCTTGAACTCATAAATGATGAATATTTTGTTTATATTTCCTATTTTTTCTTCCTGATCATTTTTTGTTTGTATTTGATGTTAAGTTTTTCCTGTTATAATTGTTGATATTTTCTTACAATGTATTATATGTTATGTGTATACTTGTTAAGGGGTCAATAAGCCAACCAGTGCTTTTCACGATCCTGCCACTAATATTCATATGTATTTGTTATTGATTTGTAAATTGTTTTTAAAGTGGAAATAAATTGAATTGAATGTCCAAAAAGTAGTTTTCATCCTTCGGCCGAATGGAAAATAGTAAAATAGTCACGTCGCGAGCAGCGTTCTTCTGTGAGGTCAGTTCAAATAAAGTCAACAAAGCCCAAAAGGGAGCTTTGAGATTAATTTCAAAGCAAATCCTCGAGACTCCGTCAAGTGATTTGTTTAGTACTATGAAATGGATCCCAATTGAAAAGCGTTGCGGATTTCAACTCGCTACTATGATGTACAAGTGTGCATATGAATTGACACCATCCTATTTAAAAGAAGGTTTAATTAACGTAAGTGACATTTATCAGTATCATACGAGGCAGGTACGTTTAATTTCCGTGCTAAAGTATAAATCAAAATGTTTTAAACATACACCATCGTGTCTTCAATTTTTGAAAAATGGCAAGCTCTGTGAACACATTTAAATGTATGTTTAAACGATCTTGTAATATCCGTTCCCAAACAGTGAATGCCGAGAGTAGAAAGTAGGAGTAGAATGAGTAGTAATAGTAGTAGCAGTGGTAGTAGTAGGGGTTGTTTTTGTTGTTGTTGTAGTAGTAGCTTTAGCAGTAGTAGTAACAGTAGTAGTAGTAGTAGTAGTAGTAGTAGTAGTAGTAGTAGTAGCTGCTATAATGGTAGGAAGAGTTACATAAACCGGGTAGCAAATACAATTCAAAAAGAAAAACAACAAAGCCATGAATCGTGAATACACCAGTTGTAAACGATTCGTTCATTAATACTAGTACAATGTAAGTGCATAATAGGGATCCGTAAGTATCTAATAACATGTGCGAACTATAATATACAAAAAGCAATATTAATACAAACAATTTATATTTAGGCTGTTAAAACTGAAATCTTTGTGTCCAAATGTATATGGAAATAAATATTTAATTAAGCGGAACAAAGTTTTGGAAGCTTTTTTGACCTGTGTAATACAGTCATAACACGCAAACGACAAGAAATCAGTGACGGATTGATTATACTTTATGATATTTAGCTAATAAAAGTGATTTCTCTGAGATTGTCTTTTACTCTTAAAAGAGTATTAAATGTGTAAGAGTTGAAAAACTAAAACTGATGAAAACATTTGACTTAATTGACCCTTGGTTCAGTCAAGATTGGCAGTTGTTTGTGAAAGTAGACCCCCCCCCCCCCCCATACGAATGTGAAAAGATAATCAAACATAAAGAGAAAAGATATAGGGCAGCAAAAAGAGGGGAAAGTAGTTTAAAGGAAGAATTCTGCTACATTTAGACAAATTACTTTAAAATTGAAAAACGTCTGTATTAATCTTAAATATTAACAAGAATCTATTTTGCAACATGATGAAAACAGGTCAAAGCTATAGTTGTCAATAGTCCTCATGCCTGCTCTGGTATAGAACGTTTCGGCTCCTGTACTACACGCTTTGTCAAAACTTCAGTCCAAAACCCGGCGTACTAACCTAATTTTACCAAACTATAAAGTAATTCAATAGGCTTTGTGTCAGTCCTGGATGGTTGAACTTTATTTACAAAAAAAAACATGCATTCACAGCATAAAAGACGATTTTCTATTTAAAAAAACCTTTAATGATTAGAGGCCAGTTTGCCCCCTCTTGGTAATAAACACAATTTTGTGTTTGTCATACCAGTAAGAGAGTGCTGAAATGAAAAGGCAATATTTCTTTGACTGATGAAAGAGAGGAAAAGAGATCAACAGTGTGATAAGTGATCTGATAACCCTAGTTTACTTCTTTGGTGTGATGGCAGAAAGATAAGGGACCCAGATTGGTCAATTACAAATATTTCCAACTCATTTTCAGTAGATTTGGAAGGATTACAGCAAACTAAATCAATATAAATCAAGATAATTCCTTAAGCTTTCAATATGTTTACATGAATACGTAACTTCTCATTTATGTTTCAGTTATGACCATAACTTTTAAATATTCATGAAGGAGTACGAGTAATCATTGAAAGGGGGCTACACTGCACCCCCCCCCCCCTGAAATAACATTATGGCCCATTAAGGAAGGGCTACACTGCACCCCTTCAAAAGCAGTGCTGCCATTCAGAGCTTTTCGACCTGTGAATATTTATTTACATAATGAGGACCTTCCGAAATCGATTCTTTCTCTTTCGGCATTACTTCCATTATTTCCCCCCCCCCCCTTCATGTGGAAAAGTGATGGAGTTCTCAGTATTTCACCTTCACCAAAATTCATCCTCCTCAGTCTCTAAATAAACAGTTCGAAGGACGATATTACATGCTCTCTTTGATTTGTATTATTATCCATTTCATCAAATTTGAGTATGAAAATGCCTTATCTTTTACTAGGCAAGCCCGTTAAAGCAGTCCATTGCTGCTTAAGAATGGCAAGCATCGTCACCGTGCCCAAAAGTAGCATTCGTTCAATGTATAATTTCACTCTTGTTAAACATTATGTACCTAACGGCTGTACTGTAGTTTTGGGGACCTATACACTCATAAAAGACCACAAGGCCACATTGGAAAAGAGCCTGCATTCGGTTTAAATCTTTAACCGTGTTACGATTGTTCTTTCTTAAATGCACTTTATGACGGAAAAATAAAGTCAAAGCCTCTGTAGGATTATGTAGGTTATGTCTTTGAAAATGACAGTAGTTCAAGAATAAGCCTTTGATATTTGATTGTTGGTTCAACTGCATAAAACATATGGTTGTGTGTGTGTGGGCGGGCGTAAAATGGGGTTAATGTGTATGTGTGGTGAGTGGGTACTTTGGGTGTTTAGTAGAGGGTAAATGAGTGGTGGGTGTTAATGTGGTGTGAGTGTGGATGTGTGTATTACTTATCGTGTATGCATAAAAAGAAAACACGAATTCGATTTTATACACGACAATAAACATGTATACTAGTCTTTATGCGGGGCCAAAAAAAGACAAAAATTGTGTTTAATTGTATTAACAGGATTCCCTTGTGAATTTGAAATAAAACTAAATCAAAGGAGAACCGCGCTCGCTTCCTAATGTTTTTAATATACTTACCATGTATGCGGAAATTTTATATATTTTCTTATGTTATATCTTTATGGCACTTTTAACATGCGTATTCAATCCCTGCTTTAGGCTTGAAGAGGCTGTAAGAGGGAAAGGATGATTTTATCATTCTCATTATTGATGAAGCATTAGGCACTTTTGTACAGAATTCATTGAACATGATGAACTATAAAAGTTAAAACATGCTTTATACCAGCGTTTTTTCAAGCGGGGTGCCGCGAGGGAAATATTTTGCATCCATTGTGAAACTAACGTCAATTTCGTGAAAACTAAATATTAAAAACCTCACTGTGTTTTCACGAAAAGTTAACATTTAAAACTCTTTATTTCCGAAAAGAGTGTGCCGTGACTATCACAAGGTTTTAATAAATGTTGCTTTATACGACTAAAGTTAGTTGTGTAGATTTTGTGGAAGGGCTACAGTGCATCCGTGTAAAGAGCCGTGTTATATGAACATGTAGTCAAGCACCGAGTCTTAAGGAAACTTGGAAATAATTCTACATACATTTTATACAGTTCGTATGCCGAAAAGTGTATCCACATTTCGTTGACCTATTTAATAAGTCATAACCAATAACCAACTTTGAAATCTAATTCATGATGAAGAATAACTTGTTCTCCGTCAAATGGAACCATATTCATGAAATATCTGTAACGGGTGACTGAATACTAGATTCTTGGAAACGTGTGTTAAAATCAGCTTGTACCAATATTAGGCTGACGAAAATAATGTGGGTCGGGCACTATGCATGTGCTTCTTTGGTCTGAAATACTTTTAAAAGTAAAATTATGCCTCGTGCTTCATTTCTTCATCGTTTAAAATGATGCAATGTGTCTAGGCTTTCACAGAAACTAGGATAACCGTGAATATTTTGAACAGCCTACTTACTCCGTGTCTCATGATATTTAAGTTCTCTCTGCTCACTTGTCCATTCCGTCATTTCACATGCATAAGGAGCATAAGGTGCTTATCTCGAATAGTGAATAAAAACTCAAATGTTACTGAACCCAAATGCTAGTAAAACCACATTTGATGTAGGAAATTGACAGTAGACTTTCATAAAAAGGACAACATCCCAAATGAGCTTTATTCATTTTGTATTACCAGGGGT
The DNA here is from genome assembly GCF_000002235.5 of Strongylocentrotus purpuratus. NCBI lineage: Eukaryota > Metazoa > Echinodermata > Echinoidea > Camarodonta > Strongylocentrotidae > Strongylocentrotus > Strongylocentrotus purpuratus. The sequence continues at coordinate 8,410,285 of NW_022145594.1, forward strand.
GCGAATATTCATAATATATTCGTAATATTCATTTCTTTGAGTTTCAGTTGACATATTCAGTTGATATCAGACGATTTTGACAATACTTTTTTTAAAGCCTGCTGCTCAGTCATCCGTGGCAGCACAAATATGATTATTGTATCTTTAGACAGGGTATAATTTATCATTAGCCATGAATAATGATTCAAAGTCACATAGATAATAACTTTTTTAATTAGAAGCTACCAAAGTTCGGTACACTTTTTCTTTATACACACTGTATATCTAAGTTGATAATATTGCTAACTACTGGGTTTCATTGTTCAGTTTTTATCCAGGTGCCCTTTCGGCACAGTTGGTTAAATCACAAAGCGGGAATACAAGCTATTTATCGACAGATAAATGATAAAGTTCGAATAGGCTAACTTTTTCCGCAAATCAACTCATATTACAAAACGTGTCCAGCAGCAGACTATTTCCTATTTCCCTGTTTACGTTGCCTTCTTCCCCGTCGAAATTCGTCCTCGTTCTCCATATTTTGTGGACCTTGAATATTAAGGTGAACAGGTGAGATAAAAGTATTTCATAATATTCATTACAATTCTAGTTAGTTGTGTTTACTACATTATAAGAGAGAGATGAATATTCTTTGGTGCACTGGTGTATCGGCTTTTTTGAGCCAAACAAATATTCATGAAAAAGCATAGTTAAAGCCCTTTTAGCTCCTAAAGATGAAATAAGAATGGGGGCTAAGTGGATCTGCCGAGTCATGTTTTAAACAAAAAATGAAGATATCACACTATTTTAGATATTTCAATCATCATTATCAAGACTGAAGACCTGGGGAATGCCATGTTGTATACTAGATCATCATATCACGAGAGACCACAGAGACTCGGATAAAAAAGGCAATTATGATTCCCAGAACGTAATATTAAACAACAAAAAACACACTGCAAACGATTTTCTAAAACCCTGTTATATAAGGAGACTGTGATGTCAATAACTCTGTTAATAGAGTCAAAACCGCGAAACGTCTCGGGTACTAATTGATGAAGAATTTAATTGTACCAATCACGTTGACAAAATGTCAAAAGTAGCGCTTAATAATGTCTGTTTAGTAAAAACGGGCAAAGGAATATTTACCATTAATATCTAAAATGTAGATGTATAATGCATTTGTGTTGCCTTCCTTTCATTATTTTTATTTTAAATCCTATCACTGCACCGGATGAAATGCTAAGGTAAATAAAAAGTCACATTGCGAGTCAGGTTCCTCTGAATGGTCAGTTCAATATTAGGAACACAAATTAACTCCAGAAAGCCCAAAAGGGAGCTGCGAGAATTTTAAAGCAAGGCTACGAGACCCAATGATGTGCATTGTTTAGTACTCTAAGGGCGCGTTCATGCTTGATTTTGAAGGCAGAATGAGCGATTTGTAACGCTCATCGTAAACGCTCATCGTAATCGCAGTTCCACGGTGCACTGTTCATGCTCACTTCTCCAGGCAATTCTCCTTGGGTGGCCTTCAGCTGGATTCGCAAACCTGTGTGCGCATGCTACGTAGACCCACTAGAGGTCAGTGCGTTGACCCCATTTAAACGCGTTTACAAATTGTAAACGCATCTTTTTGTGAGTTTACGATCGGCGATCGTGATCGCCGTTTTTCGGTGATTCTACAAAAGTGAGCATGAACGCAATCGTGTTTTAAACTAAACGCGTAACAGATGCCTGATTCTGGCCGTCAAAATCAAGCATGAACGCGCCCTAAAATGGATGCCAATCGATCAGCGTTTCGAATTTCAACGCGCTATATGATGTACAAGTGCACACATACATTGGCACTATACAAGAAGGTTAAATTAACTTAAGTGAAATTTATTAGAATTTTTCGCGGCAGGCAGATGCAGGATTACTTTCTGTGCCAAATTATATAACAAAATGTTTTAAACGTACCCACTCGTGTCTTCAATAACAGTTTTTAATCATTTGGACAAATCGTTAAGAATAGTGTGGATCTTTTTTGAGCCAAGATCGTCTTTTTGCTTTCTTTATTGGCTTCAGAAACTATATGAGGTTATCAACAACAAAAAATGTTTAAAAAAATGATGATTATATTATTCATTGATTTAAAAACAGATTAGATCTAAACATGTTATACGATATGACAAATATGCAACAGTACTTTTGTTGGACAATTCCACACTTATTTAAAAGATAAACAAAACATACAAATATACATGTTTAGACTTACTTTCTTCTGTGTTTTTTCTGATATTGTTTTTAGTTTATATTCACGATTTTTTAAGCATTTTTTGTTATCAAACATGGTCTCATGATAAACCAACCCTGTATTAATGTCCGAAAAAAATAATGAATACATCTGTAATAATTTCAAACATTTTTTGTTTTATTGTGCAATATAAGAAAAATAATTTTAAAATTGTATTCTCAAGATCTAAAGTAATAACAGAGTCATAATACAAAATCCCTCTGATGTACGTATCTTTAGGTGAATCTAACTTGACTTTAAAAGTACAAATCTGGTATGAAATGGTGTTGATATTTTCTGCCAAGCCTTACTTTTTTAATGAATATACAAAGAGAGTATTGAAGTAAGTGTCCTTTTGTTATATATGTTAAAACTTTCAACAAACCGTGCTCGTTTATCTTATTTTTAATGTTCCTTTGGCAGATGTTCTCTTCTCCAACAAAATTTGACTGAATATGTTATTGTTGTTGTTTGGTATTATCGGCGTTTCATTCTTTTTTTATAATATTTACGCCTTTCACTTTATTTTATACTATTTGTAAATTTGTAATGTTCTAAATCATATTTTTGTGATAATATAATCTCAGATCCACCCCAGCCTTTTTCCCCCCCCCCCCCCCCTCTACCACCCAAACCCATCCCGTAAAGAATAAGGGTTTGTGATATGAAGAAATATAACTCAAAATCAATCCATTTCCCTGCTGCAAAAATGTGATTTGTACTAACTTAGTTTATCTAATCACAAAATGTAAACTATTATTTCACATAGTTTCTGCATTCATGAATATGACGAGTGTATATAAAGCAATTTTTCATTACTGTATCATTATATGGAAACAAATCTATTGGACAGTGACAATAGTTTGTCCTATAGACAATGAAGCTAGGACGAATGGTGTAACTACTGGACAAGGGCATCATGCATGCTACCATGCTACCCCTTTATTAAACTACAGTGGCTCCCGTTTGCTAACAGAATCACTGGATAGTTGTCTAACTCTCAGATCTGTATAGACCTCACATTCGTTTTTACATCTCGTCTCTCTTCCAGGAACATTTACATCGGCTCCTCCCTTTCTCATTCCCGAATGCCCCAAACATGCGACCAATAAATTACTTTCAATCCTTTGCCCTATTGCTTTCGAACAACCTCCATTTTTCAAAATTTTGCTTTAAAACGAGGGACATCGTCATTAGAAAATGAGTAGTAAAAGTCGTAGAAGTTGTAGTTGTAGTAGTAGTGGTGGTGGTGGTAGTAGTATTAGTAGAAGAAGTAGTATAGAAGTAGTAGAATAGAAGTAGTAGAATAGAAGTAGGAGTATAGTAGTAGTAGTAGTAGTAGTAGTAGTAGTAGTTGTAGTCGTAGTAATGGTGTCAGTGGGATGATGGTAGTAATAGAAGTTTAGTAGAAGTAGTATTGAAGTAGAAGTAGTAGTTGTGGTGGTGGTGCTGCTGCTGGTAGTGTTAGTACTAGTATAAAAAGGAGTCGTAGTAGCAGTTGAAGTAGCTGACATAATGGTAGGACGAGTTACATAAACAGGGTAGGCGATACAATTCAAACAAAAAACAAAAAACAAACCCATGAATCATGAATACACTAGTTTTATACCATTCAATCATTAATGCCGTTACAATGTAAGTACATAGGATGGACCGATAGGTACAAGTTTATGAATAAAATGTGCAAAGTACAATATACTGAAAACAATGCTAATACGAACAATTTAGATTTAAGCTATTAATACTAAAATCTTTGTCACCAAATATATATGGAAATCAATATTTAGCCCAGAGGTAGAAAGATTGGGAAGATTTTTGACTTGTGTAATGCAGTCATAACACGCAAACGACAAGAAATCAGTGTCGGGTTATTTATACTATATGATATTTAAATAATTAGAGTGATTTATCGGAGATTGTCTTTTACTCTTAAAGGTGTATCGAACGTGTAACAGTTGAAAAAAAAACTGATGATAAAATATGACTCAATTAACTCCAGATTTAGTAAAGATTGGCAGTTTTGGGTGAAAAGAGACCCCCCCCCCCCATATAAATGTGGAAAAAGAACAAACTTAAAGAGAAAAGATAGAGAGGCAGCAACAAGAGGGGGAAGTAGTTTAAAGGCAGAACTACTTTTAGACAAATTACTATAAAATTGAAAAGCGTCTGTATTAATCTGAAATATTAGCAAGGATCTATCCTACAGCATGATGAAAACTGTTCAATGCCATACTCGAAAATAATCCACTCGCCTGCTCGGCTAAAGAAGGGTAGGGCTCATATACTACACGCTTTAGAAAAACTTCAGACCAAAATCCGGCGTACTAACCTAATTTTACCAAAATATAAAGCAATTCAATAGGCTTTGTGTCAGTCCTGGATGGTTGAACCTTATTTACAAAAAACCGTGCATTCACAGCATGAAAGACGTTTTTCTATTTAAAAACACAATCTATTATGGTAAGAGGCCAGTTTGCCCCCTCGCGGTAATAACCCCAAGTTTGTGTTTCCCATAACAATGACAGAGGGCTGAAATGAAAAAGCAATATTTCTTTGACTGATGAAAGCGAGGGAAAGCGATCAACAACGTGATATGAAATCTGATAACCCTAATTTACACGTTTGATGTGATGACGGAAATAAGAGACACAGATTATTCATTTACCGAAGTGATTACAGCAAAATGAAAACAATTTATATACTGATAATTCCATGATCTTTCAATATATTTATGATGATACGTAACTTTTCATTTATGTTTCATTTATGACCGTAGCCTTTGATTATTCCTGGAGAAGTACGAGTAATCGTTGAGAGGGGGGCTACACTGCATCCTCCCCTCCCCCTCAAATAAAATTGTTTTTCATGAGGGAAAGGCTACACTGCACCCCCCCCCCCCCCCCCCCCCCTTCAAAGAGCGGTGCTGTCATTCAGGCCTTACAACCTGTGAATATTTAATTTGCATAATGAGGACATTTTAAGATCTATCCTTTCTATGTTGACACTTCCCGTGAAAAAGTGATAGAGTTCTCAGTATTTCACCTTTACAAGAATTCGTCCTCCTCAGTCTATAAATAAACAGTTAGTAAAACGATATTACATGATATCTGTGACTTTCATTAAAATCCATTTCATCTAACCTAATGATAACTGCCATAACAATTATGACACAAATAAAAGAAATAATATTGCTCTCATTCATTACTTAAAAATGGCCTTAATAAAGTACTTTATTGTGTACAACTGTTGTCAATTCAAGTATGGAAATGATTGCACTTTTAATGGGCAAACCCTGTAAAGCAGTCAATTGCTGCTTAAGAATGGCAAGCATCGTCACCGTGCCCAAAAGTAGTATTCGTTCAATGTATAATTTCACTCTTGTTAAACATTATGTACCTAACGGCTGTACTTGTTAAAGGACCTAAACACTCATAAAAGACAACCAGTCCACTCTACTAAATTTTAAACCGGGTTGAAATTGTTCCTTTTTCCATAAACTTAATGAAGAAAAAATAAATTGATAGCCTCTGTATATAGGATATTGCATGATATTTCTTTCAACATCAAAGTACTTCAAGAAAAAGCCTTTTATATTAATTGTTGCTTCAACTATACATAACAAATCTGGTTGTGCGTGTGTGGGTGGGCGTAAAATGGTGGTGATATGTCTATGTATTGTGTGTGTACTTTGATTTTTCAGGAGAAGATAAATGAGTAGGGGTGTTAATGTGGTGTGGGTGTGGGTGTATATTTTTAAACTGATAATAATATATTATATTAATATAACTAGGCTCTCACAGAAACTTGTTTTAATCCATAAGATATCATTTTAGTCTACAAGATAACCTTAAATTATGTTGAACAGACTACTAACTCCTTGTCTAATGATATTCAAGTTCTCTCTGCTCGCCTGTCCATTGTGCCATTTCACACGAACAGCATAAGGTGTTTATCTCGATTAGTGAATGAAAACACAAATGTTACTAAATAATAGTAATAATATTAAATTTGTATATAGCGCTTAACACAAATGTCACTAAGCGCTTTACAAATATACTAAACCCAAATGCAAGAAGAAAAGAACATGTGATGGTATCAAAGAAATTGACAGTAGACTTTCAAAAATAAAAGATAAAGCTTAGATTTAAGCTATTAATACCGGAATCTACATGACCAAATATGTAAAATTTGACTCAATTAACTCCAGGTTCCGTAAAGATTGGTGGATGTGCGTGAAACGGACTACCCCCGCCCCACCCACATTAATGTGGAAAAAGAACCAAACATGAAGAGAAAAAGACAGAGGGGCAGCAAAAAGTTGGGAAAGTAGTTTAAAGGCAGAATTTTGCTACATTTAGACAAATTAATATATAATTAAAAACGTCTGTATCAATATTAAATATTAGCTAGGATCTATTTTGCAGCATGATGACAGCTGTTCAATGCCATAGTTGAAAATAGTCCCCATGTCTGCTATGGTATAGAACGGTACGGCTCATGTACTACACGCTTTGTCAAAAATTCAGTCCAAAATCCGACGTACTAACCTAATTTTACCAAAATGAAAAAGTAATTCAATAGGCTTTGTGTCAGTCCTGGATGGATGAACCTTATTTACAAGGTCATGCATTCACAGCATAAAAGACGATTTTTTTTTATTTTTTTTTTTAAATCTATTATAATAAGAGGCCAGTTGCCCCCTCGTAATAATAACCCCAGGTTTGTGTTTCCCATAACAATGACAGAGTGCTGAAATGAAAAGGCAATATTTCTTTGACTGATGAAAGAGAGGGAAAGAGATCAACAACATGATATGAAATCTGTTAACCCTAATCTGATAACCCTAATCTGATAACCCTAATTTACTTGTTTGGTGTAATGACAGGACTCAGAATTTTAAAAACATATAATTTCCAACTCATTTTCATTAGACTTTGAAATGACTACAGCAACCTAAATCAAATTTAATACAGATAATTCTTTAAGCTTTTAATATGTTTACATGAATACGTAACTTTGCTTTTATGTTTTATTTGTTACCACGACCTGTAAAACATTCCCGGAGGAGTACGAGTACTCATTGAGAGGGGACTACACTGCAGCCCCCCCCCCCCCTCATAAAATAGCATTGTTGCCCATAAGGGAAGAGCTACACTGCACTTCTGTAATGGGTAGAGATGTCATCCAAGGCCTTAGTTTCAACCTGTGAATAATTGTTAATAATTTTATACCCAAGTCGACTTTATCATTAATCCTTTTCGTTTCTGAAAGTTTGAAGCCACCTTGTCACACTCGATTAAGTGACAAAAGCGGGAATAGATTATAGTCCACGCATCTGTATCTATATTCAATATATCATATGGTATCACTTTATTAATATCTCCTGCACTACATTACATGCAAGAATTTCGCCTTTTTTCCTGCTAGAGGTTCTCTTTATTTTACAGAGCTGTTTGACCTCGCGAAGGTGAACAAGTGAGAGCAAATTTGTCATAACAATTGTTACATGGAGATAAAGTTAAGATCAATCGACAAAGAATAGAGCACAGTAGAAGGTGGGCCATAGTTAGCATGCGAGTGAAAGGTTGAAAAGAGGATCTGTTTACCCTTGCTGATAATTTTGCCATCACTACGTAAATTATAATAATAATCAAAATTTCATTAAAACGTTTACTTGTTAAACTCATCTATCTGGATAATGTCAAAACACTTTTAACTTAGAGAGGATTTATTTTCTGCCCTTTTTTATGTATGCTGCTCAATAATTTTTATATCAAAACTGAGATATGTTTGAGTTTGATAGGCAAAGTGTAAATAATAATACTAACAGTAATAATAGGCATTTCTATAGCGCCGTCATACCAAAAGACGTTAAAAGACGGGAGTTTCTGCTACCTTGTTTGGCGTTCAACAATAAGGGATAGAGCAACGTCGATCTGGCGCTGCTCAGTGGCTACCGGGCTCACGATCAATTGCGCAAAAAGAATTTCGATTTCCGGTTTAACTTAATAAATTACCATTTACCTCACCACAAATCCAAGAGTTGATTAATCTTCATTTGCTACTCTCAACCCAGGTAAAAATGTGTACCTGAAAGTTGATGGGATAAAGATAACAGCGGGGTCCCAAAGAGAAGCAGTGATAATACTGATGCGGCTACTGATGATAAATATCGTGGAGTGAAATTGAATATTACACTTAAATCAGACTCGTTCGGGGTTTTTCTAGATCTTATTCATAAAAATGATGTCGAATTAATAGAAATAAGAAAATGAAGGGGTGATCGAGATTCAGCAAGTCGCAGTTTTTTTGAGAGTCTAAAAAGAACTGTTGGTCTTCGCCTATAGAAAAGCCCTGAAAAAAAAACTTTCCAAGTTTACGGTATTGATCCAATAAATGTGTTAATCTGTCTCAACCCATATTAAATAATATGCTTTGGTCATCGTTAGGAGATGAAAGAAAACAAGTTACATGTACCTAACTTTCTTATATCAAATTTCAAATTTCGAATACTTCCTGATAATATGTTCTTCAGCATCCAATATTGTAAAGGTATATAGAGTATAGAGTATTTTACCAAACCCAGTACTTTTATATAACCTGAATATGGTTTATAAATCTCAAAGCTAAAATAATGACAGCTTATTGATGTAGTTCCTGAATAAGTAAGTAAGATTGTATGTACGTACTTCTTATTCATCATCTAGCATGTCCTCAATGAGTGAACAAGATTTCTGGCGTGTTTTGACACACATTGCTGAAAATATGAAGACAGATGAGGAAACTGGCAAACTAGGATTGGAACTGGGAATCCCACAATACGATATCGAAGGCTCCAAGGTCGCAAACCGACACGGTATAGTTTACGAAGGGACCTTTAATATGCTCAAAAAATGGTCGAGGCTACAACATCAGGAAACAAGCTTAAGGATCTTAAGACAAGCCTTGGAGAGGGTCCGCAGGATAGACCTATGTGAAAGCATGGACCGCGGTGAGAGTACTTCTTCAATACCTGACGTTGCTGGTAAGTATCGTGTAGAGGTGTCGTGCTACAGTGGTTTGTTCACTTGACTATAAATCCAACGATTGGGGGTTCGAATTCCTAACAGGCAATAACGTGTAATGTGGTAAGGCATTGATCCACATTTGCCACTCTCCACCCAGGTGTAAATGGGTATCCGACATGCCCCAGCGTTACATATATAGAAGCACGGCGTGATGGACATGTGCGTGTTACAGAAAGTCATCATTAGTTATCATTATTATTACACGCCATGTAATGCGCTTATCTAGGGCATGATAATGGTTAGTCCTTTCGCAGTGCACATGTCATCAATAGTGAACCTAAAGAAGGGTTCTTCCGTTGAAGTATTTCGTTGATTTATTTCCTTAATGTGATCCTTGAACAATTTCAGTTCTGATGACCTAGGGGCAATTTTGGGGCGATACAATAGCATAAAGCCTAAATGATGCCGGGTAGGCAAATAAAAAAAAAATCTATCTGTCCAAACCTCTTATGTGATACCTGTGCTAAAGGGTTACGAGGGGCATTTAATCCATTTTGAATGTTAGCTTTGCAATTTAAGGTCATATATAGTGCTTTAAGGTGAAATCAGTTAACCGTGGACTTGACGGTGGATAGGGCATCTTTATAACTAGATTATTGGCTTAATATAAATGAAGGGGTTTGTCGAACAGATTTTCATAAATGACCGGTGCTTCATATTGTTCACACACACAAATGTTATTCTGGGATTATGCTTTTAAATCAACAAATTATTAATAATTATTGATGAACAGTTCAACACATATATTTTTCGTTTGGAACAGGACTTTTAGATTTAAGTATGAAGATAACAGAACCGCGGCGTACGCAGGTTTTTTTCAAGGGGGGGGTTAAAATTTTGAAGTCGGGCCAAAGATTTCGCAACGACTCAGCCAGCCGCTGAATAAGCGCGGAGGGGGGGGGTAAGAGGACATATGTTTGTTTTTTTGTCCCGAAATTTGAAAAATTTACCGAACGGCATTCCGTTCCGTGGGGGGGTAAGGTCATCTTTTTTAGGGCATCCATTAGGATTTTTTTTTTTATTATTACAAAAATCAAAACTAAAAAGGGGGGTGGTTTTCCCAAAAAACATACACATACAAAAAAACTGAAGGGGGTTTTAACCCCACCCCCCCCCCCTGCTTACGCGCCTGAACAGAACTATATAATTTATCTATATAAAAAAATTCGGATCATCTTTGTTATGGAACAATACTGTTATATATAAGTATAAAGATAAAAGTACTATATAATTTATATATCCAAAACAATCGGATGATCAATAACAGATCGTGTATCGTATGTTTCTGGTTTAATCTATGTTGTCCTGACTAGAACAAAATATTGTGCTAAACATCTTCATAGTCAAAAGGAATGTTAATGACATTTAAGCTTGCCGTTATTGTCAAGTTTAAATTCAGCGGTGCTTTTAGTTTTTATTTATTGATTTTTGTTATTAATGGATTTTAATCAATCTATTGATTACTTTATATTTCTTTATGAATCATCAAAAAGTTATACTTCAAAACACACAAGAAGTAGTTAATTGCTCACTCCAACATAGAATGTTGATAGGATATGTCCAGACATACAGTGAAAATGCCTGTTCTTTAATAAATTGTCTTTTTGTGATTATAATAATTATAACGATTCCTAAGCATTTTCAATATACATGATTCTGTTCTGGTCAAGATTGTGCACCCTTTCTCAAAAGAGGCTTATATTTTACCAACCGCTGTCTTTGATTGTTCTGCTTTCATGCAATTCAAATTGTAACATTACACATTAAAAATTAAAAAAATTGAAAACAAATCAATATAATGCATGCATTCATGATTTTTAAATTTTCGAAAAAGTTCTATCATCTATCTGCTTCTTTTCCTGTTAGCTTTTGCTTTTGCAGAAACAGAGTCAAATGAGCTGAGTAACATCAAAGAGAAGCTGGGTAAACTCAGAGAGGATCTGAAAAATTACAGAAAGCATGATAAGACGAGGCCAGAAGTAGTTCGGATTGGACTGTATGGCGTTATTGGGTGTGGAAAATCTGCTTTTGCCGATTCTATTAAGCAAGCTTTCACTGGTAAGTAAAGCGGCTCAAAAAAATTGTACAAGCACAACTGTGATTTTTTTACGGCAAAAATTGCCATATCTGCTTGAATCGTAATGAGAATGTTATCATGATGAAATAGTATTACTATTAAATATTTCATTTCATTTCATTTATTTTCCACATTAAAAACCAGAAGAATATACAAGGTAAGAAAATACATTTTATACATTTGACACATAGAGCAAATGAAAAACAGATACATAAGCATAAAAGAACAATGAAAATCTACATCAGTTAACAAAAATCAACATTAAAACATAAAAAGGTGAGTAATGTAGATGGGGCTAGAAAAAGCGAAGCTTATCGAGTCTAGCCCCGGTAGCAATGAAGGGGAAGTCCACCCTGAGAATGTTTGTGGCCAAGTAAAGGCGGAGTAAACCCATCCTCAGGGTGGACTCTCCCTTCACATGTCTGGTTTTATAATTAGATTAAATTGACCCGATGAAAACATAATTGCGATTTGAAACATAATATTAATTATTTTTTAGATTGATATAATTATTTAGAATTGCAGAGGTATTTTTTATATTTAAATTTAAATTGTCGTAATGATGCGGATTGTTTGAGACTGTCATCTAAAGCAGACTATGTAAGGTAACCCTGGTACTTAACATTTCTTTGGCCAGTAGCAGTTCTGTAATAAATGCTATGCAAATTCTTGGAGTTTCAGGTCTTATAACAATGTACATCATTGTTGCATCTAAACCAGTTTTAAAGAGAGTTTGGTAATAGTCCCTTTTCAGACCTGTACATAAATTCTCCCAGTTGTAATCTACCTAATTCATATACAGTCAAAACCGTATCAGGACAATTACCCCCTGGGCAATCACCCCCCGGAAAATAACGCCCCGGAAAACTACCCCCCAAGGACAATTACCCCCCGGAAATTTACCCCCCGGAGAATTACCCCCCGAGGACAATTACCCCCCAAGGACAATTACCCCCCGGAAAATTACCCCCCGGAGAATTACCCCCCGAGGACAATTACCCCCCGGAAAATTACCCCACGGAGAATTACCCCCCGAGGACAACTACCCCCGAGGACAATTACTCCCCGAGGACAATTACCCCCGAGGACAACTACCCCAGGACAATTACCCCCCGAGGACAACTACCCCCGAGGACAATAACCACCCGAGGACAACTACCCCCCCAGGACAATTACCCCCCCCCCCCTCGAAACACCATTACCGCGGCCCGAGGTCAATCACACCAAGGGAATTTGTAACACTGTGACGTATAATGCGAGCTTCTCTTCAAATTGCTATTCAGAGAAAATGTCACGAACTTTCATTTTCTTAGTTATTTATGACGGAATAGATTTGTTTCGTACAGGGGTTGTGTATAAATTATATTTATATTCGTAGCTCACATTCAAAGCCCTCGTACCCATCTGCCAAATCTTTTTGCTTGACGTACATGTATCCTCCAAGGAGGAGATTTCACCCACCCCTCTCGCTCTGTATCCATTCCACCTTTGTAAAGTATGACTTAATATGCCACGTGTATTGAATCAAATTCAATTGCCAGAAGACGCATGTATCAAATCGAATTCAATTGCCAGAAGACGCATGTATCAAATCAAAGTACGGAATTTACATTTCTTAGAAATTTAACAATACATTGCGCGCAGATGAGTACGCGTTAATACAGCTAGTCTCCCCCAAAATGGCCCAACAAAGAAATTAGGATGTAAGATATCATTATTTATGCATACTCTGTAACTTTTCTAATCAGCTGATCGTATATTTGTCTTTGTATGTATAATGGGCCCTCATCCATGATCTATTCCAAAATTAAGGTTCTCTTCATGTTTATAAATGTAATGTAATATATATATATATATATATATTTCTGTTGTCATGGTGAACTAAAATATGTTTTCTTGTACTGTGATTTATTTTGAAATAAAAATTGCCTTCAAGTTAAATATATGGTATGTACGGTGCCATATTAAAAGAAAATAAGTATCCGCACTTGGGTACATTCATCTCAATGATTTTGTAATTCCAGAGCAGCGTTTTTTTCAATTGGGGTGCCGCAAGAGAATGTTAGTTACATGACAATTGTTTTTGGCAAACGTTGATTTTGTGAAAAACAAATACCAGAAACGGGTAAAATGTCTTTCTTCCTCGCTCGCTGACAATATTTTGCGAATATATATCTTTTATTTCGACATTACATTGTTACCACACTCATCACAATTATAAACATGATGAATCAAGGCAACGAGAGGCCCGAATATCCTCATATTCGTGTATCAAGGTCATGACCGAATATTTCACTTTATATTCGTGTACATTCGGCGGTGAGGCGCCCGCATACCTTAAATCTGTGCTAGTGTGTTGATTACAACATTATGTTTTACCATTTTGAAAATGTCTTGTCCTTGTTTTTCTTGCTCGTTCACTAAACCAAGAAACAAATGTGCCCATACGTGTGTACATAGCACTTGACGAGTGCCAGAGTGATGCAAAATAAATAGTTTGTGAAGAATTTAAGATTGGGCGAAACTTTTCATTTCTTAAGAGGGCATCGTGTCGAACAAAAAGTTGAAATAACGCTGCACAAGAGAAATCCTTCGTAGAAAACAGCAACCACAGTGTTGTTGCATACATTATAGTTAAAGAAAAATGTGTAGTAATGAGGAAGATCACGCGCAAGTATTTGAACGAATGTGGGTTCATGCACGGGATTTTATGGGCTCGTAGCCTTCACAGCATCTCTCAACGTGTCAGATCGTCTTTTGCTATTGAATCCTGATTTTCCCAGGGGGGGGATTGTCCTCGGGGGCGGGTAATTGTCCTCGTGGGGTAATTCCTCAAGGGGTGGTTTTCCGGGGGGTAATTGTTCTTGGGGGGTAATTGTCCTCGGGGGTAGTTGTCCTCGGGGGTAATTGTCCTCGGGGGTAGTTGTCCTCGGGGGGTAATTTTCTGGGGGGTAATTATCCTTGGGGGGTAATTGTCCTCGGGGGTAATTCTCCGGGGGGTAATTTTCCGGGGGGTAATTTTCCGGGGGTAATTGTCCTTGGGGGGTAATTGTCCTCGGGGGGTCATTCTCCGGGGGGGGTAATTGTCCGGGGGGTAATTGTCCTTAGGGGGTTATTGTCCTCGGGGGGTCATTCTCCGGGGGGTAATTCTCCGGGGGGTAATTGTCCTTGGGGGGTAGTTTTCCGGGGGGTAACTTTCCGGGGGCTGATTGCCCAGGGGGTAATTGTCCTAGAACCAGTCAAAACCCTTAATTGTTTAAAGATATTGTTGGTATGGGCCAAATAATGAGACTTGGCAACTATGCGTATTACACGTTTTTGCAACAAATGTAAACGATTTAATAAGGTATTTGATGTATTTATCCATAGCATATTCCCATATTGTAAATGGGGTAGAATTAATGAATTAATTAGTAAAAGCAGTACTTTTGACGGTAATACAAATTTCAGTTTTGACATAACTCCAGTAATTCTCGAGATCTTCAATGCAATATCATTAATATGTAAAGACCATGATAACTTGTCATCAATATTAACTCCTAAGAAGCAGGCACTATGCACTTGCTTTAAGGGCTCTAGTGAATCAACAAACTTAAGAGTAAGTAAGTTCTTATCATATTGTTTATTCAATGGTGCAAAATGCATAACGCATTGTTTTCTCAATGTTTATCCTTAACCCATTCACTTTGTACCAAATATTAACCTTTTGTATTTCTTTATTCATATTATGGACAAGAGTACCTAGTTTCTTCTCGCTTAAAGAGACATTGGTATCGTCTGCAAAAATAATGTATGACAAAGTTGAGGAAACATTTGGCAAATCGTTTATATATAGAATAAACAACAGTGGCCCGATTATTGACCCTTGGGGCACTCCGCATACAAGTTCTTTTTCAAATGAAGTTGCATTATCATAAACAACATATTGTTTTCTTTCCTTTAAATAATCCTTTATCCACTGTTATGGTAGACCCCTCACACCATAGTACTCCAATTTGGATAATAAGGCTTGATGATTAATTGAGTCAAAAGCCTTTGAAATATCTAATGACAAACAAAGTGAATGTTTGCTTTCGTCAAGGGAAGTAAGTATTTGGTCCAAAAAATATGTCAAGGCCAGTATAGTTGAATGACCAGATCTGAAGCCATATTGAAAATTTGACAGAATCCCTCGTTTCTCAATGTAAGACAATAATCGAGAGTAAAATAATCTTTCCAAGATTTTGGAGAAAACGGGCAAGAGTGACACCGGTCTATAATTACAAAACTGATCGAGAGAGCCTTTCTTATAGATCGGAGTCACCCCTGCTAGCTTCATACTGTGAGGGAATTTACCAGTGGAGAGGGAAAGGTTAAATATGTGTACAAGTGGAGCAAGAATGAAATAGATTGATTCTTTAATGACAGAAACAGTTATATTAACATGACCAGGACTTTTACCTATTTTCAATGCCTTTACTATATCTATAATTTCATGACCTTCTGTTGGTTTCAGAAACATTGACTGTTGATATTGACCATTCATATAAGACCTACACTTCAGCATGTCAATATTACTTATATCTGTAAACATTGTCCCAATGCTTATGAAATATTCATTGAATTTGTTTGCGATATCAACAGGATCTGTAAGTTTCTTATTATTTTCATCACGAAAACAGTCTTGGTTCTTTCTTTTGATTCCCCTATTCAACATGTTGTTGATAAAGTTTGGCAAGATCTTAACCTACACTTGTTACTCTCCACCCAGTTGTTAAAATGGGTACCCGGTAGAATACGACCTTCATTGTTGGTCAAACAGGGAGTGGAGATTGTGCACACAGTGTGTGCGGGCAAGCACTGAATCCAATGACTGGGGTAATAGTATATCTGTAAAGCGCTTAGAGACGTCCGAGATGTTTTAAGCGCTGTATAAAAGCTGAATGTTATTATTATTATTAAACTATTATTTGAAAAATACTATTTTTCATCGTTGTGAATGCCATTAATGTGGGAGCGTGTGAATGCCCCTAATGTATTGAAATATGCTGTTTTCATCCTTCAAACTTTCTTTCCTACGCAGGTACATACGAATATTGCGCCGGCGAGATGCCAATGGCCACCCAGGGAACAAAGATTAAACAGAAGATCCCCATTACAGACCGTATTCATATCATGGACGATAGAGGAACTAGAGGCCTCGACGTGAGGCTAATAAGGGAAGAGTTAATACCCCAGATATGTAAGTGTCATAGTCAAATTAACATACTTAAATCATATCATATCATATAATTTCTGGAGTTGCCTTCATAGATCTTCGTAAGGCTTTTGATACTATTGACCATGAGCTACTTCTACATAAACTAGCTTGTATGGGTTGTAGTAATAGGACTATTTATTGGTTCAAATCATATTTAGGGGATCGACAACAAGTGACCCAATTCAAAGGAGCCAAGTCGCATCCATCAACCATCAAATTAGGTGTGCCACAAGGTTCAATTCTTGGTCCCCTTTTATTTTCAATATATGTTAATAGTCTACCTGAATATACTCCTGAAGGTATCATAGATATGTATGCTGACGATACGACACTTACCGTCAGTGCAAATGATGCAACTGTTGTGGAAGAAAAATTAACTGTTGCGTTAAACAGAGTCATGGCATGGATTAAGGAAAATCGTCTTGTTCTTAACACTGAAAAAACTTGTGTCATGTTAATAGGCTCTCCTGCTAATCTCAAGAAAATTGAATCTTTTACCATTTCATTAAACGACAATTTGATCAAAAGAGTTCAATTCACCAAATGCTTAGGACTTTTGATAGATGAAGAATTGAAATGGTCTAAACAAATCGAAAACGTAAGTAAACTTACCCAGAAAAACATTAGCATGATAAAGAGAGCAAAAAGTTTTTTGCCTCAAAAATCCTTAAAGTTACTTTATAACAGTCTAGTGTTGCCACGATTAGATTACTGCTCTGTTGTATGGTCGAACCGATTTCATTCTCATACAACTAAGCTGTAAAAAATTCAAAAGAGGGCCGCAAGAATAATATTGAACAAGACATATGACACACCGTCGGCTGATTTGTTCACAAGTCTTAAATGGATGGCACTAGACAAGCGGTTTGAGTTAAGTCGCGTTATGATGATATATAAATGCGTTCATAACTTAGCACCTTCTTACCTTCAGGTAGGCTTAATCAATCCTAATGATGTACATGAGCATCATACAAGGCAAATAGACAGTGGATGTTTACGTGTGCCTAGATTTCACACTGATTGTTATAAGTGTAGCCCAATTGTTTCTTCCATATTTGAATGGAATAAGCTAGATAATTCATTGAGAACGGCTTCCTCTGTCAATTCATTTAAGAGATTGTTTAAACAAAGTTGTAATTTGTGAATGGCTCAGCCGTAAATACACTGCGTGCATGTTCTGTAATATTTACATGACTTATTCACATAATTGCGACTTAATTAATATTTTCCTATTGAAATTACTGTTTACTAGGTTAATGATTATATTTATTTTGCAAACGAGTATTATTTTTGTAACTGTTCTGTATAAATGTTATAAACGATGTAAATATGTTCATTCAGAGCCCCATGGAAGACCACTACTTGTTGGTGAATGGGCTACCCTGTCAAAATATTAGAAATAAATAAATAAATAAATAAATAAATAAAATATGATAAGAACAAAAATGTTGGAATACAGGAACCTCACCATAGTAAAAGTCATCTGTAAAAGCGCGACCTCGCAATATTAGATAATCATAAATTATCGAAAATGTCATGACAACGCGAAAAATGCAGGGTAAAAATTTGAGTTTCCCCAATGTCCCAAATTGAAAGGCAATATTCAACAACTTCGATTTACCATTTCAAAAATGTGTTCATATATTATGGTAATTATTCCAATATCTACCAAGATCGGGTTGCAGTCAAGTAGTATAGTGTCTAGTGGGCTTTATCAAATTCGAATAGTGGCGTGGTAGTAAATGTCCTCGTCTAAATGTGGGGCGTAGAGTAGAGTGCAAAATACATGTCAGCAAATTTGGGTGTCACTCCTTAAAAATCTGGGTGTCAGCCCCTCAACCTTTTTACATGTTCTAGCAACGTCCCTGGAGATATCAACCATAATTATCTAAGATTTATAAGAAAATCCACTTCATCTTTGAACTTGTAAGTGGCAAAAGTAAAAACATGGAGTCAAAATAGTGTTGTTGTTTTTTAATTAATGTTTTTGTTTTTCAGGTGGCAAGCGTGGAGTCGATAATCGCAAAAGGATTACGGGAGGAACGGTGATACACTGCCCTGTTTTTGTCTGTACATTTAAACCTTTTGGGTAAGATATAGAGAACTGAAGTTCTAACGTCCTTTTCGCTTGTCGTTCATGCTACTTCCTGCGCTCTAAACAAAGAAGCCTACTCATAAGGTTCACCGCAAAATCATTTAAGCAACGGACTAGAGCAGTAGTCGGGTCATCATCATCAATAGTGATCTGTCAGTTCATGACAGGTTCAGTGACCCATTAAAAATTCCATATCAAGTGTCTCTCCAAGCCCCTCTCCAAGTTTCTGGGTCTTGAACCAACCGTTTGATCGTCTCATACCCCGTCGCTCCACATTGTGTGATTAAATCGTTTAGAGAGCCTTTACGAGGTCTTCCCCTCTTCTTCTTTCCATGAATACGACCTTCTATGACTCTGAGCATCAAGCCCTCATCATGCCGCATTATGTGTCCAAGCCATTTCTTCTGTCTCTCTCTCTAATCGTTTGAATCAGCACCCGCCTTTCTTGAGCTCGATGCAACACCTCTTCATTCGAAACTCTGTCCCTCCAAGACACACCTAGTAATTTGCGCCAGCACCACATTTCGAGTCAATGTATAGTCGGGTCAATGTATGGTAAAAAATACCCCACCCCAAAAAATTGCAACAAAGGGTTTTTAAAGGGTTTCTAGTAGTATTCGACCTCAGATATAACATACTGAAAGTAGACCAAAATCGAAGGTCCAGAAAGCTTTTATTTTTAAAGAAGGCGTCCAAGATGGCCGCCGATACCACAAAATGGCCATAAATCACTTATTATCCATCATAGAGAAATAATGTTGGTGTATATACCATGGTTTTTCGGGGCGGAGAATACATTAAAATGAGTTAAAATGTTCATTGGTGGCCAGCTAAGAAACCCCCAAAATTTAAGAAGCCTCAAAAGGGCCATAATCATCATCATCAGCGTTTAAAGTCCATGTGTCCCACATTGTAGGGTTGGACATTTCATTTCCTTAATGGCTACTTTCCAAGCTTTCCTGTCTGTGGGATCCATATGACTGATACCAGATGGTTTCCCTCCAAGCAACGCTCAAAATACAGGGGGCGATGGGCGATTCGCCCCCGTGAGCTACACAATCTCTCCCGTCAGGTTGCTCACCTGGGGCTCGGGGGCGATTGCAAAATTAAAAATCGCCCCCGTGGAATTACAAAATAAAGATTATCTTTTCTGTTATAACTTTAACACAATATTGAGTTTCAATTTTCAAACCTTAAACCAATGAAATGGAAGTTATTTTAGCGTGCAAGAATTCTCGTTCTATGAGTATTATAACCGATTCAAACAACGGAAGTTCGCAGTGCAGCTAGTACAGTGGTTATATAGGCCTACTGCGCCGTTAGTAACATTACGTGTGCACGCTGCCGCCCCTTATCTGCTGGAGCTGGAGACGATCGCGGAAGGGCTGAAACGTGGTCAAAATCATGAATCCGCTGAAATCTGGTGATTTCAAATGACAAGCAAATAATGGACCTCGGCCAGTAAATCAATATTAGAGACTTTTAGATTGCACAACAAGAACGTGAACTGCAACGTGTGACCTCCTTTTCAGGCACTTCCAGTGCTTAAAAGGACGTTGCATGTGACTGCCAGTACCTTAAAAGGACGTAACACGTCCACGTCCATCTAAAAGTCCCTATTGAGAATAAGAGGAAGACTAAGATGTCGTGGAAAGATATGGTAACATGGGCAGATCTACGGGGAGTTAGGGGGTTTAATTCCACCCCCCCCCCCCTCCCCCTTGGGCTGCCAAATGAAAATGTGATGTGCATAAAAAAAACGCCATCCAGACCCACACAGTATTAGTAAGTGTTAGTAGATGCCCGGAAAACATCACTTACGGGGGTTCAAAATAGCAACAAAAAAAATCGCCTCGCCACCATGCGGCTCGTGGACGATGCTTCGCATGTAAGTAGATACCAGGAAAACATTACTTTTGGGGTGTCCAAAATAGCTCCCCCCAAAAAAGCCTGGCCGCAACGCGGCTCAGTAAAGGAAGAATGTAAAGGTTGCTCCGAATGATGAGGAGGAAATAATGTGCAGAACGGGAAGAAATCGAGAGGATGTCATCACGGGATGAAAGTCATTAACAGCTATGTAGCTTGTAAATTTGTAAGAGGGAAAATGCTGACTTAAATAAATGATAATGATGAAATACCAAAGAATTGAGGAGTATCATAGAAACCAATTCAATGGAAATTTGTTTGTGAGAAGGCTCACGGGGGCTCTTTTTGGGGGGAAGAGCCCCCGCGGACAAAACAAATATTTTAACCCTGCCTCCAAGTTATCCCTGGTTCCCGCGAGGTCTTCTTCTCGGTGACCAGAAAGTTTAGAGCCCTCTGGAGCCAGTGTGTTGCCTCTCTTCTTGCCACATGTCCAAACCATCTTAGTCCATTTATCCTCATAACATGTGCCACCCTCATCAATCACATTAATTGAAGAAGGACTTCGTTCTTCCTCTTAAAGTGACGCCCCGCAAATCCACCTCACCATCCACATCTTAGCTCCATGCGCTGTACACTGGACGATTTCATTGCCCATGTTTCGCTCCCCTACGTCATTCATTTTCTTACACAAGCAGCGTGCACCTTCCCTTTAACTCTTAAAGGGATCGCCCTTGAGGTGAGGTAAGGAGAGAGTTCACAAAACTTTTTTTAAGCGCTTTGAATTTTTAGCAGTCACATCTGTTGTCTCTCCTCCTTTGAGAGCCAACATGTTTCCATGGTAGCAGAACTTCTCCATCTCATCATACGTTGTTCCATGGAGATCCACACCTGTCACATTGTTACTGGTACATTTCTGCGAGAATGTATACCTAAGCATCTCTTACATATGAACGTCTGACTGAATCCCAGCTCCTGCATTTGGTGCATCTGATTAAGTTTGCTCCAACACTTATATACCAAACTCCGCAGAGGTATTCTCCTGTTTTCTCTGTCTCACCTGCATCAGCAGAAGACACCATGACCTTGGACTTTCCGGCATTCACTTTCAGACCCTTTCCATCTAGGGCTGCTTGCACTGGCGTACCTATGGGGGGGCAGGGGGGGGCAGAGTGCCCCCCCTGACGGGCTCCAGGGGAAAAAAAGAAAGAGGGGAAAGAAAAGAAAAGAAAAGAAAGGGAAAGAAAAGAAAAAGAAAAAAGGAAAAGGAAAGAAAAAAGGAAAGAAAGAGAAAAAAGGAAAAAAAGGAAAGAAAAAAGGAAGAAGAAGAGAAAAGGAAGAAAAAGGGAAAAGAAAAGGAAAGGAATAAAAATGGGGGAAAAAATAAAGAACATGGCCGTAAGCACCAGGGGGGGGCAGTTGACCCCAGATATTTTGAAATCGTACAGTTTTTTTCCTGAAAATGTAGTGTAGGCCTATACCAAATCCTTCAATTCTACTTTTGAAAATGCAAAAGTACCCTCATGACCAGTTCGGTCGCTCGAACTCCCTTCACTCCTTTTGCTTTTGAGATTCTTCGAAAACTTTTAACGCATCTTTCCCCCTTCCCCCATCAGAAAAATATTCCGCATACGGCCCTGAAAAATTAAAACAAATGAAAATAGGAAAATATAAGTGATATAACAAATTTGAAACTCTTCGCTGGCGCGAACTGCTTGCTAGCCTATTTTGTATTAAATGTTTTCACTTCCTCGTCCCCCTGAAAAAAGAAAAGGATTAGTATTGCCTAGAATACAATTGTGCCTGCCCCGACGGGCCCCGACCTGCAACCATGGCAACAATAACACACAATATATGTACCAAATGTTACTAAAAGAGACTAATTCATTTTTCTCGCTCGCTACACTCGCTCGCGAATAAAATGAATAGACATTGCTTTGGAAACAATGTGCCCACCCTTGACCTGCAACAATATCATTAAAAATGGAAGAGTTTTTTCGCCCTCTCGCCAAAAAGGAATTGAATCGTGTTAAACGCGATTGCGTCCATCCTAAACTGCACCAATTAAAACAAGTTTATTTATTAATTTATATTAAAAGAGAATTTATTTTTTTTGCTTGCTCGCTATGCTCGCTCGCCAAAATGGAATTGACACCGCTAACGTGCCCGCCCCAACCTGCAACAACCAGTTAATAATTATGTACGAAACGTTATTCAAAGAAGTTTTGGTGTGCTCGTGCTCGCCAAAACGGAATTAACATCACCTTAGACATGATTGTGTAAGCCCTGCCCTGCAACAAAAAAATCTGAAATTTATGAACCAATTATCATTACAAAAATTTTGCTCGCTCGCTACGCTCGCTCGCCAAAATAGAAATAACACCGCTTTTAATAATCACGTCCCTGACATGGAACAATTAAACCAAGTTTATATACCATATTTTCCCTATAAAGAGAAGTGATTTTTTTTTGCTCGCTCGCTACGCTCGCTTGCCAAAATAGAATTAACACCGCTTTTAATAATCACGTCCCTGACATGGAACAATGAACCCAAGTTTTATGTACCATATTTTCCCTATAAAAGAAAAGTGATTTTTTTTTTCTCGCTCGCTACGCTCGCTAGCTCGTGGAATTATGTGCCCACCACTAACCTGCTACAATATCATTAAAAAAGAGAAATGTAGGGGGTTGCCTGCCCGCCAAAATGGGATTGACATTGCCTTAAACACGATTGTGCCCGCCCCTACCTGCAACAATGAAACAAATTTTATATAGCAATTCATTGAGAGAAAGATGTATTTTCGCTCGCTAGCTAAAATGGGTATAAAATCACCCTAAACACAATATTGTTCCCGCGCCCTGCATGGGACAATTGAACCAAGTTTAAGTGGCAATTATTAAAAAAGAAGTGATTTTTTTCTTGCTCGCTACACTAGTTTGCAAAAAAATGAAATTAACGTCGCTAACAAATGAATGTTCCCACCCCCAACTTGCAACAATACCAGTTTATATACCAAACGTTACTTAAAGATTTTTTTTTGCTCGCTCGCTCGCCAGAAGTGAAAATTAGCATCGCCTTTTTTGTTTGTTTCGGTCGCTTGCCCCCCCTGACGGAGTACCCCAGGTACGCCACTGGCTGCTTGCCATAAAGACATTCTAGCTATCAGTTCTTGTTTACTCCCGGTCATCTGCATAGAGCAGTTCCCATGGAAAGCCTTCCCAAATGTCCTTTGAGATGACATCCATTACGATGATGAAGATGATAAGACGATGAGCACTGAGCCTTGATAAACTCAACTTTAACATCAAAGCGTTTGCTGTCACCACACGACGTTTGGATGTGTGTCTTTGCTTCTGCAAATAGTGCCAGGACTGCTCGTACGAGCCACTCCTCAACGCCCATCTGAAAGCCGACATTGTTACTCGGTCAAATGCCTTCTCTAGGTTGACAAATGCAAAGTACAGCTGCTGCTTCTTTCCAAAAAAACTGTTCTTGCATCTGACGTACGATGAATAGAGCATCGATAGTTCCCTTTAGTTGCCAAACTGCATTACATCAACTGCAACCTACTCTCTGACTCACTTTTCCAGTACTCTTTCATAAATAGATCTCGAGATGCTCGAGAAGCTTGATGACTCGAAAGGACAGTTGGTTTCCTTTTCCTGTATAGAGTGGAACTACTGCACTCAGAGTCCAGTCAGATGGAATGTGACCTTTCATCTAAAATATCATTGAACATATCTATCAGCAAATCAACCAAGGGCGGCCGAACGACTTCCAAAGTGGGGGCACTAACAAAAAGGGGCACTTTCTGGAAAAAGGGCACCTACAGCGGGAAATCTCAAAACGAAAATATACAGCTTTTTTATACATTGATGTAAACCCCTTCGTTGTGATAACATTATCAGGGATGATATC
The DNA here is from genome assembly GCF_000002235.5 of Strongylocentrotus purpuratus. Classification (NCBI taxonomy): domain Eukaryota; kingdom Metazoa; phylum Echinodermata; class Echinoidea; order Camarodonta; family Strongylocentrotidae; genus Strongylocentrotus; species Strongylocentrotus purpuratus. The sequence goes on from NW_022145594.1 coordinate 8,434,796, forward strand.
AACATACGTGTCTCTTTATACATCATACAATATATTGCTTAAGCAATGTACTTTGCAGTTGGCTGTGATGTCTGAATATTCATTTGCGAGCGTGCGATGAAAATTGTTAACAATTTGTGAGGTCGCAGTGCGAAATATTACATCTTCTAAAGAGGAAAAACAATCATGAAGGGGTAAACACATTCTAATAACGGAAGACTGAAATGACCTTTGATAACTAACATAATTATATCATTTATAGCTGCGAGAGAGCGTAGCGAGCGAGCTTTGGGGGAAATTGCAATCAGTCGCTTTAAATTAGGGGCACGTTAAATGATGACAGGAACAGGGGACACTTATCGAAAGGGAATAAATTAAGACACTTATTAGAAAAGAAAAGGAGCACGTGTCAAAGTACAAAGGGTAATTATCAGAGATGAAAATAAGCCACTTCTTACACCTGGAAAGAGGATCTCACCAGGGATGAAAATAGGCACTTATGAGAATGGGAAATGGGCATTTGTTGACGGAAATGGAGCACCCATCAGATTTTAATAGGGTTATTTATAAGTGGTGAAAAGAAGATAGGTCCCTTATTAGAAAAGAAAAGGGACACGTTACTCAGGAAATTACCAGAAGTGAAAAGGGGCACTTATCGCAACTGAAAAGGGTCACTGACCAGATATGAAAGGAGGACCTATCAGATTTTAATAAGGGTATTTATCGGAGGTGGAAGGGCGCTTTTATGAGAAGGAAGAAGTAGTTTTTATTAAAAATAAAAATAGTCACATGTCAAATAAACGACTCATTCATCAGAGATGAAAGAGATAATAATGAGAAGGGGCAGGGGCACATATAAGAAGCAAAAAAAAGTGTTTATTAGAAAGGAAAAGGGGCACGTGTCAAAATAAGGGGGGCAGTTATTGGAGGTGAAAAAGGTCATTCCTCAGAGATGAAAAGAGCAATTATCGGAGGTGAAGGGGGCACTTATCTCAAGTGAAAAGGAGTAACTTCTCGTACCTGAAAAGGGTCATTTACCACTTATAAGAAGCAAAAAAAGTGTTTATTAGAAAGGAAAAGGGGCACGTGTCAAAATAAGGGGGCAGTTATTAGAGGTGAAAAAGGTCACTCCTCAGAGTTGAAAAGAGCAATTATCGGAGGTGAAGGGGGCACTTATCTCAAGTGAAAAGGAGTAACTTCTCGTACCTGAAAAGGGTCATTTACCATAGATGAAAAGGGGCATTTATGACGAGGGGAAGGCGATCTTAATTTGTTTTAATGGGAGGAAAAGGGGCGCTTATTAGAAAGAAAAGGGGACACATGTTAAAATTAAAGGTGCGCTTATCTGATTTAAAAGGGGGTAGCTATTAAAAGGTAGCTTCTTACACAGGGAAAGGGGGGCACTTGTCACAGTAAAATGGGCACCTCTCAGATTTGACAAGGGCAATTATCAGAGGTGAAGGGGGCACTAATCAAAAGTGAAAAGGGGCACTTCTCGTAACTGAAACGGAGCACTTGACAGAGATTAATAAAGGCACTTATGAGATTGAAAAATTGACAATTATTGCAAAGGAAAAAAGGAAAAATTGTCGAAGGAAAAGGGGCACGTGTAAACAAAAGGGGGGCATTTATCATAGGGGAAAAGGGGGGGGGCATTTTCACAATGAAATAAGGCCGATTAAGTAAAGTAAAAGGGGCGCCTTTCCCATGTAAAAGGGGCACTTTTCGTATGTACAAAGGGTCACTTTGGTTCACTTGTAAAAGTGGGGGCATTTTGCCCCCTCTGCCCCCCCCCCCCCGAGGGTCATATTGCTCCGGTTGTCTCATTTTCGCTCGCTGGAACATTGCCAGCACAAACCACTGACCTTTACCTCCTGGACGGATCATCGCCCAATTCATGCTTCTTATCCTTCGTGTGCTTGACTTATAACCTTACAATCGCGTGGTAAATTGAGTCCAAAGTTCGACTTGTTTTACATGTGTTATATAGGCAATGGCGAGCTTGCGACCTATTTTGATGAAATTACGGTGGGTGAACTTTCAAAAGTCAATGAGACATGAGGGTTCCAATGAAAAAGCTAGTGAAAACGTACGTCGGGGTGGATGTGCTTTTCGTTTAAACAAAAATGAATTTTTAAGGTTTTTTGTTTTTGTTTTGTAAAAGTCCATATGCTAACATGTTAGGCTGCTGACTCTGAAGATAGGGGGCGTTGTCAAATGAGACACGGAGCTAGATGCGCCCCTGCAATCAACACCATGCTTCCCTGATGCTAGTATGTTTCAGTATGTTTTCAGCCTCACCTTTCACACATGTTGGGCCCAATGCGTCCATAGCAGCTTGTAATATCTGCTCTACTTTCTTGAATACCTGCTTTTGATAACCTTCTGTTATTTCCTCCATAAGCTCCTTTTCTTGGCCTCCTGGGCTTCCCATATCACTTGCCGTATGGTTTGTGGTCTTCATCCCTCCCTGATTTATTCCAGATTTTAAACTTTGCATTCTTCTCCTCAAGAGCCTTTGCGACATCCTCATTCCATCACCACGTTTCCTTGTGTCTGCTTTTTCCTCATGTCCATCCGCACACCTCTGCAGCTGCATCAATCCAAATCTTTTTCATTGTCAGTCTTTTATCTTCTATACCACTGGCCTATTGAACCTCTGCATTTCTGGATTCAATAATAGACCGAAAGTCCTCTTTTACTTCTTTCTTCTTAAGTTTTCAGATCTGCAGCCTTGGCTTGAACTTCCTTCGTTTCTTCTTACTGGCCTTTATGTGGAGGTCTACAACGTTTAAGTGATGCTGAGAGACACGTTCCTCTCTGGCAAATGCTTTCACATTCTTCATCATGGCCCAATCAGTGATTCTTACCAGGATGTAATCGATTTTGGGTTTTGTTTCCACCAGAGTCATATGTGATAAGGTGACTGTCTGATTTGCTGAAGAAAGTGTTTTCGATCATCATTTCCATGGCTTCAAATTATTCAAATTATAGAATTGTCACCCCCTTTGTGTCCCTTCTGCCAAATCCCATCCCTCAATGAGCACCCTGAAAACCATCTGCTAACTTGCCAACATGACCATTTAGGTCACCTTCTAGGATGACTGATTCCTTAACTATCAGGAATGGTGCAACAATAACTTGCATCTGATTCCAGAATGCATCCTTCTCCTGTGTCCTGCCTTACTGAATTGCATAGACAGAGAGAATGTTGACAAGTTTGCTCCCTATGACTATTTTTAGGGCAATGGCTCTTTCGCTAATCATGCCCATGCTATAACCACTTGAGTAACCCACGTCTCGCTTATCAAGATCCCTACCCCAGGAGTATCATCATCTAACCTTGCCAGTAGAACTTATACCAAGCCAACGGGCACTGCCTCCTTTCCATCTTGTCTCCTGCAGACAACAGATCAATCTTTCTCCGTCTTATCACATCTACTACCTCTCCAGACCTTCCTGATGTACTCCCTATGTTCCTTGTGGCAACACATACGTTGTTCCCCGAATCTGAATGTCTTATCTTGTCCATTTGACAGTCCACAGAACATATTGCTCTGTCTTGCCATAAAATGAAATTGATCGAGCATTAGTTTACGCCAGATGACCTTCCTGTCGCAACCATAAGTGGCCTCTTCCCAGCAACTCTTCCGTCCGTAGCTATTGGCCACTGAGGCGCAGCTCATATGCCCCTGCAACCAGGAGCCAGTGGCCGACTTGTCCTAGATGCATGACCAACCGGGGCCATGCGTTGACAGGTGTTATTTTTCATCCGGCAGGGTGTCTAGGCACCTTTCTACTGAGAGACTCACTGGGGGCCGGATTAGTCGCCGGCCACTCGACCATGATGCTGGCAGTACAGGCCTTACATGGTTTCCTGTAGCAACAAAACAGTTTGTCAGACATGAATCGACAATAATTAGCCTATACCTGATACAGGGGCGCTTTATATTGAAAACACTACCAGCCCCCAGTGGTTTTGTTTCGTGGTTTCCTGTACCTTTGTTTAACGTTTTAACTTATCTTAATAGATTCTATGACCCCGAAAACCATATAGACAACCCAATTAATATGTCTCTCGGATGGATAATAAGTGACTTATGGCATTTTCATATTATGGCGGCCATTTTGGACGCCATCTTGGATTTTGGGGTTTCCTGAGCCATCACAACCCATTCTTGTTTCAAGGGATTCTCTGACCTCAAAAACTATGGGATAGACTTCAAAATGATGTGTCTATGATAGATAATAAGTGATTTATGGTCATTTTTAGGTATCGGCGGCCATCTTGGACGCCTTCTTGAGAATAACAGCATTCTGAACATCCGATTTCGGTATACTTTCAGTATCTTATTCCTAAGGTCAAATACTTCTAGAAACCGTTGAAAAACCTTTTGTTGCGATTGTTTAGGTCAAACCATATATTGACCCGACTACAGGGCAAATTCGGTGTTTAGAGCTGGTGTGATCACCACACCATCGTTTGAAACAAAATTGTTTGAAACAAGAGAGTAAAGAGTATTGATGATGCTCTGATATTAAGCAGTACAGATGACTCCAAAAGGAAAATGGTGTTCACTTCTTATTTCTATCAAGGATTTATACGTAAAATGTATTAATTAAAACAATGGCACCGACTGAATTTTTTTAGAATGTGCCCAAAGTAACTAAAAATTCATATTTAGGCATTTATCATTGTTATAAATGTATTTCAAAATGAATCCTTTCCCTGAAAACGTTCGTTTTAGAAAACCCACTATGAACATAATTATTATAATGAAGTATGCCAATGAACGTAACCGAGCGTTAGGGTCTTGCAAAATACAGGCATTGCTTCTGGTCCATGTCCCTCCAATATAACGTTTATGTTTACATACACAAAAATATCGTTTTCATTTTGAGCTCTAAATTGAGTACATTGATTTATGTCAATTACTGAGTTTACATGCATGTACATGTAAGTATTGTACATGCTTACGAAACGGATATGATCAAATAAAATCAGATCAAATCAAGACCCCAAAACCACAGGGGCCCGACATGGTCCAAAAAGGATCCAATACTCATTGCAGTGGTGTCAAGATGACTGCTCGCATCACTGATTCTTTCTCGGAACGCAGATTTGAAGTCATATTGCAGGTTGTTTCCATTCATGTGGATCTGTCATCGATCAACTAATTAATCAATCAATAAGTCCGAAAATATGCAAAATAGTTTTTAATTCAATTCTTATAAATTAAGAGTTAATTTCGTTTAATTGCATCACGTTTTAAATGTAAAGGTTTGCTTTGGGGTATATACTTCCATAGAATAGCCTTATTTGTGTTTATTACATTATTGGGGTATAACGTGCAGAATTTTTGTTTAAGTCATCGTCATTCTTATTTTCTCTTCGATTCGTTTACGGGATTACAGGATCCGTCACCTTGATGTGCTGGAGCCATTTATCCAAGAGTTTTCCCGTGCCGTTATTGATCTTTACGGTTAGTTGATGACGTAAACTGCTTTTCCATATGAATTAAAGATTGATGCTTTCAAACACTAGTTTTAATTTCCCTTTTTATCCCCAAAAACTTGATTCCCCAATACCTTTGCCCAGGTTGTATGTTTTGTATCGTATTGCGTGCATGACATTTCACAATTCTTTTTATAAACTTTGAAGAGTTGATACTATTTTCTGAATATTGTACATTCATAATTATTGATTTGTATATATTAAAATAGTTTATCGAAATTCACACTTTTCATGAATTAACTGAAAAAACACTATATTAGTGCACCCACATTACTATCAATCTAACTTGGATGCTGGTGTGAAGAAATAAGATTCTTAGGGGGAAAATAGAAAAAATTATATTAGCAATATAAAGAAAATAATTAGTGGATAGTGAGGACATGACATCACAGACTGATGAGTGAGTTCCCAATTTGTCTTGTGATTTTCATTGTTCCACAGTTTTTAAAGGTTCATAACTTTCTTATTAGTTATTCTATCTTACTCAAACTTTTTTTGATTGGTTTGTCTGATTTGTCTGCTTCTATTAAAAGAAAGTTATTTTGGAGTGAACTTGTCCTTTAAACAATATTATCATTTTTGTGATCGTCATTTTCCATAAGAGTTACAATCAAAATACCAATTTATCACATGTTGAATACAGGTTTCAGAATGACCTGTAGGAGCTGACATAAACCAAATTATCGATAAATGTGAACATTAATTCAATTTCAGAGTATTTGTCTTTATTTTATACAGGTCGACATATGATGGTAGTGGTTCTTCATAAGGAGTATCTGCAACAGAATGGAATGTTAACGGATGTAAAGGAAAGGTTTGAAAGTGGGACAGGTGTTCCAGTTGACAACTTTTGGATATTTGAAAACTACACTCGGAATAACCATGAACACAATGACGAAAAAAGCATTGATTTTCTCAAATTCCTTAAGAGATGCGTGTTAGTGGGAGAAATGAATAATGACTACATAATTCAGAAAAGTGCCGAAAAGCAATCCCCGTTAGATCGACTGTTGACTTGGTACCACACATCTTAGAGATATTTCCATGAATGGTACTTTGTATTTTAAGGAGTGGTGTCGGTACATGCCACTTTGATAAGTGACCTTTTTTAAAGGCATGGTAATTTACTGGCACTACTTCTGATTTAGGTATACTGCCATCTGCTGTTCACGATGTTCCGATTTGTCGACAGCCATGTCCCACAATGCATCACCAACTGCATGACGCGCATGATGATGCTTGGGTTACAGGAACCAGAAATCGCTCTATGTACGCCTTCAACAGAAACTGGCGCAATTGAAAATACATTACTTCAGTGGTAGCGATGTCGGTAAAATACCCTGCCTTTAAAGGTACTATGTCCCTTTTACAGCCAACCCCAAATTCTGTAGAACTTTGCAGGAATTATGAGTATGTCATGTATGTCCTATCTGTGAAATTTAAACGTTAGCAGTGTCCTCATATTCAAATTATGCAAGGAAACCCGTTTACTTGCTAGACTTCACTGTCAGACACTATTGAGTGACTGACTTTTTTTCTTCTTTGGTAATAACATATATGAAAAGAGTTGTAAAGGGTACATGAGCATTTGTCTACATCAATAACCCACTTCTTGTGATGGCCAAGATTAAACTGATTGAATCTTTGCACAGCATAAAACGTACGACCATTCGGTACTATTGTCTGAAAAATCAAGACTATTACTTTTGGGCTCTATAGCCCTAAAGTCGATTTGAAAACTAATAGTCGTTATTTCCCACTTAAAGACATTTTCAAGCCCCACCTTTTTTAGGGAAGTTCTAAATTAGTATTATCTTACAAATGCAGTTGGAATTTAACTTTTTCATTTTTGGCCTGCAAATGGGACATAGTACTTTTAAGTCACTGCTGCTATAGAGTGGTGAAATGTGACGTCATCAAAAATCTATTTTTAGAATTTCTCAATTTTTTGTTCATTTTCCGAAAGAGCATCAAAAATAATGTCCAAATGTCGAAGACCAATTGTATATGTTTATTATTGGCTGAGATATGACCAGCTGAATGAATAGATTTTCTATAGGAGCTCAGTGTTATATGCTCTGGTTCCTAATGGTCTTTTGGAAAATGAAAAAAAAAATGAAAAATACTAAAAAAAAAAAAAATTATGACATCACAGCTTCGGTACATGGAAATCAGACCTTCACACAGATTTCTCCATAGAAAAGCAGCAGAAACCGTGAACTTTTAATATGAATCCATAAGTTGAAATCACGAGTCAACGAAACGGAGTTAAGTCTTTTGTCAATTCCGTTTGTTGCTACGGCAGGCAGCCAGTGAAAACGAATTCGTTTAATCAAATTATGGAAATGCAAGCATCACTTTAAACAAACAGAACTTTGTTATTCCTGGCTCATTTTTTCCAGATTGAGGTGGCATATGAAAAAGCAGAAAATGTACTTTCTAGAAATGTGAATTTTTCTTCGAAATTCAGATACCACCCACCAAATGACTTTTTGGTTTGCTTTAATCACTCATGCGTGAAATATGCATCATATGAGTCGCATCAAATGAAAGAAGGGGATCTAAGCTTTACAAATATGTGTCATTTATTAATTATAATTGTGATTAAGTTATGATAAAACAACGATAATTTTCGGTTTAGTTTTTTCTGGGTCGCACTGTATATGTTGATTATTTGTAATATACTGTACATAGATTTTAGGGATGGTGGATTTTACCTCTGAATGTTATTAAGTATTTATGTGTGCATGTAATAACCCTCTGATTTCAGCAAATTTCATTAAAGGTGAGGGATCCTTGAAGCAGTGTATAAATTACAGCTGTTTTAGAATACTTACTGCATCATTTAATAATATATTAGTGTATGCATCATTGAATAACCAAAGATTTCAGTATGGTTCAGAAATTAAAGGTCTCTTTATATAGTATATTACATCAGGTACCATTTTTAAAATCAAGTACTGGTAAGACAGCTCCTTATGCTTGACTGTAATTCGTTCTCTTAAAAGTTATGTCCGTAATTTGGGTGCTGTGTAAAGATATGATAAAAGAAAAGTTGATTGCATAAAATCCTTTATAAAACTCGTTTTAAAAACGCAATTCCCTCTATATTTGAGCTAGTATACACGTACTTGTCCCATCCCCTAGCTTTCATAATGGCCATGGTAATATCTGTAAAACACTTAGAGACGTAGATGTGCATTGTATTAAAGCGGAAGTCCACTCTGATATTAACTTTGTTTTAATAGAAGCAGAAAAATGAAAGAAACACGTCAGTGAAATTTCGAGCGAATTCTGATTTGAATGAGAAAGTTAATAATTGTTGAAGTTGCAATCAATCATACACAAATCGGTGACTCTGTGACGTGTCTTGCTAGCTTCCCTCCCATTTGCTCTGTACAAACAAAATTTTATAAATTTTGATTTCTTCGTATTTGATGACGGAATAGATTTGCTCAGGTACGAGTTGTTTATAGAAACATATTTGCAATAATTATATTTTGAGTGCATGTATCATTGAAGCTATGAGAGAAAACAAAAATATCTGATTTTATTTTAGTACAGAGCAAATTGGGTGAGGGAAGCTCGCAAGGTACATCACAAGTTCAACATTCCATAACTTTCTTATTTAAAATCAGAATTTGCTCAAACTTTCACTGACCTGTTCCTCTCATTTTTCTGCTTCTATTAAAACAAACTTCATATTTAGGATGGACTTCCGCATTAAGTGCTATATAAACCCAGAATATTGTTATCATTATCTGATTTTTGTGGTTTTTGTTTTTGCTCAATTGTATAAATTAAACGGATTTTATTTAGCGTCCCAAAATACTAGATATAATTGTTAGAATGTAATATATTATATAAAAATAATGACGAAAAAATCATACCTGTTTTATATCTATCATTAAAGTATTCATTGAAAACTCAGTCAAATTGACTGTTTGTGATCTTTGGTTGTGGGCGTTACGTGTGTTAAGGTCTTAAAGTGTAGCATGGCGTTTAATCTCGATCCGTGTGAACCACAACGAGTTGGCATTACATGTAGCTAGCTGTCTCGAGCTAACTAGCTACCTGCAGCAATGTTTCGCCGAATTCATATAACTAATCAACGTATTCGGGGGGCCTGAGCATCTTCCAAAGTAGGGGAGCACCAACAACAACAAAAATATTTTTCTGGAAAAACGGGGCACTTTTAAAGGGAGAACTCAAAGCGATTTATACCATTTTTCAGTGGCGGATCTACGGGGGGTTGGAGGGTCTGACCCCCCCCCCCCCCTTGGAAAAATGTGATGTAAATAGAAAAACGCCATTATGTGTCCAGACCCACACAGTAATAGTAGATGTTAGTAAATACCAGGAAAACATCACTTACGGGGGTTCAAAGTAGATAGTACGCGGCTCGTGGACGGTGCTCTGCTCTGTTCTGCATCGTCATTGGGTAAGCTCCCCCCCCCCCCCCCCCACTTAGCAAAACGCTAGATCCGCCCCTGTTTGTATGCACTTGTATATAACACAGGGGCGGATCCCGCCGGCGGCAGGGGAGGGGCCCAATTCGTGAAAAAATATTTAGCGGCGAAACAGCTGGCCTGTGAATTAGCGGGGGGGGGTAAGGAGCACTATTATTTATTTTTTTGCCCCCGAAGATTTGAAAATCACACTTGAGCACCAGGAGAGGGGGCCCGTATTCTCCCTTTATACAAATAAGGTAAAATTAACGTGTTTTTACCTGTTCCCCCCCCCCCGGGTCCCCAGTAATTTCAATATTAGGTTCTCTAGATCTTTACACGTGCCCAAGATTCTGCTTAAGCATCATACTTTGTCATAGATTCATTTGCAAGGGAGCGAGCAAAACAAAGCTTGAATTAATAAATGAAAAATGAAAGAATGAACAAAAGAGTGGCTGGTTAGTTGTCTGATTTTTTTAATCACAAAATGTCCCATTTCACGTTCACTATTTCATCACACTTTTTTCAATTCTCCCATGTACTCGTTTTTTTATTTTTCTCTTTGTTTTATCATCAGGCCTGGGGTATGTGAGTGTTATGGTTCCTGCAGCAACCCTAGATTGTTTGTTATTTTAGTGGGTGCATATACCCATGGAATTTATTTGTGAACCTTCAAATCATGAATTGCCGTCGACCACCCCCCCCCCCCCCTGCCTCGAAGAAAAATGTTAAGATTGGGGGGGGAAAAAGGGAACGAGAAGATTTAGGAGACGAAAAAAAGAGAAGAAAGAAACAATAGAAAATGGTATTAAAAAACAAGAGGTAGATTAAGGGAAAAGAACTAAAGACATGGTATCAATGTTATCTTGCTCCTTTCCATTTTTCCTTCGTTTTCCTTTCATGTTTTACTTTTCTTTATGTTTATTTCTTTCTTTTAAGATATTTTTATCTATTTCTTTCTTTCTTCCTTAGTTTCTTTTTCCTCTGTTTCTTTTTTTCACTGAATAAACTACATTGATTTTCCAAATTGAAAGACTAGCTAAAATCTTGATGACAATTCCAGTAACAACAGTTACAGCAGAGCGATCGTTCTCAGCCCTACTTCGTTTAAAGACTAATTTTAGAAGTCAGGGGCGGCGGAGCGACTTCCAAAGTGGGGGGGGGGGCACCAACAAAAAAGGGCATTTCTGGAGAGAAAAGAGGGCACCTACAAAGGGAAATCTCAAGGATATAATTCAGCCTTTTTTGTAGACATTGGTTTATACCCTGACATTGTAATTACATTATAAAGGATTTCAATATTTGTTTCTTTTTGTACATCATACAAGATATTTCTTAAGCATCATAATTTGCAGTTGAGTGTGATGGTCTGGATATTCACTTGCGAACGAGCGAAGCGAGCGCCTAAGTGGGAAAAAAAACATTTGTGAGGTCGCAGTGCGAAAAATTACATCTTATAAAGAGGGAAAAATCCAACCCTGATGGTGGTATGTATTTTCTCAAAACGGAAGATAAGTGAGATAATTATCATCTATAAAGGCGAGAAAGCGTAGCAAGCGAGCTTTGGTGGAAATTGCTCTTAGTCGGTTTAAATTAGGAACACGTTTAATGATAAGAAAAAGAGCGATCACTTATCGAAAGGGATAAGATTAGAAAATTAAAGGAGCACGTGTACAAAGAGTAATTATCAGAAGTGAAAATGGGGCACTTCTTACACCTGAAAAGAGGCACTCACTAGGGATGAAAAAGGACACTTATGATAATGGAAAATGGGCATTTGTCGACGGAAAGGAGAATCCATCAGATTTTGATAGGAGCATTTTTCAGAGGTGAAAGGGGCATTTATCCAACCTGGAAAAGGGCACTAACCAGATATGAAAAGGGGCACTTATAGGAAGGAAAAAGGAAAAAAGGGCAAGGAAAAAAATAAAAGGGGCAGTTATTAGAGGTGAAAAGGGACACTCATCAGAGATGAAAAGAGCACTTATCAGGAGGGGAAGGGGCATTTGTCAAAGTAAAAAAGAGCATCTCTCAGATTTGAAAAGAGGCCAGTATCGGAGGTGAAGCGGGGGCACTCATCTGAAGTAAAAATGAATAACTTCTCGTACCTGAAAGGGGCATTAACCAGAAATGAAAAGGGGCACTTATGAGAATAAAAAGGGACACTTTTCATAGGTGAAAAGGGGCTTTTATGAAAAGGAAAAGGGGCTCTTATCAAAAAGAAAAAGAGGCACATGTTAAAATAAAAGGGGCACTTATCAGAGATGAAAGAGATCTGAGAGTATGTTCTGTTTGTTGTGGCAGGAAAGTCATTCAAAGTTTACAAAAAGCCTTTCAGTGGGAACTGCCAACAAACAATGCATACGTGTGTGTGTGTGTAATACTGTGTATTTATGTTATAGGTAGCTAATGTATTTCGTGTAAAAAAAATACCTTTTTTCTGCGTTCAGAGGTCCCATTGACATGTTATGAGTGATATGCTTAACCTAATGGTTAAACTCAACTTCAGAAGAAAGGCATTGGTCGATAAGTAACTGTTTCTTCAAATTGTATTATGTCAAGCGTTTGATAAGGGGATGTCCACCCTGGAAATAAGTGTGTATGAATAAAAGCAGAAAAATGAGTAGAACACATCACTGAAGGCATGAGAAAAATCGGGAAATAAATAAGGGGGAAATCCAAAACATTTCATGAAAATACTTCGATTCTGTGAGTCAAATTGGCGATGCAATCTTTATGATGCCAACTCCTCACATGACTTGTAATCCTTCGTTGAATGCAAAAAAACAAACTAAACAAAAAACAAAAAAAAATAAAAGACGTTTTTTTCTTCATGCTTATCGCTATCATACATCATGGAAAACGTGAGTTTTAATGCACCCACATATAGGTCTACCATTCCATCAATATTCAGAGTAATGGGGATTTGGGGTAATTTTATCATTCAGACCAGTGGTGGATTGTAAGGATATGGCATCATAATTTTGGACCGCATTGCCAACTTGTCTCAAAGTTTTCATAATGATTATCATGATTTTGAAATATTCTTATAACTTTCTAATTTGTTGTCCGATTTTTCTCTAATTTTTCTGCTTCTATTCCCTGAAACCAACTTATTTTCAGGCAGGACTTATTTAAAGGGTGTTCTTTCCACATGTTTGGAATGAAGTTCTGTCAGTGGCTTTTAATGATTTTGTCATTGTGATCACGACTTTGTCAGGTCATAGAACTAGCTTTGTATTCAGTGAGATCATGGTTTAGATGTCTGGTACAGGTATTATAACAGAAGTACAAATTTAAGGTTTCTTTTAGTTAAAAACTAGAACCATGGCAAGTGTTGAAGGGTGCTATAATGCACATGTTTGGAATAAGAAGAAGAAATTTATAATAATTTGGTCATTTTTATAATGATCTGGTCTGACTCTGAACTCTCAGTGTAGTCAAAACTAGGAACGTGTTCAGATGGGAAAAGATATACATATAGAAAGAACAAAAGGCAGGCTGTTCAAACAAATATCCGATTTTATTGAGCAAATTACAATAACAAAATGTCAGGAAACATAAATTGATGAAACTGGCAATACATAGGCGTAAAATGTGTACATAGTGATGAATGTACACCGTCGCTCATAAAGTTGGAATATTTTAGTTTTACCCCAATTTATGGAATTATTTTTAAAATAATTTAAAAATAATAGATCTAGATAATAGTATACATTCTCAAATTTTATTGAATAATAATTTGCCAATGTGTGTTTTGCGTGACTGCTAAATCATGAGTATGCTACTATGCTTATCTACTAGGGGACCTACGCCCTTAAGTGATAAATGACAGTAATGAGGATTAATGCCCCACAAAATGGCACTAATATAGCACATCGACACGGTTTTGATCCTGGGGCCTCACAGTTACGAGGCCATTGTTTTGTCACCGAACCATGATTGTACGCAGCGGGGGCTAGGGTAGGGGGCAATTTCCATAAATAAAAAAAAAACAGAAAATGCAATACATTTTTAATAATTTATTGCATTTTACCCCGGTCCCCAACATAAACAAAATCCTCTGGGCGGCCACGCATTATGGCTCAAGGTATGGGCACACAGAGGATTGTTTTATGTTGGGGACCGGGGTAAAATGCAATAAATAAATGAAAATTTATTGCATTTTCTTTTCTTTTTTTTAATTATTATTATTTTGGGGGGGGCGAAAATCCGCATCACCACCACTCTTACATGTTACGCAGGCCCTGGCAACATTTTTCAAAGTGGGGAGGGGGGGCTAAAGTATTTAAAATCAGATAGAGTAAAGTAAGTGAAGCAAGTACAGCGTAAATTGGCGTGGGGTCCAGGGGCAAAGCCTCGGCGGAGGGAGGGGTCAAGGGGCGGAGCCCCATGAAACTCCGGGTTTTAGACATTTAATTACGGTCAGATGAGCATATTTTGATACTTTATTTGTGACATGCACTGACATGCACTGACATGCAGGTCACTAATTGGAGTGGGGTCAAGGGGGCGGAACCCTAGAAGCTCACGGGTTTTAGGCATTAAATTACGATCAGATGAGCACCGAGGGGCCGTCTTAGGGCCCTTGGTGAGGTCCAGGGGCAGAGCCCCCGAAGCTCAGGCATTTTAGGCTTTTAATTACGGTCAGATGAGCAACCAGGGGCCCGTCTTAGGGTCCTAATTGGTAGGGTCCAGGGAAGCTCAGGAAAAAATACCATTTCAGCAACATTTGTAAATCACCGGTATCGAATTAGAAATAAGCCACGTTTGAAGAAAAAAAAATTTGGAGGGGAAACTTCCCCCAAGTCCCCCCCCCCCCCCCCCTTCCCCCCATCAATACGCAAGTGCGAGGGAGTATTGTGAATGAGAGGGATGAAGGTGACGGAAGTGACCACCACCTTAATTACAGGTTTTTGAAGTTTTGGTTAAAAAAAATTACATTCTTTAGCAAAACTATAGTATAAAAAACAAGTAATATACTTTTTTCACACTTCAATTTTCTCGGTATTTACTCGTACATATTTGAAGGATATTATGCGTGGGAGCGTAGCTCTCGAGTGGGAAGATTTTTGCATTTTTAATTGTCTAAACGCTGCACTCTTGGGCCCTACAGAGCCTCAAAGTGTGTTGCAGTCTTTAGTCAGTATTTGTTATACATTTTTTGTGGCACTTTTTCAAATTTTGAGGGGGGACGATCCCCCCCCCCCCCCCTACTCTTGAGGGGGGACGTACCCCCCCCCCCCCCACCCACACACACACATACACACAAGAGCGACCCCGTCGGTACCAAATACACACACTCATAGTATGTTGTTACGTTACAAATCTTTCTCTTTTCAATTTCTTAGTAGACCCTACAGTGAATAATTTATTTTACCAAAACTACAAACGAAAGCCGAGTCTAGAAAATAAAAACCCTCACGCCCTCTAGCTCTACGTTGAAGATATGCGCTGGTAAAAATCTACGTCTTGTGTAAAAAGAAGGGCTGTGTAAAGACCGACAAATAAGTAAGAAATATAAAGTTTTAAGTATTTTATGAGTAAGTAATCTTCGAAATCTGGTGCACTGAAACATGTATAAACCTATTGTTAACATTTTATCACTAAAATTTGGTCAAAATTTACAATTGAGTTGGAATTCCATCTAACGTCGCGTCGTGTGTTTGCTCATCTACTGCGGACGTGCATGCATGTTCAGTCACTCGACCTCGGGTCTACTCTTCCTGACGTTGGGGAGCCGGTAACTCCGGGAAGCTCCAACACCGGCGCCGCGGGCGTCGGAGCTTCGGGTGGTTTTGTTGGTTTCTCGTGGGGGCTAGTAAAACAGCCGTTGGGTGATATTATCGTTAAATCTGCAAGGGTAGTACTTGCAATTTTTACATCATAGGGTGCACGACTCCTCAGGGCTCAACTCCAATCACTTGAATGTATAATTTGAAGAAGTCTTTGATGGGGAAAAAAAGGTTAATTCCGGGTACTACACCAACGATTCTTCCATGTCGCAGCGTTGATTCAAAATAGCGATGAGAAGGTACGCATGCGCGGCAGTGGCGAAGAAAATATGAACATTCATGCTATCGAGCGCCGATCGCTCGAAATCGCTGAATATGCACGAAGTTGAGAAGGGCTCTGTTTGTTCAAGTCGTGCATATTCAGCGATTTCGAGCGATGAGCTTAACACGATTGTTCGATTTTGTAGTACCAATCATCTTTTCAACTAAATCTTCATCAATTGTTCGAAAAGCCTAATGGTCATGATTTAAAAGTTGTTATGTTTGTTAGACCTACCTGTTTTGTGTCAATTTTCTTATACCTTGAATACCTTGAATATCAAAGCTTCTGGAAGAAAGCCGTCTCCAGCTGCCAAGCTTCCAGGTCTAACTTCAAGGGGGGGGGGGGATGTCCCAGCTTCTGGGTCTTGCACCATAGTCGTTTTACATCTGTATCTTGCTTGCTGGGTCATATCAGGAATGTCATAATTGGAGTGTCTACTGGGAGAAGGGTGATTATATTGCTCCTTCTTCCAGTGTTTGTCAAGTCTGGCTTTAAAGCTGTTTACCGAGGTTATCTTTTTATTGAGTATTTTTCTGAAAAACTAAGGCATTAAATAACTCTTTCTCACAGGTTTCACAGCAAACCGCTGCACAATTCAAATTGCATACAGTACTGGCAGTGGGCACGCGCCTGTGTGAAGTTAGCGATTGTAATCTCAGATCCTCATTAAATTTATGTACTGGAGGTAGTTCACATTATGATGATGATCATCATCATTACGGTTGCTAACTTATTGTGCGCGTCCCCGCACCCCATCTTAGGTATGGTATGTAATTGTATTGTGCAGCGGTTTGCCATGAAACCTGTGAGAAAGTGTATGTTATAATCATATAATGTCTTTGTTTTTTAGAAGAAAAAAAAAGATAAGAAAATTGACATGAAACAGGAAAGATACTTAACGACTGTTAAATCATGACCATTATTTGAACAATTGATTGATGTTTATTGGTATGTTATACAACTTACATGTATATTTAGTAGAGTATCTCTACACCGGAGTCACAAGATATGGAGCTTACAGCCGATATAGCAAAAAAAGTAAACCCTCAAATATATGATAATTACATAATTTGCAAGTCAAATTATCACTCAATCACTTGGTATCACTTTACAATTTCAATGACATCTTCTCTCGATATGAAGATTACTAGACCCTTGTCGAAATTTGCCGATCTTTGTCAATATTTTCAGAATTTAAAACCCAATTCCAAAAATGCTTTAGTCTCTGGGCAGTATTTGGTGCCTCTTTCCATTGATAGTGTCAGATTTTCGAAATCTTAATGATTTTTTTTAATATGGAATTGTTCGCAAATTAAGGTCATGCAGGAACTATGGTCACACCACCATGCATTCCTGCCTGCCTATTCCCTGCATACTCGCCCGAAACCTTAATTTCCACAAAATGTATTCACTTCTAAGATGTATAATTGCCACCACTTATTGTTATAATGTACAGTATACTGTGTCTCAAACATTTTATTCAATTCAGTTTTTGGAATAAAATATACATTTTTCAGAAGAAAAAAAAACCCATTTTCAATACTTATCTCTCCGACTCGTGCTGGGTTGCCGACCAACACAAAATGTGTAAATTTGGAAAAGAATAGAATAGAAAAATCTGCTAAGGCTTAGCTGTACTACTAGATGTCATTGAGTGTAGTACCGGTATGCAATTTTAAGGGCCACCATACATGTTAGACATAGCCTTGATACATGGAGGCTGTGCATACATGTGCATGACGGCCAGGCATCTGCAGCACTGCATAACGTAGAGCTAGCAGTGTCATTATGACAAAGACCGTAACTCAGCTTATTTCATCCTGCATTCCCTCCTGTTGTCCAGACCAATCATGTTGCAGCAGGTTTTACGTATTGGAAGCCAGGCCAGGCCAGCCCTGACGGTGATCGTGAGGCGTAACCTAGGAGCCAGCAGTGTCGTCATGGCCAAGACCAAAGCAGCAGCAGGACCTACAGACCCAGTACAGAAGCTCTTTGTGGATAAGATCAGGGACTACAGTAACAAGAAGAAGTAAGTGCTGACCAGGTTACTGTTACAGATCATTATGCAGCTGGCAGATGGGAGTAAGCACGTTCCACTTTTCAGCTAAATACAGACATGTACTAAGGTGCTAAAGCAGTACATGTAGTTCATAAGCATTAAAGGCATTGTTTAACAATGTTAAATGTGAGATGCATGGCCCAACGTGTCTGTGATATGGTGAAATACTGAAGCCCTAAAAAAAATTGCGCTACAAAATGATCATGAAATTCCTAAAAAATAAAGAATCTTTGAGTGACTGGTTTTACTCTACACATTTTCCCAAATAAACTGTAGTGTTATAAAAACCATTAGGAAAACAGAAAAATGAAATTTTGATTTCCAATCACTAATATCTTGATAATCAGACAGACGATCGGCTTGTAAAAGCCATGGAGTTCCTGACTGACCTAAACGTTTATAATTATCATCGCAGCATGATCTAAATCCAGGATGTTGTTTCAGAAAATGAGACAAAGCTACCCAATTTAAGATGCCCTTAACTAGGTGAAGCCTTTGTTAAATACTTTAGATCTATGCTTTAATATTTCACATTTATATCAAGAAAAATAAATCAGGACCATTCAACTTTTCACAAACTTAAAGAAAAACTGTATATATATATATATATATATATATATATATTTGTGTTGCTATTGTACTTTATTTTGTTGTCATGATTTCCTGTATTAATTGTCAATTAAATGATGTGGATTTAACAGGAAAAAATACGTAACATCTTTCCCAAGAAATGGCCGTGTTGTATGTTTAATGAGTGACTAGTAATCCTACCTTTGATGTTGTGTTCTTGCAGGTCAGCTGGTGGTAAATTGGTCGACTCTGATCCACAGACCGAGAAAGAGATGGCAACAGAGATAGGAAAGCTTAACAAGATGTTTGGAGGTGGAGACATGACACAATTCCCCACATTTGAATTTAAAGGTGAGATCTTCTCTGATCCTTAAAGGCATTGTTTAACAATGTTTCCAGTGTTACAAATCTGAGATGCATGGCCCTATGTGTTATTAGTAGTGTCTGTGATATGGTGTAATATTGAAGCGCTAAGACAATTGAGCTTCAAAATGATCATGAAGTGCTTCAAAAAGTAAAAATCTTTGAGTGACCGGTTTTACCATACTCATTCATTGTCCACAATAGACTGTAGTCTTATAAAAACTTTAGGAAAACAGTTTTTGAAATTTCAAATACCAATCATAAATATCTTGATAATCAGACAGGTGATCGGCTTGTAAAAGTCATGGGGTTCCTGACTGACATAAGGTTGATAATTATCATTGCAGCATGAGCTAAATCTAGGGTTTTTGTTTCAGAATCTGAGACAAAGATACCCATATAAACAGTGATGATGATGATGATGAGGTTTGATAGATACATATATGTGTAAATTGCAAGGGCCATGTTCGGTAACATTTTTCAAGGAATAGTCTGCTTATTACAAATTCCTATAGTGTCTGCACTACAGTAAAATTTATTTGGAGAAATGGAAAATGAAGAGTTTTCCGTCATTACTGCAAATGCTTGACATGGCCCAAAGAGTGTAGCTCCATAATGGTCGGAAATGGTTCAGGCAAATTTTTCTTCATTTTGTCAAAGAGTCGGGGGGGGGGTAGTGCTCGGCATTTACAGGGGGTTGGGGATAGTGTTACAGATATTTACAGCCATCATTATGGGTTAGGTTTGGTATAGTGTTGGGTCCATAGTTAAATGTAGGAATTTGACTAGATTTAGAAATGAAGTCTAGGGCAGCAGTCACTAGAACATAATGATTTGTAAGGTTATACATGTAGAAGAATATGCCTCCTTGACATGTGCCATCAAAAAGCATATAGACTATAGCCAAAGTGCTTAGAGTGATGAAATGCTGCTGGTAGTTTTAGAAAACAAAAATTAAATTAAATTATCAGTGTGAGGTATAGTGAAGAAAAATAAGAATTGACTCTCGCAAGAACAACAAAGACTAAAAAAAAATTATGGTACCATAGAATCCAAATGTTTGTAATCAAATACTAAATTTCTTTTTTAAAGAGATAATTCTTTTTTACCCATTTTTGTTTCTTTGTCTACGTAGATACCAGTTTGAAACCGCATTTTAGATCATCTTTCTTTTGTCTTTTCTTCTCTCTTTAGATATCGACTTCGGAGCAGAAGAGAAGAAATGATGAGGGACCATCCTGTACAGACAGACACACACACAGTGGAATCTATGAAGGCCAATCTTCACCAATAATTGTGCAGTGAATTCCAATTATTACACAGATAACCATAGGCCCCTCTCGCTCTTGTATAAGCAAAAATAATTCATACGTTATATGGCAGTGGCATCGTATCAAACTTTAAATACGTGTATTTTTATTTGTGATTTTATCAAGATGACATGTAGAGGGCTACAAGAGCACTGAACTTGTCTTAAGAAATGACCATACTGGTAATAATAATAATAGTGGGTTCTTGTATAGCGCTCATGTCTGTCAGACTTGACACTCTTGGCGCTCCAGATTACAGGTTTATATACAATATCTCTTGATCACGTATTGTGGGGGTATCTATTCATACATGATCACCAAATTGCACCATTGAGGTGAACAAACGGGGTTGGGGATTGATGCCACTGTTATCATTGAGGATAGATTCATGCCATGGTTTTAGTATCAGAGAGTGTTATGTTGTATATTGGAATTTATACATGTGGAGATATATTAACAATACACTGAAATTCAGTGTTTAAAAAATGTCCTATTAACTTCACTCGTATGACTGTTTTGTGTGTTTTCGAGTATTTTAGGGGTTACATTAACTCAACATGAGTAAAGTCTGTAGGGACGGCAAAAAATAGTTTGGCTTTTCCCAAATTTGACTTGTTTTGCATAATTGGGGGGGGGGGGTAATTGCTTTAACTTAGGAAAAATTGACTTTTGTAACTTTGAGTTATGCAGAATAAACTGTATTTTCTCTGAGTTGTCTTGAGCTAATTCTGCCTTTTACACCATGAGGCTTGCTGTGGATATTTAAACCGATTTGCTCTAAGGAAAGTTATAATAGCTTTCTGGGATACCCTTTTTTGGAAAGGAGCAATGGATTGCAACTCCAATTGTCAACTGCCACTTCAATTTCAACCAATCAGAATTTCATATTTGGAAATTGCATTTGACTTTTGGAGTTGTATCTACTGTGATCTCATCTGTCATTACACAAGAGAACACCGATGTAATGAAAGTTACACACACAACATATTCCCATAAGAGAGTGTGATGTGTGAAGTTCATGGTTTTGACTTGAATGGATGCAAGTGTTTGTTGATGTTGATGATTGCAAGTGACAGTTTCTTGAATGCAAGACATTGCTGGTCTCAGCAATAGAAAGGTTTTCCTTGATTACCTTGTCACAAACTCAAATGTACATCACAGTACATGTACTCAACATTATTTTTTTGTTTTTCTCTGATTGGGGCGGTGTTTCTCTGAATAAAGAAATTGAATGGATAGGAGATGAATAAAGAGATGGCTTAAAGTGTACCAATCATCTCAAAATTATTTGAGTAAAAAAAAAAATGGGTAAAATCAACCAAAATAAGATTTATCTGGCATTAAAGAATAACATACACCCAACACACAGAACCCAAGTTTGACTTGGGTTCCATGCAAGCCTTTTCAATGCAAGCGTGTACAGGTTTGTCTACTGTCTACTCACAAGTTTCTTTCTTTTAATTGAGATTGTATTTAAAATTGCAATATATCTTTATAGAAGTAATATATGGAACTCGCATCTCGTTCATTCATGAAAGAGAGTGACGTGTGCAAAATATTTCCGGTGAATGGTACACTTTAAAAGGTGTATATGCTGCTGGTAGATGTATGCCAACAAAAATGATAACACGAGAGAATTCCTTCAAATAGGACAAATTTCTTTAATTCTTGATCTAAAGTACACATCACAAATATGACATCCAAGCATGTTGAATTTCCTCATTTGAAACTATGTTCATCAGAGGATAAAACATCCCAAAATCACCAAAACAATCCAAGAAAAATATGGTATATCACGATGCTTATCATGATTAATATAAGAAATATATAGTACATATTAGCGATGGGTGGTATCAGAAAGTCCTGGTCTGTACAATGTCTTGAATTGCAAAATCTGAATCATGATTTGAATATCAAACCTTGGTAACGTTCCTCAGTCTCTGCAGTAAAGGTCAATTTCTTCTTTTCACTCAAAATAAAATAAAAATCTAAGCAAACTATGTTCAATAGTTATAAATGCCATGAACTTAAATACATGTATGTCACATCTTCATATAATACAACTTAATATGACATATAAACCAGCTGGTAAAAATATTCAAATATCCATTCACCTTGCCTCATGAAATAATTGTTTACATGCTTCAAATATACTCTTCTGTAATAGTTGAGCCACAAGCAAATGGTTGAAATCCGTTCAAGAAATATAAATTTGCCAAAGTTTCTTCTTCTTCTGTACAGCCTTGAACAATCCACATGAAATTTCCATGCATATTCCTTGCTAACATGCACATTTTTGGTTTTAACATATAACTGTAAAAACAAAAGAAAATCACATTTCTTTTCCCAATAACATTATATTTTCATGGTACAATATAAAGCATTGCTCATTGAATGACCTCTCACAACTGCAGAATAAAGAAATCAACCAATTCTCATGCTGTATCAGTGAAATTGGATTAAAAATGTATATCTGATTGCTCAATATGTACACTTTAGGACCAGACAATGACTTTAAAGGACTATATATGAAGTAAATTAACTGAATTCTTCCTGATGGTCAAATTAATAGGAATTCCCAAAATTGCAGGATTTTTTTCCGTGTTTTTAGCCTTCCAGTCTGAGGGAAGATTGGCTCAGTCAGTAAGGCAGGCCTCTGCCTGTAGAACCAAAGACCCTGGTCCAATTGCAGCCCAGACAGATGACCCAAGTCTGCATTGTGGCTTAACGTGCCCCTCCCCATATTAGTGGCATGTGAGAGAATCATCATCTATGCACGTTAAGGATCTACTGCACCACACATGTGTTTGAATAAGAGTAGGGGGAAAACCCTGGTGTAGTGGTCAACCTGCAGTAATATTGGGAGGGGAGACCCAAGGGTCGCAGTGTTTCAGTTTGCTATTCCCCTCCCAGACACAGCTGACGCCAAATACTTGAACATGTATTAGTTGATGACTCGCAAAAATACAGCCTTTTCTCGGATTGGAAGGCTTGATATATCCCACAATTTGATAATGGTATCAAAGGACTTACAGAACCTCAATCATGACATATTTATATTTTGAACATTTTCATATAATGTAATTTCTTCAAAAATCTAGTCATTGTGTTGCAATGTGTGGAATCATGCACAGCAGATTTCACTCTTTGAAAGATAGGCCTACGTACATGTACAACAAATAATCTTTACCTTTAAAAATCATACACAATTTTAATGAGAAGGAAATAAGTACTTTAAACCTTTCAGTAATACTCCTGATTGAAAACATAAAAAACATCCTTGAATTAAGTTAAAAATCCAATATTGAGGTGATATCCCTGATAAGTACACACATATTCCTTGTTAGAAGAAATAGAAGACCGTCAATACTACTGGGCCAGAAGGGATTAGACCACAAAGCGAGGTCACTGACAGGTGGCTATCTCATTAACTCAGCTCTCAACTAACATAAGAAATAGAGGATCATGGGGGACCAACAGGCACCGATTGAGGAAGTTTTCTATATAGAGGGAACAAGTAGCTACAAGTAGGACAGTGGGGCTTTAAAATCGTGTTAATTCAACCCCTATATAAACAGATTCCCATTATTCCATGCAATATAACATGACACATAAATGAAGGATAAAGACATAAGCGAGACAACCAATGAAAGAAAGGCATGATTATATCTACTAAGAAAGTTCTGAACTTAAATAATTTGATGCAGACCATCTTTGATTTGGTTGGGAGTGAATTATAATAGGGACTTTTTTATTTGCACGTCGACATAGTGGACTGTTACGTGTGACGTCCTTTTAAGGCACTGGCAGTGCCTCAAAAGGAAGTCACATTGTCTTAAAAGGACGTCACACGTAGCAGTCCACTATGTCTATGTGCAAATCTAAAAGTCCCTATTCTCTGCATAGAGAGAAAAGAATGAAGTTGAACTGCTCAATAACACACTACCAAAATTATCACTATTGCACAAGAAAGAAATAATCAATATACAGATAACATCATAGCGTCTCTTCAAGTATCATCATGATCGACCAGAATTAGACTCAAATCCACAAATAATTTGCAAAGCCAATAACAGAGCAAATTGTGAATAATTAAATTTTTCAAAATGGATGTTACAGAAAACAAATTGTTGAATGTCACGTGATAGTAGCTTCTCAGCTAATAGGATGTTCTCTACTTATACCCTATTCTAAATGGCTTGCTACTTTAGGGAGTTCTACTTGAGTAGATGAAAATTGTTTTATAACATAGTGAAACTAGGAATCTCTACTTTAAACAATAAATACATAACTTATGTATGGTTTGGAACTGATGGGTCTTAATTGTAAATCTCTAAAGTAAATGAAAATTTCAATTTTCTTCTGTTAGATGATGGGTATTACTACAAGAAATAGTAAAATGAACAAGAGACTCAACAGTGAAGATCAACGCCAAACAATTCACCTACATCGATCGAGAAGAACCAACACTTACACAGTATCAACCAAGCAAGGTTAAGATATTGAAAGTATCTCTTCAAGCAAATATAGCCCAATCAGACGATTGATATACACTCAGCAAAAAAATCACAACGCCATCTTTGATTCCGGCAACCAAAGAGCTCAGTACATTCCAGGAATAAATCCTACCAGGTACCCAGTTACTACACCTACATGTAGGTCGAGAGTGGCAAATGTAGATTAATGTCTTGCCAAAGAAAATGGCAGGGAATCTGTACCTTGTGATCGACAGTACGGTTATTATCCCCTAGACCATAACACCTCCACTTAGGTATGAAATAATAATAATAATGATAATATTCTGCTTATATAGCGCTTAATACAATGTCTCTAAGTGCTTTACATATATATTATTACCTGGTCATTGGATTCAGTGCTTGCCCCCACACGCTGTGTGCACAATCTCCACTCCCAGGGGAGCATTCCGGCCAGGTGTTACTTGACACTCAAAAACTGTTTGACCAACAATGACGATTGCATCCTACCGGGTACCTATTTAACACCTAGGTGGAGAGTAGCAAGTGCAGGTTAATGTCTTGCCAAAGGATATTAGTGTCAGGATTTGAACCCTTGACCTTCGCATCTCCAGTCAAGCGCCAAGAGATTGGTCCATTTGAAATCATTTTAACCCTCAGCAGGTGATACTGAACTGCTACGGATTTAAACCAAACAAAACCCGGCTCTCCTTGACTAATACCATTCATCCATTCTTGTGGCTTGTGGCATCTCTTTCTATTGAAAACAAATTGCAAACTGACAATAACAAATGTAAAAGATTAAAGCCATGAAAAAGAAGTTTGCTAGGATGTTGTGCACTGTGATGTGAAAGCTATGATAAGCCATGCAATGAAAAATAAATGTCCAAGGCTTATAAAACAGACTATTCCTTGAATAAATAGTTACATGAAGCCATGTAAATATAAGCCTTTTCATAGGGTGTAGTGCACTGTGCTGTAGACAGAGCATAGCTGCATGCATACATGGTGAATCTGTTTTGTTTTCCTAGGATGTTGCGCACTGTGCTGTAGGAAGATCTTCACTAGATTCACTTGTTTCATCAGAATCACTGCTATCTAGATCACCAGCCTCCCTTGCCTGTGATACAAAACAAAAACACAGTGTTTCACTGAAACATGTATAAATTCATTATTCTGCATAGGGATATCATGTTAAAATGACACTGACAAGCTTTGGCTATGGAAAGCCTAAGAAGAAATCTTGTTAACAAATAAATTAAACAAATTAAATAATAAATAATTGAAAATCATAATATAAAATGTTGGGGAAATTTCACTTTTTAGCAGTGAAACCCAAAGAGCAACTGGGAACCAAATTCTGAGTCCACCATAGTACAAACAAAACATAATTCCTTGTACCCTATGCATCTTCAATATCCTGTGTGGAAAAAATTAGTGTAAAATTATTATCCATGAAGAAGGTGACTTAGCCCCAAGGGACAGCAAAAGAACCATAGCACCAATAACTATAGTTTCCCACTGTAAAGCAGAGTATAAACTTATCAACCCATATATTAATTATATGCAGGCTTCTGAAGTTGTTATTACTCTTTATGATAATGTGTTTAAATCAGTTATTCAAATCAAATTACTGAAATCAAAGTAACCAATTCGCTTTTATAAAATATCATAATGTAGACTGGTGATTGATTTTAGGAGATAAAACCTGACAAGCTCATGTACTGTGGTGAGAGGGAGAAGGGCTCAATGATGTGGGTGATTGTTACCTGTCTCCTGGCTCTGTGTCTAAGATGAGCCATGAGAAACCTGAGCATGGCATTATCTTCAAACTCTGGTCCTCTCACACGTTCCTCTTCACGTTCCCTTCTGTTTGTCATCATCAGCTGTAGGATACAAGAGGAGAAGACGGTTATGTTATTTTCAGACACACAATGTTATTTAAGTACATGCATTGCTTGGTATTCATACAGCAGTCTTTATCTTTATGTTTCATACAAGGTTAATATTATATGACTGATCTCAATCCCTCACAGCTCTACCTTTTTCAAACTACAGTCAAACCTCCAAATCTATAAAGCAGGGATGCCAGTTAGAATTGATCAGAGGGCCTGAAAATCACCTTGGATGAGCTATTTTGTACACACAAAAAAAACTTAACTATATGAAAACAAATTGCAAGGGCCTAAATTCAGGCTTTTGTCTGAAAACTGCCATCCCTGATAAAGACCACATTTTTTGTTTCCTTTGAAAATGAGTTCTCGTTGAAACATGTACTAAGGGAAACTATATATATATAGCACCTGGCTTTAAAGACCACTTTTCTTGTCTCCCTTGGGTGGTCTTTATAGACAGGTTTCACTGTACCATGTATTCTTCTATTTAAAGAGTACTTCAATACCAATCATCAGAATATGTTATGCACTTGATGCATGGGCTTCCGTGTCACTATACTATATTCCAAATACCAGCTTCAAATATCACTTATACAGAGATTTTGCAATTTATATACTCGCAGTAAATAGTAGAATGACTTAATGAGTAGACTAGTTGACACACGGTTGGGTGCTCCATAGAATAGGGTTCACACACAACACAAGTCGGACTATGTCCCGTATTATATTATCCTTTATTCTCTGCATACTCCCTAACTGTTAACCTACAGAATGCCAGCCTAACTTTTTTTTTTGTCTCTTTCAAAGAAAAACCATTCTAGCTGTATACAAATTATCTATTTAGGCGATTTGTACAATTTAACTACATTGTTAAGTTCACAATAATAGCATTGACCACATTGAACCAAACGCAAGAGTAACCCATCAATCCTCTAATAATGTCACACATCTTCCCCCTCACCTTCTTTAGACCATCCAACGGAGTCGGCTCATTCCTCGTCGGAAGCCACACCTTCACATCATGATCCAACCCACTGGTTGCTAGGCAAGGCAGTAAGGGGTGGGGCTCCAGGCAGTTGACCACGCCCCCTACATCCCCCTGCATGTACTGGACTATCTTCTCACTCTCCTTCTCCCACAGAAAGATGTTACCACAGTCGCTACCAGAGACGATGTACTCACTCTTGGGACCGTAGAAGTTGACTCCTTTGACTGAGGCAAGGAAAAATGGAAAGAGTATATTTCATGGGTGATAGTGAGCACTGAAACTACCCCCCTCCTTGAGTAAAAACCAAAAAAAGGATTCAGGGGGGGGGGGGAAATGGTATCTAACAACATTCCCGCCCTTTTGAGTGAGAAAATTGGGGAAAATGAAAGACAAATTGGGAAAATCAGCAAAAAATCTGGAAAAGTGGGTTAAAAGCGGGAGGAAGAAGAAAATAAAAAATAAAAATTGGGGAAAATAAAATAAAAATTGGGGGGAAAAAAAATCAAAAAAATCAGGAAACCGATTTAAATTGGGTAATTATCAGGCCTGATATTTGTTAATTGGTCATGCTTCTACTGATTTATGATCCATTGAATGTACCCAAAGGGTGCCTCTTTCAGACAGGTTTATTGCCCCATCTAAGTTAAGATTTATTGCTATCATTGTTACTATTATCATTATTATTATCATCAATGTTATCATTATCAATATTATCATTATCATTATTATTTTTGTTTTATTGTTATTATTAATATTATTATTATTATCGTCATTATTATCATCATCATCATCCTCATCCTCATCCTCATCCTCATCCTCACCATCCTCACCATCATCATCATCATCATCATCATCATCCTCATCATCCTCATCCTCATCCTCATCCTCATCCTCATCATCATCATCATTATTGTTTTGATAATTAAATTATTTTCATTACCTGTGGCATTATTGCGATGGCCCCTGTACGCATGGGTGAAGTCAGCTCCGTCGCTATGGGAACTATCAAACAGATAAATGTCCTCATCATTGTAGCTTGCTAAGATTTCTGAAATTAAATCAAATAGACAAAATATGAACAGAACAGTACTTACCACGTAATAATGTATAGAGCTCAACATTCTCCAGTTTTTAAAATCTTAGGGTAACAAAACCTGTGATTTAAACCAACAGCTGGAAAAGTATGGGCAACATAAGATGGTGTTTGGAAAAGTAAATGCAGATTTGCTTCTTGTGATATATATAATGTGCCTTCTTTTTCTTTTCTTGTTATTTCACACTCTAAGGCAAAACAATGATCAATAAAACTTTCAGTCACAAAATACCCAAATATCCCCCCCCCCCCCATAATTTTTTTTTTTTTAAACAAGACATATACCGGTATATATTATCCATCAAGTTCATACAACAGAATTGCTATGGAGACCTTTTACCTTGAGGAAACCAGTGAAATCTAAAGGAAATACCTTGTTCCTGAAACAGTGAAACTAAATCCAAATTCTTGACAGTGATATACGGTACATGTATTCCACACACATTATTCATGAACTATCTATAGTTTTCTTAGCAACAACTTCCACTACACAGAAATCTTTAACAAAAATCATGATAAATATCAATACAGAAGACCAAGAAACACAAGTCAGATTTACATAATGATGGCTGGATTACGAGTACAAAAAAGGCCAAAGAAGGAGCTACAGGACAACTGTGGCTGTGCTGAGTTGTTGATACAACCTGATAAATGTCTTCCAAATGATCCAAACAGAAATTCTTGCCTTCCACTTCTGCTCCCTGATGCTCTTTTCTCAAACCCCTTCACATACTTACCCCAGCCCTTGGAATAAAAACCTTGAATGACTCGTCTTTTAGTTGATCTTGATAAAAACATCTTACTGCAACCCATCCTTCTAAATGCTCCCTAGTGCACCCTTCTCATCCCCGTCCCTTATTTACCTTGTTAAATTTACATGATGTAACATTTCAAATTTGTTTGTTTATTCTATGAACCCAAGCAGTGTTTTTTATATGTTTGAAGTACCAGGCTTAATTAGCATTCATGCTACTGTCTGGTTCCTTTTATTCTGATATGTTATTGTATAAATTGTTTATACATATTGTTAAAGGTAATACAAAGTTTTAGGAAATTTTGACAATTGGGTGTATAGTGATTCTTTACAATTTTGATATATTTGGATGCCCCTGTGGATGTATTATAAGCACTCGAAAATTTAGCCCCTGAAACACTCCTGCTTTCGAGAAAAATTTAATATAAAAATTTACCGGTGCTCCCGGTAAATTTTGATAAATTTCAAAAAGCGCCTACGGCCGTACAATGGTACATGTAGCTGCGACCATGAAAATCTCAGAATATGTAGTTGTTATATATATAATTTCTAAACGGGAATAGCTCATCGGTCGATTTTAATCAAGAAATATTGTTTTACAGCTTAATTAATATCTTGACCTAGAGAGGGAGCTATACAACATAAAGAGTTTATTATTAACAATTTCATAACTTTAGACTTGATTTTAACCGCGACAACGATCACTGCATATTGTAGGATCGCATATGCTTCCAATATGTTCATTTGAACCAAAGTCATGACCCCATACCAAAACTTTGTATTATCTTTAAGTGTTTATTACTGGATAATAAAATTCAAGTTCAAGTTCAGTTAATTACAACATTTTGCATTTGTACCTACCCATTAGGCTCCCTACTGCACCCTTTCCCCAAACTTACCCTGTCCATTGTAAGAGTAGAGGCAGCATGTAACATTGGCCTTCACTTGGTCATTATCCTTTAAAGAGTCGGGACAAAACTTCTTCCCATGCCACCTTTGCCTTCAACTTCTGCTCCCTAATGCACTTTTCTCTACCCCCTCCCCACACTTACCCTAGCCCTCGTGATAAGAGCCTTTATGTGTGTGTGTGTGTGTGTGTGTGTGTAATTGGGTTTTTAAAGATGTTTATCAATCAGATATGATTATTTACGCCGACCTTTAACGTCACCATCCGAAAGACGTTAAGCCTTGATCGATTCCTTGTCTTTTAGTTGATCTTGATAAAACATTTCACTGCAACCCATTCCCCCTCCTTCTTTCTAATTTCTGGTGCACCCTTCCCATCCCCCTCCCTCACTTACCCTGTTCAATGTAGGAGTATTTCACGTCCAACTTACCCTGTCCATTGTAAGAGTAGAGGCAGCATGTAACATTGGCCTTCACTTGATCATTATCCTTTAAAGAGTCTGGACAAAACTTCTTCATCACGCCAGAGTTCTCATCATCTGTTATCTTGCGTTTATCATAAACCCTGCACAAAGCCAAACAAAATAACTTTGTCACTTCTTGTAATAAAAGGAATTTCTACTAACAATCAGGCCTATATTCTGAAGAAGAAAACAAATTAAGTTTGGGAAAAAATATTTTAATTGTCACAACAAACTGGAGGTATAAACACATATTTCTGGTGCGTGTGCATATGTTTCTTCTAACTACATGCATAGACAGCCAGCTTTGTGCAAACACAAACCAATGGCTTGCCATAGTTTTGATTTGTTACGCAAATTAAGATTATTTAATTAATGCAAAAGATTACCGGTACATGTTTTTCAGTACACCACCATAGGTTCATTATTTGTTTAATCTGTCATGTGATCATGTCTCATTGTTCAAATGCAAGAAGACAAAAAGCATCTAAAACAAATTGGATTAAACAAGAGGAAAAAGGGAAAGGCAAATGGAATCCACTGTACTTACTATCAATGAGATGTAATCTAGATAATAGTAACCTACAAAAAAAGGTTTAAGAATTGATGACAGCTGATGATTTCATAATAAAGTCAAACCTGCTTAGTGACCACATGTTTACAAAGGCCACCTGTCTACAAAGACCACATTTTTTGTTTCCCTTGAAAATGGTTTCTCATTGAAACATGAACTAAAGGAACCTGTACATAAAGACCACTTTTCTTGTCTCCCTTGGGTGGTCTTTATAGACAGGTTTCACTGTAACAAGATAACATACACTACAATATAATGGTGTTTATGTTATGGGTCCACCCCAACTTCAGCCTACTAGCTTTACAAGGTGCTACACCTTCTACATAACTTCATGTCTATAAACCGGTACCTCCACTAAAATTGAATCAATATGAAAATGGTTGGAAGTCTTACTGATTACTACAACAATCAAAAAGCTATAATGGAACAATGAAAAACATCTAAGTGACACTTGAGTTATTATACTCCGATGTGACCTAATTTAAGATGTGATTACAACAGAAAAAGACAGAAATTTACAGAAAACAGGAAAGACAGGAAGATATTGAGATGTTTTTAACACGTTTTAATTTGTTAGTATACAAGTCATTTTATGCATTTGTAAAAAATAATATGGGAAATGTTATATTACCTTACATACTGGTCTCTGCCACCCACAATGAACTCGTTGATGTTGGATGGATTGACATATACGGTGTATAAGGCAACTTTCCTGTCGTTCTCCTTCACTACCATCAGCCTGAAAGTGAATCAAACACAGGATCAATTAATAATATTAAATTGACAAGGTTTATTGATAAATATTCAAAGTCACAGCTCAAAGCTGATATATCTTGAATTTACAATTAACCAGAACGTCAATGACGTAACGCTCATCCGCATCTTGCAACAACAAATATCGTAAATTTTATGTGGTACACTTTTGAACTGGTCAAAAAATAAAAATTTGATGCCCTGGAAGAGACATAATTTCATTTAGCTGTACAAGATTAAATAGAAACTAAAGGAAATGTAATGAAAATTGGTTGAAAAATATATAGTTTGATGACAAGCAGGACTGCGTAGAGGTATAGTGTACCAAATTTAGCTCTATGATATAAAGCAAATCAAATCAAAATCGTTCGAAATATGAAGGAGAAGAAGCATTTTTTGTGATTTTTAAATTACTTTTGGAATTAATTTGCAAAAATTACCATAATTAATCAATGGAGCAAAATCTCAAAATTCTGTGTAGAAGTTTAGTGTTCCAAATTTAGCTCTACAAGATAAGGCAAACCAAATCAAAATTGGTCAAGAAATGAGGGAGAAGAAGCAATTTTTGTTATTTTTGGAATAAATTTGCATAACTTACCATAATTAATTAATGGAGAACAATTTCAAAATTCTGTGTACAAGTTTAGTGTACCAAAGTTAGCTCTACCAGATAAAGCAAACCAAATCAAAATCGGTCGAGAAATGAAGGAGAAGAAGCATTTGTTGTGATTTCGAATAGATTTGCATAAATTAGCATAGATAATGAATTTCACGATTCTGCTAGCCCTATCATATGAAACAATCAGAATCAAAATAGGTTGAAAAATAACAAAGAAGAAGCATTTTGAAAACTGTGAACGCCAGGACGGAAGGACGGACGGAAGGACGGACGGACGACATCCTTCGGGCCGGATGAGCTAAAAATGCAACATATGAAATACATGCAAATACAGTAGTGTGATATAGAATAGGTGAATATAATATCAAGATATTCAGTAGAAAAATTGATATAAAAAGAGTAGAAATTGGAAGAAAAATAAAAAGAAGAGGGAAAAAAAAGAAGGAAAGAGAGATGGAAACATGATTGATAGTAAAATAAGAGTTAACAATTGATATCTTTCCTTCAATTTTCTCTGTCAAAACTTAACGGTAGTACCCTATGATTTCAGTCATGCCCATAATCCCGCTCTTCTCATCAACCATTCTACTGCTTGTATACAGAGCCATTGATTAGTAGTGTTTGGCCAGCCGTGTTTGGGTTGTGCACAGTATGGCAAATACTGCTTTGTTGGGCAAGCACATGATAAAAGAATACACCCCATGTTGTTACCAACTGAACCCACGTTGGCCAAACTCTGTGTATAGATGGCTCTGATCTACCTACTTGGAGTGTTTTTGTTCCCTCAGATCAATATTGTAGACAGCTGCATCCTCTCCGCATGACATGAACACCACTGGGCTATCTGGCAAGAGACCAAGCTGCACAAAGATTTCAATTCAATTTATTTTTTTCATTTTCACATTTGAATAAAAAGAACAATCGCAATGACGATATACATTTAAAGAAGGAAAAAACAAGTATATGAATACAATTACCGGTATATATACTTGTTTTTTTCTCTTTTAATTATAAAACACACACAAAATTGAATAACAATTTTGATGAGGTAGTGAAACTAGACGACTGAAATCAAACTAGTAATTGTGCATTATCTACATGTAGCTCGATCCTTGCAAAAACATACAATGTATTCAGTGAAAAATGCTAAAAATCATATTCCAAAACATCATACATTTTTGTAATTTGTATTTTGTGTAAATTCAGGATTGTGAATGTCTGCATCTTATAAAATGTGATGATTTCTCTCTGTACGTACTTGACATGGCATAATTTATGGCCTTCTAGGATAAAATTTGTGACATTTGAAAATCCAGCAGCAGCAGCCAGACCCTCCTTCTCTTTAGTCTTTTTGGCTGGAGACCAAGGCCTATTAGTCCAAAGTCATTCAGGGTGTATCCTCTTACATGGCTTGCAGCATTGTAGAGAGGGCAACAATTAATATATCAATAATCATGTGACAAAGCTCACTATACATGTATGCTACAGCATGTACACATGCCATGTCACAATAGTGTGCAGTGCATTGCACACATACATTGCAAATATTTTAATCATTTTCTTTACGATAATAAAACACAAACATGGAAGTACATGTGCATACACATGTAGGTTACCTGGGGAAAGATAATGCCAAACTAAAAGAAGAAAAATTAACTCAACAATCCCTTTCACTGCAAAGCATTTAGGAACATATTGCCAATATTTTGTCTGATTGATTCAAAAGTAAACTGTGAATAGCTTTATTTCAAATTATGAGGGGATTTCAAGAGGGATGATCTACCTAATGTTGCTTTCATACAGTATCCATAGAACAATACCATAATGTTCTTCCACACTGTGAAATAGAATTTTGTTTATTCTTTCTCACAATTCCCTGATCACTGGTAAATGGCATAAAATGGGAAGAATGTGCTTATGTAGGTATGTCCTTAATAGCAGAGTATACAACAAGGAATATGGAGGAGGGAATAGAGAAGAGGGGAGGGGACATGAAGAGCGTGAAGGAGAGGTGGAGGATGCGTAGAAGGAGAGGTGGAGGATGCGTAGAAGAAGAGGAATGAGGGTGAAAGAGGAGGAGGAGAAGGAAGATCGAGGAGGAGAAGGAAGATCGAGGAGGAGAAGGAAGATCGAGGAGGAGAAGGAGGAGGGATGGAAGGAGATGGAGGAGGAGGAACAGGCGGAGAAGGGTGGAGGTGGAGGAGGAGGAGGAGGAGGAGGAAGATCGAGGAGGAGAAGGAAGATCGAGGAGGAGAAGGAAGATCGAGGAGGAGAAGGAGGAGGGATGGAAGGAGATGGAGGAGGAGGAACAGGCGGAGAAGGGTGGAGGTGGAGGAGGAGGAGGAGGAGAAGGAAGATCGAGGAGGAGAAGGAAGATTGAGGAGGAGAAGGAGGAGGGATGGAAGGAGATGGAGGAGGAGGAACAGGCGGAGAAGGGTGCAGGTGGAGGAGGAGGAGGACGAGGAAGAAGAGGAGGAAAAGGAGAAAGAGGAGAATGAGGAGGGATGAAAAAGGTGGAGAAGGGGGAAGGTGGATGAGGAAAAAGAGGAGGAACAGGAGGAGGATGTGGAGGAGAATAGGAGTAGGATGAAAGGAGTGGACTCCAATATACCTTGTGTGCTGCTCCTTTGTGTTGAACAATCTTCTTAGTCTCTTTGCAGACCCCAGTAGTGGAAAGTTCAGCCACTCTGACCTGCCCGTCTCTAGCGCAGCTGATCAGTGTTGCATCGCCGCTGCAGGGCATGAACTTAGCCTGCAGATACAACAAATTAAAAATTAATTTGAAAGAATTTTGTGATTGAGGATAATGCTTTAACAAAGGTTTTACCGACCAACAGACTTGTATTTGAACCAGGTACATGTTTCTCTTCATACATAAAACATTATCATGACTACGAGGAATAGTGAAAGTAATTACAGCGACAAGATCTATTTATATACATGTAGATAAGTAGTCTGAGGTAAACTGAAATGAGAGGAAGTATAAAGATGCAAACATGGTATAAGCAGATAACCAATGAAAGAAAAGAAGAGAAAGGAGGACAAAGAAGAGAAGAGAAAGGAGGAGAAAGAAAAGAAAAGAAAGGAGGAGAAAGAAGAGAAAGGGAAGGAATATGAGGAGCAGCAGGAGAGGCAACTAAATATACCTTGACAGGAGAAAGAGAGAAATAGAGAGATAGACAGAGAGACAGAGAGAGAGAAGGGGAGGGGGGAAGAGAGAAAGCAAGAGAGATGAAAGGGGGATAAGCAGACATGGGAAAGAAGTACACATGTATGGGAACAAAGATAAGAAGAGGAATTAGAGGACACTTCACATTAAGATTAAATTGTTAAAATTGTGTGTAAGATTAAGAAAGTATGAAGTAAAAGAAATCAGCCATAATCCACTTTTCTATGAATCTGCAAGTAACATCTAATCACAGTATATTTGTAAAGCACTTAGAGACAATATACCGTATCACACGCTAAATGAATCCAAATTATTGTTATTATCATATACCGGTACAGTAAAAAAAAAATATATATATAAACAAAATAAAGAAAGCTTTATGAGGCCTACTTACTTGAAAAACATTGCTCCTATGCCCACTTTCAAAAATGAGTTTGGGCTTTTGCCTTGCCCAGTCCCACAGAACAATCTCCAAATCATCGCTTCCACTAGCAAGAAGATCGCCAGCTGGGTTAAAATGCAAGGTATTGACACACCCCTCATGGTGCTTTAGTTCACAGTACTTATCAAGTCTTTTCGCCAGGGGGACACTTCCCATGAAGTTGAGACAGTATGGCAAGCTGCATCTCTGGTAGTGTCCAAACTCACGGGCGCGTATCTCATGAAGCGCGTGTGATTTTGGCGGCGGCAGATTCCTACCCAGAATTTCATTCTCCATGTCGCTGGAGATGTCGTGATCGCTGTCAAGTTTTGACCCTTCATCGTCAGAATCCGTTTCTGAGTCACTGCTGGTATCGCTCTTCGACATCCTTGCTCTATCTTCCCTCCCTTCCTCTCCTCCTTCCTCTCCTCCTTCCTCCATCCCACTTTCAGTTCTTTCATTCTCTGTCCTTTGTGCATCACTGTCTGTCTTTGTCTTCTCCTCCTCTCCACCCTCTTCCTCTCCACCCTCCTCCTCTCTTCCACCTTTACCTCCGTAACAACCGCAGTCTCTGTCTGCTCGGGGTCTCGAGGCTTCGCTTCCCTCTTCTGCACCACCAGTACTACCAGGCTTGTCTGTACGGACGTCCCTACGTGTATTGCTGTTGGGTTTATCTTCTGCATCCTGCCTTGCTTTGTCTGTTGTCTTGGCAACCGCATCAGAATGGCTGGTATGATTGGCAGATGCTTCTGATGTATGGTTGCTGGATTCCATCTTATCCTCTGAGCCTGAATCTTCTGCCATGTTAGCAGTTCACAAGAACACCTCGGGTGTCTTCACTTGATAATAAAACCTGTTTGAAAAAACAAGGACAGAGCAACAGGAATAATTAGGTAAAGACTTCTACATATGAAAACTGTAGTAGTCCTCATGAAACTAAGAATACGGACAGGGCAACAGGAATTTAGGTAAAACCTTATTCATATAAAACATGATAAACTTCAGCGGGAGTTTTCTTTGACTATGTATTAAAGCATATTTAGCATAATACCCTTCACCTTTTTGTATCCTATTTTAACACAAAGATACTCAGATATTGAATATATGTAAAAACTATGAGTCATGAAGTATATTTTTTTGAATTAATTTCTTAACTTGAAATATGAGTTAATATATGGTATCCTCTTATTTGCAGATTTCTATTCGCTCGTCGCCAAAGCAATCACAAGTTTCAGAGATTTTATACATTCGTACAAATCACTAGTAACGCATGTTTTCATGCAAATTGGATGTTTAAGTTTGTATCAATTGTGCTACCACTGAAATAGATTTTTTGCTACCGTATTTTAACCAGTTTGAGTAAAATTAAGCCTATCACAATCTAATTTTGTAATTAAGAATAAAATCTGACAGATCATGGAAAAGACTATATATTTTTAGACGATAGTATTGAAATAATGAATTTGTTGCTGATCATGGTTTCATGAAACGGTTCATCCACTTCCTGACATCTCTGTATAGGTCGCCGACAAAAATATGACTGTCATGGAGTGCATGGTTTCATGAAACGACTCCTTTCTTCAGGCAAACTAGTGAAACAGGGCATCGTTTCACAAAACCCTCAATCAGAACTTTAAGTTCACCAATATTTCATTAAAACAAATGTAACATAATATGAACACATGGCAATAGAATATCAACAAATTTGTGTTGACGGAATTATGTGAAACAATGTCCAAATGCTCTTGACATGCAGACATGTTTGAACTTTGATAAACCAGGCATAGACATAATACTAATAATAATAGTACTTAGTAGAAGTTCACTTTTTCTTGATGTGCGATCCATATTTCTTTTGAATAAAACCATTCCCAGTAATGTATAGCTTCCTGAGCTAAGTCAGCGCAGTAAGTGAGCTGCTAAAGGTTACTCCATCAAGTATCAACTAAATGAACATGGCCATTTAACATTTATGATTGACTGTCTTAATTAGGACACAAAGTACCAAACACCAAGTTAGTTAGCAATCATTCATCTCAGATCAGTGTTGGTTGGTTCACACTTTGTCACCACAGCACAGACAGACCCTACATGTACATGAATTGCAAGTTCATCAAAATCCGTCCTCATGAATTCAGCTTGTACTAGTTGTACTATTTGTAGTTCACTACACGTTTACACGGAATCATAACAAAAGTATTATTACCGTAGCAGAAAGCAGAATGATTCTAGACTCTACATCAACAATTTAAAAAGACAAACATTTACCAAGAACTATATAAGTAAGCTATGAATACCACACAAATAACAATATCAACATTTATAAAGGTTTAATTAGATATTTAGCAACCGCATTTTCGACTTACCAAACGTAAACAAATGAAGTTATAAAGAAATGTGTGCTGCCATCTGCGCTAATTTTTGTAGACATTTAAAAATGGCAGCCTCCAGTGTTGAAGCGAGAGAGCATGCACAAAATTTGATTGCCAAGAAAGATGAAATGGAAGCAGAAATTAAGGCTTTGTTCGAGGTTTTAGAATCTGTAAGTGAATTATTTTCGTTATGTTGACATTTGAGTGAAAACCGTACCTTTATTTGGTGTGAATTAACGTTCTTACTAAGATTTTGGATACTCTGCTAGTCCTACGCATACCTTTTGGCGCAGGGGACTAAACATATGATAAATGATATTCTCATTGCTTCCCTGTGCACGTTCACTGGCACTGATTGAATCGGTATTGCGAATTACATGCTGATTTACAAAGATTTAACATAGACCTAGATCAAGAAGAAGAAAAAGACGTAGACATTGAATGATTGATTGACTGAATAAAGAACAAGAAGGAGAAGGAGAGGAGACATGATTCAGGTAGGGAGGCCAATGCCCGGGCGTAAGGCTTCTACGCCTACGATTTGTGCGCTCGTCGTCCAAGTCAGAAAATTACCAGAAGAAAAAAAATGGGGAAAAAAAAGAAAACAAATATCTATGGAATAAAATTTATAACAAATACACAATTACACACTCCACAACATACCTATAATCACGGATCTGTAACGGTCTTTCACCATTTGTTGACGATCTTGCAGATTTTGACGTTTTTAGATCCAATAATTATGTTAGCAGACGACCTTGGCGCGCACATATGAGAAACTAGAAGGGTCCTAGAGGGCGATGAGGTTAGCTCACTAAAATCCTTCTCAATGACTGAAGGTAGAGCCTAAAAATATGGAATCAATTTAATATCAAAGAACTTTTGATAGAGATTAACATATCAGTTGTGCACAAATGTCACTTTTAACAACTAGAAAATATAACGAAAAACGATTATATCTTTTTAATTGCAGATTTTTACAAACTGCACATACGAAGGTAGATAGAGTACGATGTTTTTGTCAATCTTGCGTTGGTTTGAGACCCATAGCTAGAGCCATCTCAAATTGGGGAGCAAAACTGTGAACAGATACGTCATTGTTCCAGCCCAAAATAGAAGTCTTGCGACATCATAATATGAATATGTATGAGGTCCGGTCTCATCGCGCGCAAAACAAATTTGACGTAGTCTCACACATAGTACCTTTTTCTCAGCACCAGACACCAGTGTCGTGCAGTAATGTATGAAAGTGTAAAAAAAGACATATCAGTAAAAAAAAAAGTCTACGTGAGCAGTCTATACTCCAATTGAGAAGTGTAATGAATGCCATGGTTTGAACGTGTGTGTTTTAGTGTATGATATCATCATATGGTTAGTGAGAGAGAGAGAGAGAGAGAGGGAGAGAAATATCTCCGTCAGTACACGTCTATCAATGCGTGCAGTCCTATTGACTATGTTTGATTCCGTATTGTGTTTGCTGCAAAGTTCTGTGC
Organism: Strongylocentrotus purpuratus; assembly: GCF_000002235.5. NCBI lineage: Eukaryota > Metazoa > Echinodermata > Echinoidea > Camarodonta > Strongylocentrotidae > Strongylocentrotus > Strongylocentrotus purpuratus. The sequence continues at coordinate 8,475,070 of NW_022145594.1, forward strand.
AAGTTGGATTTATCGATCGTTGATAGTGTCAAATTGATCTTCACTCATGAGGAAATAATTGGAATACAAACTAAGGTAGGCCTATTTATTTATTTCAATAATTTTCTTAATTTACAATGAGTGGCTTTCGAGCTTTCTCTCATTATGTTTTAAGTTTTGACCCTCCATGCCATGGCATGGCTAGCATGGCTCGATTGCGGCTTGCATGCAATTACCGTACCTGGACGGCCTGTAGTACTGTGTCGGTGTGTGCGACTAATTCAAGGCTAGCCGGTGATGATGAATGTACTTTCGCGCGAAGTTTTGAACTTGTTGTCCGGGCAATGACCATGATGACACGCCCATTCCCTCGGGCCTGTCTAATTCTCGACGTAATATTTGGGACCATGAAATTGATTGTTTCAAGGCTCTTACGGACGGCCAGCCGTAGAAGGAAGGGAGTTCTTAAAAGCTGGATATCTCCTATTTGATGGAACTTCTGGAGTCGGCAGATGGGTGAATTTTCTTAGTGAAGGTAAATGCTTTCTTTTAATCTTAGTTTTATTATAAACAAATTAGTAATTAAAAAGTTAGATTTGGGCATTGGCCTCCCTAATTCAGGTAACAAGATCATTTTTTTATGAGCATGACAGACTCAACCCTGACCACTTCTTCCAACTAGCAGACACACCAACAAGAGGGCATAGTCTCAAGCTTGCAAAGCTGAGGTGTAAAACAAATTTAAGGAAGAACACATTGATTCAGTCACAGAGTTGTCTTGTAAAAGAGTTGTAAAACGTCCGTCTGTCGAACCAAAGATCCCGGGTTCGACTCCCACCCAGGCGGATGACTGAAGCCTGCGTTGTGTGTTAATGTGCCCCTTCCCTTGTTCATAGACGCAGGTTATGTTAAGTGGAAAACACTCCGTCCCTCGGATAGGACGTTAAATGGAGGCCCCGTGTAGAAAAGAGTCACTACCTTTGCAGGTTAAGAACCCACTGCACTATTCGTATAAGAGTAGGGGGAAACCCCGGTGTAGTAGTCCACCTGCACACACCCCCAGTATAGTACAATAATACTCTGTAAAGAGGTCTGTACTCAAAAGGAAGAAGAAGAAGACTGGAACTCTCTGCCTGAAGTAGTAGTTCAGGCTCCCACCATAGACGCCTTCAAAACCAGGCTTGATCGTTGCTGAAAGGAACACTGTCATATCTGTCAATACTCGAACTGATTTCTTTAATTTCTTTGCTCCTTGGACATTGTACATTATCCAGTCAAGATGCAACCTCTTGCCCCTCTGCCTCCCTGACTTGTATATAATGAGAATTATTATTAATGAGAATGAGTACAAGAAGATAGACCTGGAAGCTCGACTGCTGTCTCAGCATTCTTCCAGTATTTGCGGTAAAGGTAAAGGTAAAGTAAAGAAGACGAAGATGACGGAAGAAGAAGGAAGAAGAGGAGGAGGAGGAAGAAGGAGAAGGAGAAGAGCTATTCATCATGTACAGTATTAATGCAGATAGATCTACCTCCACTAATAAAAAGATAGAAGATGAGCATGATGAGTATGAGAGAGTTCAGGAAGTAGATCCTGATGTTATTTTGGTGACAGAGATTCAGAGGCCCTTCCAAAACGCATTTCTATTGACTTTTTGTTGTAAGAAGTTAATATTCCAGGTTATTTTTCTAATTGGAATAAAGATTTTCCAAAAGAGATTACTAGCATGAACATCTGCAGACCTTGACTCTATGCCCAGTGCCGGTTGGAACGTCATCATCAATAGGGTCACAAACGGTCAGTATGACGATGAGGACTAATAATGTTACCTTGTTATAGAAGCCCTAGTTCTTTATCAGAGAATAATGTGCTCTTTTTCAGCTTATTTGTGATGCTTGTACATTACCTAGGCCCGTTTCGAGTAAGCGTTTAACCGTATACCCGCCCGGTAAAGCCAGTAGTCGAATAATGAACTTGATAACCGAATACTCGATGACTCATTGGGAACCCAAGAACATCGCCTAAAAAGAGTCTAAATGGATGTGAAATGATGTGAAATAGAAATCTGTCACAATAATTCTACTTTCTAAGACATTGTCAAGGAAGTTTAAATAAATCAAATTCCTACCTAACCTTAACTTAGAAGCAAACAACTCGCGGGCTGATGAGTTTCATGAGTACCGAGCCTGCGCTTGATGATACACATGCCCTCGATCTTTAAATCTCAAATTCTTACCTCTGCAACATCGCGATCACGAGCAAACATGAATAGTAACATATCAAGACAAACAACACTCAGCAAATTGGTAAAAATAATCATTTATTGTCGAATTGAAAACAGGAATCTTTTACAATTGCAAATAAAACAAGATTAAAGACGGAAATATGAATGTAAGTACTTCTTTTCTCCACAAATAGTTACGTTTAAAGCAGGTTTTATGTGAAATTAGTGCTGGGCGGAAGCAGTCTTTTTCATCAGGAGTGGTGGGCGGAAATCCCCCGTGCTGGGTGGGCCCGCCCAGCGCTGCCCACTGTAGCTATAAGCTGCACCTGTATTACCGACTAGTCAATTAATCGTCAAAAAAAATCACTGTGAAGACTACCAAAAAGGGGCTTTCAAAACAGGCCTAACATTAACTCCTGTAAACAGGTAATACAGGTGATTTTAATTGGAATAACAACTATTGGGTGGATTTCAATGATCTTCTCAATAATCCTACTGAGATAGTGATACATGTTCAATTTCTTGGAATGTTTAGAGGATTGCTTTTTAGTATCGCTTGGTACATCAAACATCCTTTACAGGAGCTCAGGGATCTCAAGCGCAAAGCTTGATTGATTTTGACAAGTGATAATTATCAAGTGCAGGATAATGAATATTTTTTGCCACTTATAAATGCAAAGAGGAAGAGGAGAGGAAAAGATAAGGACCTTGTAAATTTATACCATTTGACTTTCACAATTTTCCTTGTAAGTTCATTATGAACTGCAATATCAAACACCATGTAAGGAATGTGATAGTGGGGTACTGATATCAGTTTTCATTTGCTATAAACTAAACCAGTCAACTTGCATTGTGTGAATTGTTTGATTTCTGTATCTTTATTTTCAGCAAAGTGGAGTTGGTATGACCGGGCCATTGATTGACGAGGAGGGCTACCCTAGGAATGATATTGATGTTTACTCAGTAAGAACAGCCAGGCATGAGATCATATGTAAGTATTAGAGGCTTTGAGAGCTGTAATCATGTTCTAGTTCTAGAAGAATAATGAGAGGGGGGGCCTTTGGGTTCTTGTTTCCGTTTTCTATCTGCCTTGCTTTATCTATATAATATCATCTTGATTATATATTAACTCATAATTAAGATAATTTTGGAGCTCTTGAAGAAAGTTTGAGGCGCCCCCCTCCCCCTCCTAAAACAAAAAGAGTGGACTTTGCTTTTCACAGACTACTGTGCCCTAGCCTACTGCCATTAGGAATTCTCATCATAATATCAAATTTCCCTCATCCTCTGGAGGGAATATTTTCTGTTGGGAAAACTGGTCGCTGCTTCAAAGACCTTTGCGCACACAGACACATTCATTGGTAATTGAATCAAATCTGGTGTCAGCGAATTATGATGCAATACACATTAACACTGACTACTATGTAGCTTTAAGTGTGAAGAAAAATCCCATTATTTAGATCCTTTAAAAAAGTGGAAACTAGCACTTTAAGGTTTTTACAAGATATTGAGGTTGAAAAACTGCCAAATGAAGCCCTTTTTATGTGCTGATTGTGCTCAGATGACAAACCTCATTTTAATCTCTGAAAGAAAATGATATACGCTATACAGTCATTGATAAAAATGAGACTATATTTTAAAAATCCACCATTTGGAAATCAAACAGTGGAAATTTTTACTATGAGATACATAGAATATATGCATGATGTGTAAATTATAAATTTTTCCTAACTTTTATCTTGCATTCAATGCCATATTTACACTCTATGATATCTGACATGTATGTACAGAGTTGAGATTGATTACTTGTAATAGCTTTATATTTCGATTCAGTCCTAATGCTACTCTCAGTCCAAAGTACTCTTCAAGTTCTACCACAAATTTATGTGCAGTCATCAATATTTTTTTGTTCAGGTTTGCAAAATGACCACAAAGCTCTGATGGTAGAGATAGAACAGGCTCTACACACACTACATGGTATTGAGAGACAACAAAGAGAACAAGGTACTTACAATCCCATTGCAAACGGGTCCAGTAATGGAGCTGCTTCAATCCCATTTGCTAAAGTGGACCTGGTTTCACAAGGATCTCCTGCAGAGAAAGCTGTAAGTCTTTTGTGTATAATGTGATCATTTATTTTAGGTCAATCCTTCTTGTGTTACTGCACATACAGTTAACTTTGCATAACTCAAAGTTGCACTAGTCATATCAATTATTTTGGCTAAACAATGCATTTGGTTATAACTTGATTAATTCCTTTTCATCAAGTTTTTATAAAAGTCATTGCTCTTCAGAATAACTTGACATTACATGCAGCCCCCTCAAAAACATTTTAAAACTCAGGATTTTATTTTTTATGTCGACAATACTTTTGATCCACCACTTCATTGCTCACATCACTTTCATTTATTTAGGACATGGTCATTTTATGTTACTGCAAGTACAGTTCAATTTGCATAACTTGAAGTCTCACTAGTCAAATCAATTTTTTTTTGGCCAAACAATGCAAAATGTGTTACTTACCCTTCCTAAGTCAACTTTTGCATAAGTCAAAGTATTTTGTGGTCCAAAATGATTTGACTAATGCAGAGTTAACTGTAGTAACTGTACTTGTCAACGTAGATGTTATCAATGAGGCAAATAGTATCAGCCCAGGTCAAGATTACATTTGGACAGTTCCTTCTCAAAATGTACTTTCAGTATATAAGTTTCAAGCATTAAAGGGAAGTCCACTCTAATTCTTTTGTATCAACTTGATTTGAGTAAAATAATAATTGTTAATGAAAAATTGTATTTAATTCAACAGAGAATAATCTTTAAGTCTTGAAGATTATATATTTTCTGGTTTCTTTTGCAATCATCACCATTATCATTTAGCATCCATTTTCCCCAAGCTGTAGAGTTTGACTTTTCATTTCCCTTATGGCCTTTCTCCATGCTTTCTAGTCTTCAGCATTTGTCTGGGTGAGGCCAGATGCATTCATATCTGCTACTAGCATCTCCTACCAGGTTTTGCGAGGTCTTCCACGATCTGCATTCTGCAGGCTATTGTGTATTTGTTTCATACGCAACTTCATGAAACATCCCAGTGTTGGTTAGGCTCTAATGGGAAGTTTGGCTATTTTCTTTCTCACTTATTACAGGGTGTATGTGTTGGGGACAGAATCACAGAGTTTGGTTCGGTGACCTCTGCAAACTTCAAGAGTATCAGAGACATAGCTCCAGTAGTGCAGCACAGTCAGGGGGTAAGTCATATGTAGTGGTTGTAAGGTGTGGGGGTAGCCATGGTGTATGGTTGGATTGAAGAGGGGTAAGTCTGTTGGGTGTGGTAGGGTGGAAGAGGGGTGAAGTCACTGTGTGTGGTTGCATGGTGTGGGGGTAGCCATGGTGTATGGTTGGATTGAAGAGGGGTAAGTCTGTTGGGTGTGGTAGGGTGGAAGAGGGGTGAAGTCACTGTGTGTGGGTTGCATGGTGTGGGGATAGCCATAGGGTATGGTTGGGTGGTGGAAGGTTCGGTCATTGGAGTGCGGTCAAGGTGAATTAGGGAAGTAAATTTGATACAGTGTAGTGGAGCGATAAGTTATTGAGTGTTGTAGGGAGGAAGAGGGAGGAAGTCATAGGGTGTGGGTTGATGAAAGTGTGGTACGGTAAGTTATTCTTCTACTTCTATGCAGTTTCTCATCAAAGCCTGCTCTGCATCTGGATGAGGGTTGGTTGTGGGATGCTTCCGGCAGTGGACGTCACATGATGTGTGCTCTCAAGTGTAGTAGTTAATGCACAGGTGCTACTCGTGCAAGTAAAAAAAAGATGCTCTCTTTGTTGAGTTAGGCTTTTTGGATGGCTACCTTGAACTGCTCTATGGATGGCAGTTTGATGGTTTGTTGAGGTAGCTCATTCCAGTCAATGAGGGTTCTAGAAAAGTACAAGACCACTGACATCCTGTATAAACGTGTAATTATTACACATGATTCAATGGGATATCGGTGAACTTGTACTTATGACAGGTTCATGAAGCAATGCCTAGGTGATGTTAAGACAGGTTTATCTTTATATTTTGCAGAAAGCTGTCCGTATTGTAGTCCTGAGAGAGGAGGATAAAGTGGTCATCTCCCTGACCCCACAAACATGGAGTGGTAGAGGTCTCCTTGGGTGAGTTTACACTAACCACTCACATTTTATTTCATATTTCGTCGTTCGAAATTACATGAGATCCCGCCAAGCGCATGCGCAGTCAATTCGCCGCGCAATTGAATTTTACAGGGAAAGTAACTTTCCCTCAGCAGTCAAAATACCTAATTTTCGGCGTTTTTTTCGGACCACCGGTTTCGAAAAAATACTTCATTAGGGAGAGAAACTCTCCTTTTTCATGTTTTTGGAAGACTTTTGAGAATCTGTGCTGTTTTTATATCAAAAATCGAAGTTTTGTTCCGATTTCCACGTACACGATGGCGTCTCCGTCAGGCAGCACCAAGCAGAAAACCAGCGAAACGCTGAGCACGGCTAAAGCCGGAACTTCCCCGGGCGAAACCGCCGCGGGCCCCTCTACGAAGCCTGAGCCAAAGCGCTCATCGGCAGTGAAATCCTCCGATACGAAACGCAAAAGTGTCTTGGCAAAGCCTGCCTCGAATGAGTCTAAGAACTCTGGGCCTAAAAAGAAGGGCAAAAAGCCTGAAGAAAAGGAGGACTTCACGGATTTACGAGGAAGACTTGACAAATTGGAATCCTTAATGGAGAGAATGGTGGATTTTTTGCCTTGTCAATCTGCAACTCGCCCCACAGGGGATACACCACCGACAGCATATACAGCTGCGACGAACGTGAGATTTCGTGAAGTTGAACATGATGATGATGATTTTGAGCATATTGACACTGGAAACATGGGCCAATGCCCTACGTCATATGACATTGGCAGCATGGATGAGGGTGATGTCAACGAAACTGTTGCACCAGGTTTAGACCAGGAGAATGAGGACAAAGTTCCTGCCCTGGCTCAGAAATTTGCTATCCCTACTGGGGTTGGTGGCGCGATCCACGATGATTTAGCAAAGTCTGCCATGTACCTCATGTCCCACCAGCTAGAGGAAAATGTGTTGGAGGAAGCTGGAGGGAAATACCCTCCTCCAAGCAATTGTACTCCACTGTGTTGCCCCAAAGTGAATGCAGCAATATGGGAAAACCTATCCTCGCAAACGAGAAGCCGTGATTTGAAACTGCAAAGAATCCAAAAGCCTTTGACAAGGGGACTCACAGCTTTTATTCAAACTCTGTCCCCCGATAGCCTATCTGAGACACAACAGGATGCATTGGCATTGCTGTGTAACACAAACTTTGAAATCAACTGCTTACGCAAAGATCAGATTAAGCCAGACTTAAATGCCAAGTACTCACATCTTTGCAAACCTGCCACACCAGTGAGTCAGTACTTATTTGGCGATGACTTAACAAAGAGAGTCAAAGATCTTACAGAACAACAAAAAGCTGCATCTGGCGTGGTGCGTGGACAACGTACACCCCGCCCCCAGTACCATCCGTACAGGACGCAAGCGTCCAGCACTTTTCAATACCGCAGACAAGGATGGAACCGTGCCACCGGCACATCACAAACTTTTCCAAGTAGCAGGCCCGCAAGTGGGAACTACAACACGCCTTTTTTAGGCCAGCGAACCCAACGAGGCAGACCATACAGAGCTCCGCCTCACACCCAGACGATGAGCATGGGAAAACAGACCCAATCCTTCCAGCGGCCACAGGCAGCAAGGAGGAAATAGCTACACCATTACCCAAAGAGGTAAGTAGCACATATGAATATTGTGAGAATGTTAATGCTCCTTCTACTTCATGTACATTACAACAAGAATGCATCTCAAATGTGCCTGTTGGAGGTCGATTGATATATTTCTATCGTAGATGGCTTGAATTAACGTCAGATCTATTTCTGCTATCGGCAGTGCGAGGCTATGAGATCGAATTTGATTATTCGAAAGGGGTTCCCTCAAGAAATAAGCCCCTCTACGGTTACAAAAAGAGCCCTTTAGAAATAAATCAGATTACTAAAGAAATCTTGGCTCTACAAGCAAAAAACGTAATAGAACCTTGCTCATTTGAAGAGGGAGAATTCCTCTCAAACATCTTCACGAGACCCAAGAAAGATGGGGGTACTCGTATGATCTTAGACTTATCAGAGCTTAATCAAAGTCTGAATGTACAACACTTTAAGATGGATAACATCCACACTGCCAAGCACTTGATTTCTCCGCACTGTTATCTTGCATCAATCGACCTCCAAGATGCTTATTACTCCATTCCAGTAGACCCAAATAGTAGAAAATACTTGAGGTTCATGTGGCAGGGTGAGCGCTGGCAATTTGCAGCCTTACCTAATGGGCTCAGCACAGCCCCCAGACTGTTCACAAAATTGCTGAAGCCAGTCTTTGCCGAACTGCGACAAGCAGGTCATACAGTCATAGGATATTTGGACGACACCATAATTATTGGTGAAACAAAAGAAAAGCTGAAAGAGAGTGTGAGTGCAACAACCAAGATCCTCTCAGAATTAGGATTCCTCATTCACACTAAAAAATCAGTGCTCATCCCAACACGTGAACTAGCCTTTCTTGGCTTCATTCTTAACACTGAGAGTATGATTGTTAAATTGCCTCAAACAAAGGCACAAGAAGTGAAAGATTTATGCCGTGAATTAATGGGCACGTACCTCCCATCAATACGAATGGTAGCACGAGTGATTGGGAAGGTCATAGCAACTTTCCCTGCGGTTGAGTATGGCCCCTTATACTATAGATCAATGGAAAGGGACAAAATTGCAGCCCTCAGACAAAACAGGGGTCATTTTGACAGAAAGATGAAGTTGTCCCTTGAGGCAAAAGAGGAGTTAAAGTGGTGGATGAACAATGTTTCTATGGCCTCCTCCCCAATTGTTAGGAAAAAACCTGACTTAGAATTGTACACAGATGCCAGTGGCCTTGGATGGGGAGCTACTGACCTCCAGAAGCAAACAGGGGGTCGTTGGAATGAATTTGAGGCAGAAAGGGCACGAAACAATGAAATAAATTTCCTGGAAACCCTAGCCGCTGGGTTGGGGATAAAATCCTTTTGCATGAATAAGCGTAACGTTCATGTGATGGTAAGAATAGATAATACCACTGCAGTGGCTTATTTAAATCACATGGGAGGCTGCAAGTCCGCAATGTGTGACAAGATGACGAGAGAAATTTGGCAGTGGTGCATTTCTCGAAATATTTGGGTCTCCGCAGCCCATGTACCTGGTCGGCTCAATACTATTGCAGATGAAAGATCCAGGAAATTTAATGATCGGACAGAATGGAAACTAAACAGACAAGTGTTCGATAGAATAGTTTCCCACTTTGGTGTACCAGAAATAGACCTGTTCGCCTCGAGACTAAATGCTCAAGTAGAGAAATATGTCACTTGGCACCCAGACCCTGGGGCTTTTGCAGTTGACGCATTTACGCTAGATTGGAAACCTTTTGCATTCTATGCATTCCCACCGTTCTGTATGATCCCCAAATGCTTGCAAAAAATCAGAGAGGATAAAGCTAGAGGGTTACTTCTGGTCCCTAATTGGCCTACTCAGGCGTGGTTCCCTCAGTTGGTTAGCATGATGGAAGGAGAGCCACTGTTTATCCAGAGGCAAGAAGATTTGCTACTCCTTCCTGTGTTAAACACCACCCACCCTCTTAATGCTAATATTGACCTCCTATGTTGCAGGTTATGCGGCAACATTTTGAGAATCGGGGACTAAGCAGACGAACAGTGGATATCATTACAGCTTCATGGAGAGCATCAACCTGCAAGCAGTACCAAGTGTACATCACACAGTGGCGAAGATTTTGCCACAGCAGGAATACGAGTTACCTCCAAGCCGAGGTGGAAACGGTACTAGAATTCCTTAGTAGTTTATTTCATGACAGGAACCTTAGCTACAGTGCGATCAATACAGCTCGTAGCGCTTTATCCACTTTTCTGATTCTCGTTGACAGTAATCAGACAATAAGTACTCACCCACTTATAACCAGACTGATGAGAGGTGTTTTTCAACTCAGAACTGTCGTACCTAGATATACAGAAATATGGAATATTAGTCCAGTCCTCAATTTTCTAAGAAAATTGTCTCCAGTAAACTCCTTAAACCTCAGAGATTTAACACTCAAAGTATGTATGCTAATGGCTCTTGTATCGGCACAGAGAGTGCAAACCTTGCATATATTGAAGACTAACAAGATGACCCTAAAAGGGGGCTTTGTGGTTTTTCATTTGGATGAACACTTGAAGCAAAGCAAACCAGGAAATACCGATTTTAATTTTAAATTGGAAGCATATCCACCTGATAGAAGATTGTGTATTGTAAAATATGTGAAACATTATGTCCAGCGCACAGGACCACTTCGTGGGAATGAGAACTCATTCTTTGTAAGTTACACCAGACCTCATAATAGAGTAACAACTCAAACCTTATCTCGCGGGATCAAGACCTGCTTGCAAAGAGCAGGTGTGGATACAAACGTTTATAAGGCTCATTCAACGCGGGCAGCATCAACTTAAGCAGCTGCCAAGGCAGCACTTCCAATGGACCAGATCCTAGCCCGAGCAGGATGGTCTTCAGAGAAAACGTTTAGGAAGTTCTACAGGAAACCTTTTGAAAACAAGAGAAACTTTACCCAGGCAGTCTTACAAGATAGCACACTGCTTTAAGAACTGCATCAGAAGGCTTTTCAATAGAACTGGCATTAAGAGACCAGCTATCTATTTAATAGAACTGGGATTAAGAAACCAGATGTCTAGAATAGACTAGATACAGAAACGAACAATGTTTTTGCAACATTATGACATCTTATATATGGACGTCTTGTATGTGAAATGTTTTGCCACATGTATGAACAGACTACAATAAATGTCAAATATGGTGAGTCATTGATTAGAAGCATTCAATTCAATCTGCATAATCAGTGTTCACTTTTCCGTACATGTTGGTTGTTCCAAATGTGACTACTATGCTTCAAAATCTCATGTAATTTCGAACGACGAAATATGAAATAAAATAGTAAGATTAAACGAGAACTTACCGTTTGAAGTTTGATCTTTATTTTATGAATATTTAGGAGGAAGTTATTACATGCCCTCCTCACCCACCCAAACTTCAAACTTAAGTGTAAGTTCCCTGTTCCTTACTATTGAGAGTAGCCACATTTGTAGCTTTGAATATTGACTGCGCATGCGCTTGGCGGGATCTCATGTAATAACTTCCTCCTAAATATTCATAAAATAAAGATCAAACTTCAAACGGTAAGTTCTCGTTTAATCTTACTATTATCCAGTATTGATAGAGCAATCTACACTCAAAGTTTGATTGCGTAATGGAATAGTGTGAAAAGGGTACATATTTTCTGTCTGTGTTCTTAATTATGTGGAGTTATTTTAAAAGAGTTATTTAAAAGGTATTTCAAATGTTATTAAGTCATATCTGTAATATAGATTTTGACTTGAAGTAATGCAGGACTCAAAATTACATAAAACTTCATGTACAGACAGTACAGTACATGAGAAGTTATTCTCTTGCATTTGTTCAACATTGTTTCTGGTTTTTGGGGTGGTCTAAAAGGCAGAAAGAGGCAAATTACCCCTAGGTTCCTACGCTAACCCAATGAAATGAAAAAAATGAAATGATCTCTGCATGCTACAGAGTGAAAGAAATACTGATGCTAATGTACATGTAGAGCATCTTGTCATGAATAACTCTTTGAAATTCCATTCATCTTATTTGAAGCAAATTAAATTATTGCTTATCATTCCTATATATATATATATATCGATGTATTGGCAATTCTGTATTGTGTACCATACATGTATATATGAGGAAATCGTAATTAACGGTGTATAAACCGCACCTTTTTGCCGCCGAAAAAAATTCAAAGTCGGGGGTGCGGTTTATACACGATACACCAACAAACAAAAAAATAATAATAATTTAAGTTTCGCTTTATTCCCCTCCACCTGGCGCTATGCCTGGCAATGTCTCCCAGCTCAGTAATCGGTGTGTTGACTCACCCCTCGGAAACTAGAACAATACTCAAATTTGTCTGTCATCTTGGTTTGAAAGTAATCTTTCTGATAGATCTCACTATGTAGTTTATAATAATAATTCCTCCAATTTTTCTTCTATTACACGTCGTACCAAGGTTCTATCCTAGGTCCTTTTCTGTTTTTTTAATTTACATTAATGATCTTACACATTCAGCTGCGCCTCGCAGTTAAATAAAAGGCCTTCCCGCGTGGGTTTTTTAACAGACAAAGTCAGCAAAAAAAAAAAGGGTTTTTTTTTTTGGTTGTTTTTAGGGCGAAAAAGAGGGGTGCAATTAATACACAAGGGCGGTTTATACACCGTTAATTACGGTAGATAATTGTAATGCTTAGTGGTATCAGATACATGCAGTTCAAAAGTTAAAGACTCTGGTCTATAAAGTCTTAACAACTTGTAGTACAGACAATGTTGATTCAATAACATGTTAGAGCTAGTGTACAGGATAGGCAGATCGATTCCACCCACATCTCTTTGGAATTAACTGGTGTTGTTTGGTTAAATGTTAAATCATTGCCTACTGGGACCAGGTGGCCCCTGTATTAACCCTATGGCAATTAATGAATTCAGTAGTTAGCAGGTTAATTGGTGTTAATGATTTACAAGATGACTTCATTTATTACACTAATAATATGAACAAGATCATAAAGTGTAAAAGTCATATTTTTTAAAAATAATTCTTTAAGACTTTCTCTTTTAGATGATGACTTACATCATGGTTTTTATCTGATTCTTTGCAGGTGCAACATCATTCCAATCAGATAGACAGAGGTGGAGTCCAGGATTGTAAAAAGAACTCTGTGAAAAGAACTTTGAATGTTCATGTAGCATCCCTCCTTAGTTCTAAGTGATCCAAGACCTGGGAGTGATTCATGTCCTGCACTGTCCTTCAAATATTCCAAGCATCTTCGTCTTGACCAACAGCCTCAGACATCTACTCCTGGATGATCACCTTCCTCGGACAACTACCCCTTCTGGACACCATGCCCACATGGAAAAGCTATTCATCATATCAAAGGGTCAGTGACACAAAGATGTAACTCCATTTTGGCCAGTTTGAAAAAAGTGGTTTATGTGTCACTGAGCACTTGGGCCTTGAGTTAAGTCTATGTTTCACTAGCCATTGACTTCAATGGGGTGTTGGGATGAGTTAAGTCTTTGTGTTTCCTTGAAAGCCCACATTTTTCTGAACATTTTGATATCAAATACTCATTTTGGCAAAATATGGAGTTACGTCTTTTGTCACTGAACCCCCGATATATATACAAAATGATTCTGCCCGTACATTTAATGATCATAGTGGGCAAGTCCACGGTATTTGGTTGTTCAGCTCAGTTCAATTCAGTTCTTTGTTCGACATCAAAGTATACATCAAAAAAACATATCCAATGATAATATACAAATAATGCATGCGAATGAGTTCATTATACGATCTATTGGCACTCCAGTTGAGGCTGTATGCATCTATCGTACAAAGCCGTTGGGCTATTAAAGTACAATAGATGTGTGTAATGCTGTATGTGCTTCATTTATTAAAGATAAGCTTGAGTTCTGGTAAATATAGAAAATAAATTCTCACAGAATCCAATGAAACTAAAACTGAATGTTCAAGATTACAAACAAATGACATGTGCCGAACAATTTTGGTAGAAAAAGTTTTAGAGGCTGAGTAATGAGCATAGAAAGATACGAAAATCCAGATAAGTAGGCCCAACACCATGTGCTTAAAACAGGTCACTATGTGCAGATGGGAGTTGTGGTTTTTATCAAGATGATGCCCACTAAGTTTTTGTGCATTTGTTTTTATTTCACTGGTTCAAACAACCAATCTACTGCAGGATAAAAAAAAATCTGGAATAAATCATAGCAATTTTCTCTCAAAATATGATTCCCATACCAGAGCTCAAGATTACTGGTAGCTTTTGTTTTCCGAGCAGTGATGATATTGAAAAAAAATTGCAAGAGAATTGAATGTAAAATATTGTTTGTACATACACTCAGCCAAAAAATAAATAAAGTGGACACTATTCGTAGTTAAGATTATCAAATGAATATATCATTTTAAAAAAACTTATCTTTCATATATAAAAATAGACATAAATTAATCCTCTTTAAGATGGCATGGAATCGGAATGATATCATTCAAGCATGAGTGAGCATAGTCAACAATAAATGAGTATGAGAAAGAAATTGCAAAAATGGGGCATCTGGCCATTCAAATGTTGATGATCATTAAGGGTATCCTATGCGGCCAGGAGCAGACGATGGAACACCTGCTAGTCTGCCCACTCCTGCCAGAGCCAGACGACCTGGAAGCCGTGAATTGCTGTGCCAAAGCCTGTGTGAACCACTGGACGGGACTTTTGTAGTGACTCGATAAGAAGAAGAAGATGGTTTGTCAACTGGTGGGAATTAGAGCCATCTTGACCGTGTTTGTCAGAAAAATGTAGCCCTGCGACTACAGTTGACATCCAGAGCTCAATCCTCCTCATCATTTTTCATTCTTTGTTTTCAATGTTCAACAAGAATGTCTTACAGATGCACATGTCCAATATCATTTGAATGGCTACTTGCTCTATTTTTGCAATTGTCAATATTTAAGATATAATATGAAAAGTTTTGCTTTTAAAAGTAGACACTGTGTAAATGTGTCAGATTGTCAAAAACAATACACAAAATTGTAATTATGTTAAATGTCTTACATCATATATCCTGTTAAACATGGATATATGTGAAGTTGTATTTTGTTGTTGTAAAAATGTATTGAAATAAACTTAGAAATGTAAATTCAAGTGTTATGACTTTGTTTTGTTCATTTCACTAGTAATGGAACGGAACGATGGAATAAAAGTGCATATCTCTATTCGTGTTATACAGAGTGCTATATAAAAAGACACTTTCAGGAATTATGCAAGTGGCCTAGATTTGTGAAAATTTCTTGCATGAAAGTATAATAATTGAATCACAATATTAATTTGTTCAATTTTTGTGAAAAATTCTTGACGGAAAATGGCCACGATTCATGAAAAATGTTTGGTTTACAATTACTTTTTGCTTGTAGCTGCTCGAGGATAACAGTGTTCCAAAGGAGATGTACACCAGCCTTATGCACCATATATCACTTGACAAACACTAAACTCTTGATCTCTCCTTTGATATTCTATTTCTCTTTACCCCCATCTCTGTCTCTCTCTCTCTCTCTCTCCCTTATTCCCCATATATCGTCGCCGTTTTCACGAACCGGCACAGCCCAACGCGCAACGAAATAAGTACATTCTGAGAAAAACGCGTTTTACGTTTAGCCCGTTTTGAATTCGCCAGAAACATGCCTTATGTCAAATTTTATATCACAAAATACATATCAATGAAAGGAAAATATTCTGTATTTTCTATACATTCCATTTGTTAAGCATAATGACAATTACTATTAATATTACGAAGCTTTGGACTCTCGTGCCGGTTCGTGAAAATATTATTTTGCTGTTTACGTAGCAAAAATATTTTCACGAACCGGCACAAGCCACTGTGTCGTTTTTCCTATGTAACTTTACGCGCAAGACAAAAGCGCTCGCGCTGTCTTAGCGCGTATTTTATTTTCACGAACCGGCACAACCGCCTGTGTCGCGTCGTCTAGGTCTTGTAAGCGCAAAGATATTTTCACGAACCGGCACAGCCCATTGACTTATAACGGCGCGTGCCGGTTCGTGAAAATATGAATCGTGCTTTTTGGCTCGTGTGTCGTTTTTGTCATTTGTGTAACCGTGGATATCACAAAAACTAAAGCGTTTTGGATGCTGAAATTTGGTGAGATGAAAGATTGTTGATAACTTGTGCTAAAAATGCAAAAAAAATAAAAACTACATTTTGAAGGGATTTCGGTGGCTTGTGCCGGTTCGTGAAAACGGCGACGATATATCTCTCCCTCTTTCCAATCTCCCTTCTCTAACAACCTTACTATCAAGCTCCCTCGCTTTCTCTTTTCTTCATTTTCTTCCTTTTTCCATCTCACTCTCATGTGTATACTTTCTATATATCATTGATTTTTCTTTGACCAGCACTGCATCTCTCAGTTATATTTATCATCAAATCACTCTTTCTAATATAATCAATGAAAAAGTGATCAACTCTTCATCTTCTTACTTCCTCTCATAAGTCTTTATCAAAAGAAAACAAAAATTCAAAAGACGGAGACATACTGCACGCCAAAATACGGGACAAGAACAACTCTTATTGTGAACAATATCAAGTAACAAAACCAAATGTACAGAAATACATACACATATAGGTACGTCTAGATGATAGCTCAATCAAGACTTTTCTTGGGGACACAATAGAGATAAATTCCTATATCATTTAGTTTTTATATCTCTCACATGTACTGGTAAATACTGCAAAAGGAGTGAAGGAGATAATTGTCTTTTACATTGTAAAATACATTGTTCACCGTCACTTGTTTTAAATCTCAACCTTCCTATTAATTCAAAGTAATAGGAACTCTACCGGTATACAAAAGAAATATATCTCCTTAATTTCTTCAAAACGATATTTGTGCTCAAAGAAATTATGAAAATTCAGAACACAATGAGGCTATTTAAAGAAAAAGAAACGGCGAAGTATTCAGTACCAGTAGTGCTCTGACATACATGAACGCTCAGGCAACAATTGCTTCAGGCTTTATTCCATCTAAGATATTATGTTAGAGTTGAGGTTGCAACTGGTGGATTTGACAGCAGATTTAGGTTTTAGGGTTGGGTAAATCATTTTACTGTATGAACTTACTGATACATTCATACAGGTATTTATATGTATTTACTATCTATAGGCCTAGGAAATGCCAAATATGGTTGTATTTTATAATAATAGAAAGACAAATTTTACAGAGGACATTAAAGTGCAATCTGTTTTTGTGCTGTATTCTGTAATGTACAAATGTACCATACAGAGAAAATATGAAGTTATAAACTAGTATCGATTACTATGCTCTCATTCACTGAGTGTCCGTCTTTAGATATCACAGCCAAATGGTCCCCTTTTTTTTCAATAGCTTCGGGCAGCCTGTGTAGGGACCAAGATGTTTTTGTATGACCTGATATGTCTACAAAGCTGATCAATATAATCCCTGCTGAAACTAATTGACTTTAAAACTAATAACACTAATCCTGATAATAATAGTAACATTTTGATTGTGCTTTACTGCTTTATACATGTTTGTACCAGTAAATGCTGTACTATTATTACCTCCTGGTTTCGGCATGGGCTAAAATCATAAATTTTCTTCAGATTGTTTCTTAAAAAACTTATTCATTATCATTATCGTATGATTGTTTTTGTTCTACTATAATTGGATTTAAATCTATTTCTTTGGTACTATGTAAAGCGCTTAGAGATGTCTAATATTAAGCGCTATATAAATTCATTATTATTATCATTGCATAAATTTTGGTTCTTGTATAAAACAATTACGAAATCAAAAAATCAAACATAAATCCTAAATATGTGATTCTAATTGGTTGATAAAGTTACCTCACAGAGCTGCATTCAATACCAACTTTTCATGCAAGATGTCCAAGATGTAACTTATCATGTGAGGCAATTATAAAGTACAGTCAAACCTGTCTATAGCGACCACTCAAGGGAAACACAAAACGTGGTCTTTGTAGACAGGTTCCGTTAGTACATGATTCAATGAGAAACCCATTTTTAAGAGAAACAAAAAATGTTGTTTTTGTAGACAGGTGGTCACTAAAGCAGGTTTGACTGTACATGTATGATTTTACATTAAGCCTGACAAAATGTGTTCATAATCTGTTACCAAAAAAAGAAATCAAGATAATACCACAAACTCCATAACTATTTAGTATAATGATTGAGAGTCCCCTGTAGTCCGACGTATAGCTGTAGGGCTACAAACCCAACACCAAATGTAAAGAAAGACTTCGCTAAGAGGAGCGTCCAAGAGCCAAGTCCTGCTGCATGGATCAAAATTCTGTGTGAAAAAAAGGCAATGAATAAGGAACATACAACATTATTATCTATATAAGGCTTCCAAGTGGTACATTAAATCAGTGTATTCAATATCTTTAGCGCAGTACCCGGATGACTGATCAATATTGTATTCGTATTGCTCAGTCATCCGGGAACTTTCGGGAACATCCGATATCAATATCACATAAAAACAAAGTCATATTTACTGAGGTAAATCAAATTTTGTTATTTCTCTAGTCAGCCTGATATAGATAATAATAATATTGTATGGCTTTGTTTTTGTGTGATACAAGAATATATTGCTCGAGCTATGACACTCAAAGCCATACAATATTATATAAATACTGTCAACTAATTCAAATGTTCCGCATATGACATAGATGATTCAATCATGCTGTAAAAGTAAATCCCACTGGATAATCATAGGCAACACAAAATATGCTCTTTATTTTGTTCCACAAAAATAATTGTAAAACATTGAAAGATGGGATGGGATGATTAAGGTCCAGTATCTTACCTATGATTCAAATGTATCTGTTACAACCTATTATTGAAAGAATCATGTGATTCAAACAACTTCTCCCTCTAATTGTATTTTTATTAAACAGGCTAGTCATCAAAGACAATTTCCATACATACTGTGGGTATTACAAGGAGAACCGGGTTACGTATATAATTTAACAAGCAAATGGCATATACATCCATATTGTTTTTCCACGATAAGATCTAGTATTAACTTATAATGGTGATCAAAACAAATTATTTAAACCTGTCTATTAAGACCACCTAATGGAACAGAAGAAGTGGCCACTGTTAACAGGTGGTCTTTTCCAGCCACCTTCTACAACATACTTTTTTTTCCTGGAGAGGAGCCATACATGTCACCACTAACCTTTACAGTGTGAGTCAAAAAAAAGTTTACGCCTAGAAAATTGCTAATTATTTTAAAAATCATCTATGAAAAGTAAATTATTATTCATCTTATGAAAGAGTGTTTTATCTCAAATCATTTGGTACCATTTTTGTGTGGTATGTGTTTACGCTTGGATGAACAGGAGGCATTGTTTGCAAGAGTGCCAAAATTGACTTGCGCCAAAGTTGCTTATGTGATGTTTGAATACAAAAATTGGGTTTTGGGTATTAATTCAGTCTTTGCAGATCTAAATAACATCCCTAACAAAATTAAGCATGCCACACGTACCAAATATCGAATACCAAATATCAACAAACATCTGTGCGCGTGTGTGTGGGTGTGTGTGACTTTGCCCTTTGCAAAAAGCATATGCAATGCAATTCATTTGATATATTCAACTTATTCTCTCATTCCGCTAATCCCAACATAATACATACTGTAGGCATCACTTTGGCGCAAGTCGATTTTTGCACTCTCGCAAACAATGCCTTCTGTTCATCCAAGCGTGAACACATACCACACAAAAATGATACCAAATGATCTGGGATAAAACACTCTTTCATAAGATGTATGATAATTTACTGTTCATAGATGATTTTAAAAATAATAAGCAAATTTCTAGGTGTAAACTTTTTTTTTACTCACACGGTATAGAGAAGGTGCCATCAAGTTTATATGTATCTGAATCAAAAGTGAACTATGAGACCACAATTATAAGTAATTATTAATTGACAGAATTTTTTTAATTCTATTGTTATTTTTTTTTTTTTTTTTGGGGGGGGGGGGAGGGGAATATTTGCCTTACTGGACTTTGACTGGTCTTGTATATACTTACTCAACAACAAGAGGCTTGTAAGAGCTAAGGGCTAGTAAGGTCACTACAATGGGCTGGACGGACTTGTTGAGGTCATGACGACTCCATAGCCATACTAGTGCCGCTGTGGATATGTGTTGTACCTGTTTGTAAAACAATTAGAATTCCCCCATTCAAAGATGTTTAATTCAGTTGAATATTTTTTACTTTAAACAGAAGATAGGATAGTGAGAATGAGAGGACAAAGAGGGGATAACGCAGTCGGAGAAAGGGGAAAAGAAAAAGGGACAGAAAAAGAGTGTATACCAGTAGTGAGATACAAACAGAGAGAGGGGGCTTTGAAGAGAAATACAGCACAAGCAAGAAATGCCAACATGTTTGTTCATCCAAACCATACTATCAATGGGAACATTATTTATTAAGTCTGAAGTAGTTCTTGCATTTTTATAGTTTTCAAAGGCAAGGCTGGTCCACAGGGAAGCAAAGCAAAGTAATTAAGTTGTTCCTCTTCTCCTCACAATCGTACTGATTGTAGGTCTTCTAAGAGCTACATATCGGATATAAGCTAACTGGATATGGTCATGAAAGAAATTCAGTCTACCCCTCGGATTAGCATTACATTCATAGATGGATGGACTTCAAGTCACACTTTGTTCCTCTGGCCCCTCCTTCATGGACTGTAGTACATTGTAACAATCCAGAGTACTATACGGGATGGGTAGTAGACTAATTGGATATTAGATGATATGGAAATTATACCACATGACTATTAGACTATATGGTCATTAGACCAAATGATATGTAGACCAAATGACTATTAGACTATATGGTAATTAGACCAAATGATAAGTAGACCAAATGACTATTAGACTATATGGTCATTAGACCAAATGATAAGTAGACCAAATGACTATTAGACTATATGGTCATTAGA
The DNA here is from genome assembly GCF_000002235.5 of Strongylocentrotus purpuratus. Taxonomy (NCBI): domain Eukaryota; kingdom Metazoa; phylum Echinodermata; class Echinoidea; order Camarodonta; family Strongylocentrotidae; genus Strongylocentrotus; species Strongylocentrotus purpuratus. Next base: position 8,496,031 of record NW_022145594.1, read on the forward strand.
CCAAATGATAAGTAGACCAAATGATTATTAGACCATGTGGATAGTAGACGGGCTGGGCGTAGACCATATGGGAAAAGAGTAAGACTATATTTGGGAGTAGACGAACAGGTTGTAGACCAAACAGCAATTCACTGATCTACATTACAGGCTACACAGCTCTTTAAAGGTTACTAGAAGGAGGATATAAAACATGCTTAGAATTTGCAACCTTACCAGATTAACATTGGATTCCAGGCTGAGTTGTATGTACTTCCAGTCAAACTCTGTCCCCCTGGCCCCGACCCACATGGGTACAACTCTGGTCATGATGAGCTCGGCTGTGGCCCATCCCACTCCTGCAACCAAGAACTTGAGTTCCCCCTTGGCTGAGATGCTGTTCATGATGAAGTAGAACCCAATCAGGTCACCGAGGTCAATCGTCGACTTCATGAATTCCTGTAAATATCAAGATACACCTTAGAACATTTTGTTTCATTATTTTGTTTTTCTCCACGTCACGATAGAAATTAATATTACATAATCTTCGAAATACAAAACTATACAATGAGATATCTGAAGTGGGAGGATCATGAGAAGCACATAAATGACTAGTTAAAAAATGATCCTCGCAAAATACTACTTCGAGAGATGAATCAGTTTCTATTTACTCTGGAGTACATCGTTCAACAAGTAGGAAAAAGCAGAAGGCGACGGCTTTGACGGAAATCGCCGAATTGAGGCAGCAGACATCGGCAATTAATGCAAGGATTAAGGAGCTATTACAAGGGTTCTCAAACATAAAGACTACCGAAGAAAGATCGAAGCAGAAAAAACATAAAAGGCGTACCAACACGCAAATATCCAGTAATGTGACGTCAAGTTCGGATGAAGTACAACTAAAGTCACAAGAGGAATCCTCGAATACAGAAGGGATCCAGACTCCTTCACTGTCAAGCAGGGCAGTGAAAGTAAATGAAGAGCAACGGATAAAGAGGTTACATCGGAAGGATGAGTCATTGCATGCAGCTACACCAAGGAATAGAGGCATCTCTATTACGCCTGACAAATATGATGGGTCTACCTCATGGATTGACTACTGCGAGCACTTTGAATCCTGCCGTGCAGTGAACGGCTGGAATGATGAAGAAGCAGGAAAGATTCTAGCATCATGTTTGAGAGGGCAGGCTTTAAGATTGCTGCAGGAACAGAAGCAGAGAATGATGAGCTTCAATGATCTGAAGAAAAAGCTGGCTAACAGGTTTTCGGATGACGGACAAGCCGAAAATCATTTGCTGGAGCTTAAAGGTAAAGACCAGTTATGGTCATACGATTGCAGTGTGAAAGAAAAACGTTGGGGTATCGATCAGAAAAGGTTGATCATCTAGCATAGATGTACTGCAAGGTTCTGGAATCATCAAAATGATAAGAATTTTGGCCCATTCTTCGTAAAGTTACAAGCACTATACACAGAAAGATGTATATGGGACTACCCTATATCTCTCACAGACCATGAGAGAAACAAATTTACCAAATATATGAATTAGTAGGCGGTTTCCCGGCAAATTTTTTATCATCATGTATTAGTCGAAACATATTCTTTCACATGATTGGTAATGAGAGCTTCCATTTCATTTTTTGAAATTGGGGCGTTTCCAATACTGGTCTTTACCTTTAAGCAAAGGCAGAGACATGAGGGCGAAACACTCAAAGAGCTAGGGCAAAACATCAGAGAATTAACTTCCTCAGCTTATCCAGAGTTGGACTATGCTGTACGAGAGAGATTGGCGAAAGGGCATTTCATGGATGCCCTAACGAAACCCAAGCTCAGAGAGGCCATATTCAATTCTCAGGGTAAGACACTAGACGAGGTGGTTCATGTAGCTGTAGTAGCTGAGGCATTTCACAAGTCTGAAGATCAGAGGATGGGCACTGGAAGGACCTCAAAGTACAGTAGGGGTATGACAAAGGAAGAGGAAATGGATCAACAGCCAGCCGACACAACCTCTGAAGTGAAGAACACCCTGATCAGCCTGAAAGAGGAAATTGTAGGATTGATGGCAGCAATAAAGGGCGCTTTTCAGGCGTCTCAACAAACAGCTCACTCTGATGGAAAGCAACAACGGGAGAAATCAGCTGTATCTGATGGTTGTTGCTTCTACTGTGGAAAGAAGGGGCACATCAAGAAAAAGTGCAGGAAAAGGCTCAAGAGTGAGGCTCAAAGGCAAACTGAACAAAAGCAACAACAGGTCTCAACAAACGAGAAAAGGCTACCACAGGGGGGCGTGCATGATGCGGCCAATGCAGCAAGATCTGACAGTCCCTCAACAACAAATACCACAGAATCAATAGGCACCTCTAAGCACAATAGAGAGATGCACCAAGGAAAATTAAAGGGCATGTATATACCAGTTATCATCGCCGGGCAACAGTTACATTTTTTTGTAGACACTGGGGCTACAAAGCAGGATATGTGAAACTGATAGAGCAGCCTTCTATTGAACCTACTACAGAGAGAATAATGCTTGCAAACGGCTCAAATATGAAGGTGGACGGCAAGATCCACACTGAAGTGACAATAGGCCAGGAAAAGGCAAGGGTCACTTTGATTATCGCTGATGTATGCGGCGATGGAGTCTTGGGCATGGATAATCTTCTGTATTCAGAGCGAAGCTTGACTTGGAGACGGTTACTCTAGAGACCAAATGGGGATCAGTTCAGTGTCGCCATGAATGCAAGACAACAACCTGCTTCCGCATTGTAACTACGGAGATGCAGACTGTACCTGCAGGACGAGAGAGCCTTATTTCAGGAAAGACGTCGCCACTGAGACGGAGGAAGAAACAGATGGTGATCAACTGTTCCAAGCCGCTAGAAGCCTGCGTCAAGCTGGAGGCGGATGTAAGGTGACGCAGAAAACAAGACACATCATTCCGCCAGGGATGAAGATCACCTACCAATACGAGTCACTGCACCTGCTGGATGGAACAGTATACACTCGTATTACCAGAGAAGAGAAGAGAAAGAACAATGAGCCAAGTGATGCCTAGAAGGACAGGAAACGAACTAACTGTAGAAACAAAGATGAACTGTTAATAAGACAACATCTTTCAGGAGGAAAACGAAAGGCATCCTCATTGTTTATATCCATACATGTATCTACTTTTTTATCATTTTTATGTCGTAGTGTAAGCTATTCATTTGTTTGTAAAACACCACACCATTATCTTTTGGAAAATTCAAGGATGTGTCATAATGCACAAACATTCATTAACATAATTGGCATAGAAAGCACTCGCTGTAATGGTAATATTCAGAGCTAATGTCCATAGAATGAACATGTTGTTATATGAGAGCTTCATAGAAAGAGATTATAGAAGATAAAGAGAGCTTGATTGTTATATGCATATCAGAAGTAATCTTAAAGAGGACGTAACTCTCAGTATGGCTAATACAGCGATGCATAATTCAATACGTTTTAGTAATTGTAAATATTTTTGGAATCCCCTTGTATTAATGTGAGGATGACAATGTGAGGACACATTCCTTGAAGAGGGGGGCTGTGTAACGAACCAGTTCGCCACAATTTAAGTTATCTTGCAGAAAACGTAGAGGGCGCAGTAAGCTTTTGGGGCGTAAGGGCTCAGAGCGCGATTACGGACGCACCATGCGTAAAGCAGCTCTCAGAGCGTCTCAGAGGCTATAAATACCAGTATTTTACGGTAGTTTCGTCACTTCGACGCTGGCTCTCGTCTTGGTCAGATAGCGAACTCTCCGCTTTGCTCCAACTGAGCTCAAATATGGAAAAGGATTGGAAGCGAGAAATAGAGTTCCTACACAAGGCAATCCCTGCCTTTACTACTTGTTGAGATTAATACACATCCAACTATCCAAAACCCCTCTCATCTCCACACTCATATACTTTGGGAAAGCGGAGCCACGTCCAGGCCTCTTAATTACAAGCCAAATAAAAACCGCTCGCATTAGTCAGGATGGCAAATTCTTCGCCAGATGACGGTGATAGAGGCAAGGGACAGGCCAGCCCTCCAGCATCCAGGACCCGTTCTAAGATGGAGGGCCGTAACAATAGTACCCCCAAAACACATACTAGCAATAAAATGAATCAAACTTTTAGCTTGAACTCACCCCCATGATGTCTAAATGGTTCACTCCACCTTCTGATGTGGGAAAGAATGTTGCCAAGATCATCATCTAGAGACAGGACATGAGGAGAGGAAGAGAAAATGTATTTTCAATTTCAATTTATTTATGTTTCCAACAAAACATTGCAAGTAAACATTAACAACAAATGTAGGAATACATAATGGAAACAGAGGGGTCCACTAAGAAGTAATCCTTGTACAACTGTGAACACCTCAAACTATACCTAGGAATTATTAGTAATTAAATTAACAAGTCCATAACTACAATAGGAACTACAAAATAGGGAAAAGAGGGGGATGCCAACAGAGACGAGAACAGGACAAGACAGTACTTTACATGACAAAGATAGAAGGACACGGTCATAATACAAAGAGTAGACAAAATGCTAAAAAAGAAGTGAAAGATCGAGGGTACAGAAAATAATACAAGATGATGAGCTGCATGTGAGGTTGAGAAGAAGATGAGGAGAGAGAAATGCGTATTAGAAAGGAGATAAACATGAGAAGATACAATATAATATATCAAATTACAACTATAATGGACCACTGCATGAAATCAAATAAAAAGGAGAATTATTTCAACCATCTTACAACAACTGCAAACAGTACATCTTATCATAATTTAATAAAATACTGGTAAGGTGAATGTATCATTTCTAGAAATTCATGCTAAAAGACTCAATATTTGACTTTTTTTAAGACTTCAGATTGAGATGTTGTACCCTATAGAAAACTGGTTGGACAGAAACCACTTCAATTCTTGAGCAATGAATTTTATGTATACTGCTTCTCCTCTCCCATGTGTCTTAATCATGGCTTGTGACAATGTGGGCAACACTAGATTCAGCTTTTTGGTAAAACCGCTGTGATCAGTTACTTGTAACTGGAAAAGTTTAGCCTTAAAGCAATTACCGGTATCAACATTATGACTATTAATTATTTATAACATTCATCACAACACAACTCATGCTCATAATAATAATAATAAAAATGGTGCTTATAAAGCGCTCACCACCGAAGTCTCTAAGAGCATGAGTTGGTGACTAAAATATTTTCCAAATACAAGCATACTAGAAAAAGAAAATTCGATAATACATTTTGACCTTCTCATAATTCAATGTTCTGTGTAAGCCCGATGCATAATATGAATTTCAGCACCTACCTTGCATAACTGAGTGAAGAGATAGGCTGTCCCTGCTTGAACACATTTCCAAAATGCACTGTACTCTGACCTGAAATAAAGCAAAAATTATGAAGCAAAAATAAAAGATAAAATTTTGACTTCCATCCTCTCTTTCTCCTTCTCCTTCTCACTCAAAGCAGCAATACTATCCTTCATCAGTAGGGGTGCTGGTCCGAGAATGAGGATCGTCCGCATAAATAAAGGATATCCTCCAGTTTCCAGTGGGATGTGTTCACGCGGATAAAATGCCTCCTCAAAAATAATTTTCTTCAGCGCTCTGCAGTTTTGGATTCCCGATCCGCGCTAGCAATGTGAAAAACAGATTTCGCGTAATAAAATACCTACAGTTCACAGTCTACTTTTATGGTTTATCCATCTTCCCGAGGATTTATCGCTCATGACGTGAAAGTCTCTGTACAAAGTCAATGTGAAATGCATCAAGAAAATCATCGCGGTATCCTTTGTTCGCATCTTCTTCTTCTTCTTCAAGATAATCTGCCTCCTTCAATACTGAAGATTCTTGCAGATGCCGTATACTCGGCCTGATTGGGGTGTGCAGGTGGACCATTACACCGGGGTTTCCCCCTTCTCTTATACGAATAGTGCAATGGGTTCTTAACGTGCAAGGGTGGTGACTCTCCTGTACACGGGGCCTCCATTTAACGTCCTATCAGAGGGACAGAGTGTTTTCCATTTGACATAACCTGCGTCTATGAACAAGGGAAGGGGCACGTTAACACACAACGCAGACTTCAGTCATCCGCCTGGATGGGAGTCGAACCCGGGATCTTTGGTTCGACAGGCAGACGCTTTACCGACTGAGCCAACTCGCATCGCCAACACAAGGATCAGAAATCGGAATCGTCAATGAAAGTACAGACGATCCTTCTTTTTTCTAATGCGTCTCTCCTCGTTTATGCCGATGATCCTTATTCTCGGACCAGCGCCCCTACTGTTCATATTATAGTCACCAACATTCACTCACTCATACTAGCAGCAATACTATCTCTAGAGTAAAGGAGCCGGTAATCGGCCAGCTCCAGTTTTCGGCCGATTGGTTGGATGCATGGTAAAATCACATTAAAATACATGGCATAATAGCACAACACATATCCCACACATACCATACCATGCCAGTGTCACTGAAGAACCACATTTGCAATGAAAAATATATCCTAAAATATCACATTTTAGCGATGTAATCGGCGGTGCCGCTACCCGAATCTGAAAAATCGAGTATCTTACGCGTGTCTGTAAGAAATATGGGTACCATAAAATGAGCTTTATTTCAAGTATTTTTCAGATTAAGAGCCCGATTTTGTGCTAGTCGCAAGCTCAAAAGTATCTCATCGCATGTATTAAATCAATGCAGCCGCACACTGCAACGCACACACGATATCTCTGTCTAATTCAGATTCCAATTTCCGATCACGGCAGTACTAGTTTTCGGCCTAGCGAGCTGCGGGGAGCTCCGACGTGGGATACCTGCACCGCCCGCTAGTGCTATAGATCAGCGCGGAAATGCACGGCGTGCGTGCGCGCTTCGTATTGAATTTGTACATGCGGCCGAAAACTGGTTCGCTATGCCGACTGACTCCGAAACAGTGAAAATTGAGATGAATATTGTCATGGCAATTCGTGATTTTTTTTCTGGGATTCTTTTTTTGTTTAAATAATAATAATATTTGCTTCATGATTTGAACAAGAAATGATAATAAATAGGAAGTAAAGGGTCCAAAAAAATAGGATTTTGTCTTAAGTGGCCGAAAACCGGCTCCTTTACTCTACACAAACACAAACATTTTAACCACACTCAAATTTCTCATTTGAATTATAAATTGCAACACCTGTAGATCTAATCTGTATGTAAATAAAATAACAGGACTTTTACAGAAGAAGAAGAAGAAGAAGAGATCATTAACAGTGAGTATAGCAATGCTCCTATGAGTGGTAAAAAGTTAATAAAGCCAAATTTCAAGTCTAATTTTTTTACAACTTTAATATCAACGTGTGGGACCTGACGCATATCACATGATTACAAAACGGACATTTTTAAACATGATTGGCGCAATCAGATGCAAACTTACAATCCTGAGCACTTGTAGACTATGAAATATGGAATATAGGCAAGAGCCACACAATTTCCGAAGTGAAAAAGTGTCATTTTGGATAATCTTTTGTCAAGGTGCGGCAAAAATCTCGGAAATCTCGCCAACGCCACACGGTGTATTCAAAGAGCAAACAATAAAGAAAAAACAATCTAGAATTGCAATATTTGCTGGGGGGGGGGGGGCCGGGGTTGGTCACAGGGGCGGGTCCATTTGAAGCGAACCAGTTAATATCAGTGAAGCAAAGTGGTCTTGTGGATAAGACATCGCTTCACAATGCAGATGTACTCGGTTCGATTCCCGGCTACGCCTTTATACCTCGTCTTATTTTTTATCATTTATTCCTTCATATTGACTTATCCATCTCTTTTTTTTTTAAGAGGAAACCCCCCTCCTCCTCAACAAAGGAATAAAAGCAGTTAATGAGAATATTTTGTTAAGTCATTAACATCAGAAAGTGTTAACAACTTGAAACGGACCAGTTAAAGATAAACTTAAGTTCTGGTAATGCGATTGCATTGTGAAAGAAAAGGTGTGGAATGGATAAGTTGATCATATAGCATGTAAGTAATGGTGTGTAATGCAAGGTTCTGGAGTCATCAAAATCATCATAAATTTGGCAGAGTCTTGGTAAAGTAACAATCACTTACACAGAAAGATGTAGGCTATATGGGACAACACACATGGTGTCGGGGCTAGTACTACTCTGATTTCCTTATCTGTCTATGCTCATTACTAAGCCAGTATACATTTTCTTCCAAAATTGTTTGGCACATGACATTTATTTGTTATCTTGAACATTCAGTGTAAGTTAGATTCTGTGAGAATTCATTTTCTTTTTTTACCAGAACTCAAGTTTATCTTTAATATCACTGAAACAAAGTGGTCTTGCATTTTGTCCCGTCCTTAACATCTCATGGTATGATATTATGCGATTACATAGTTTGGATAGACTGATCATACACTCTTACATAGAAATAAAAAGAGATCATTTCATGACATGTTAAGGACGACACAAAATGCAAGGGTCTCCCCTTGCATTTTGTCCCGTTCTTTACAACTCATGGAATGATCTGCGATTACATAGTTTGGATAGACTGATCATACACTCCTATATTGAAATGAAAAGAGATCATTTCATGACATGTTAAGGACGACACAGAATGCAAGGGTCCATCCTTGCATTTTGTCCCGTCCTTAACATCGGCATGGAATGATCTGCGATTACATAGTTTGGATAGACTAATCATACACTCCTATATAGAAAAGAAAAGAGATCATTTCATGACATGTTAAGGACGACACAGAATGCAAGGGTCCCCTTGCATTTCGTCCCGTCCTTAACATCTCATGGTATGATATGCGATTACATAGTTTGGATAGACTGATCATACACTCCTATATAGAAATGAAAAGAGATCATTTCATGACAGTCATGTTAAGGACGACACAGAATGCAAGGGTCCCCCTTGCATTTCGTCCCGTCCTTAACATCTCATGGTATGATCTGCGATTACATAGTTTGGATAATTATACTGATCATACACTCCTATATAGAAATGAAAAGAGATCATTTCATGACATGTTAAGGACGACACAGAATGCCATTAGGGTCCCCCCTTGCATTTTCCCCGTCCTTAACATCTCATGGAATGATCTGCCATTACATAGTTTGGATAGACTGATCATACACTCCTATATAGAAATGAAAAGAGATCATTTCATGACATGTTAAGGACGACACAGAATGCCATTAGGGTCCCCCCTTGCATTTTCCCCGTCCTTAACATCTCATGGAATGATCTGCCATTACATAGTTTGGATAGACTGATCATACACTCCTATATAGAAATGAAAAGAGATCATTTCATGACATGTTATAAGGACGACACAGAATGCAAGGGTCCTTAACATCTCATGGTATGATATGCGATTACATAGTTTGGATAGACTGATCATACACTCCTATATAGAAATGAAAAGAGATCATTTCATGACAGTCATGTTAAGGACGACACAGAATGCAAGGGCCCCCTTGCATTTCGTCCCGTCCTTAACATCTCATGGTATGATCTGCGATTACATAGTTTGGATAATTATACTGATCATACACTCCTATATAGAAATGAAAAGAGATCATTTCATGACATGTTAAGGACGACACAGAATGCAAGGGTCCCCCTTGCATTTCGTCCCGTCCTTAACATCTCATGGAATGATCTGCGATTACATAGTTTGGATAGACTGATCATACACTCCTATATAGAAATGAAAAGAGATCATTTCATGACATGTTAAGGACGACACAGAATGCAAGGTTCCCCCCTTGCAAACTATGTAATCAAAGAATGCAAGGGTCCCCCTTGCATTTTGTCCCGTCCTTAACATCTCATGGAATGATCTGCGATTACATAGTTTGGATATACTGATCATATACTTCTATATAGAAATGAAAAGAGATCATTTCATGACAATATGTTAAGGACGACACAGAATGCAAGGGTCCCCCCTTGCATTTTGTCCCGTCCTTAACATCTCATGGAATGATCTGCGATTACATAGTTTGGATAGACTGATCATACACTCCTATATAGAAATAAAAGAGATCATTTCATGACATGTTAAGGACGACACAGAATGCCAGGGTCCCCCCTTGCATTTTGTTTCGTCCTTAACATCTCATGGAATGATCTGCGATTACATAGTTTGGATAGACTGATTATACACTCCTATATAGAAATGAAAAGAGATCATTTCATGACATGTTAAGGACGACACAGAATGCAAGGGTCCCACCTTGCAAAATATAATACTACTACTAAATATTAATACTAACAACAACAATAATAATGATAATGATACTTACACCACTACTTCTACTACTAATAATAATCATAGTAATATTGATTTCTTTTAAAGTAATGTTAATTATATTAATAATTAAATTTGTATAGCTCATTTTCCAGAGGATTCAATGCGCCGCCTCTTAGGCAATCACAAATTACTAACATTTGAAGAGGTATGTTTTCAGATTACTATTGACTATTTCCTTTTTCTTAGAAATGCAAGAAGTATAGCTAGGCGTGGGGCAACAGATCAAAGGATTTTATTTCCAGTCTGTTTGAAAATTAATGTTTTTCAAAAAGAACAGTCCATGTTTAGTGTGCAACCGACATGTAGCCTTGCTTAATCACAGGTTCCGAGTTAATCAAACTCGTTATTATACATTAAATTGAATTATTGATGTAATTTCTAACGTCCGCAAGATACAAAGGCTACATGACGTCATCGATAAGAGATGCACAGATCTCAAACTCTTCTGGGTTGAGCGTATTGTTAAGGGAGGTGCGCCCTCTGGTGTTGTGAATTGAAAGCGATGTAAGAGATATCGTAGAAGGTTGTTAAATGATAACTTTCGAGTTTATTTACTGTCTAGTACTTTAAACCACCCAACAAAAGAAGTATTGGGTGATGACTATGATTTAAATAACTTAGAATGGAAGATAGGAGAAGGACCTTTTAAACTGCGATCCTTTAGAGACGAAGTAGTGGTGGAAGGGCAAACCAACTTATTGCCGAAAATCCCAGAATGGCGGTTAGCACGACCACAAGTGTCTTTCGAACACCATGGCAAAGTGCAAAAAAAGGAAATGCCTCCATTTGAAATAAAATCGATTGTTCTAGATAGCATTGGAAATTCATGGAATGGGTTTTTACATATATATACAGATGGTTCTAAACTCGAGGATGGGAAGACAGGAGCCGCATTTTATGTGTCTCATTATAATGTGGTGAAATTTTTTAGATTATCCCATGTCTGTATTATGAGAGCAGAACTAGTGGCCATACTAATGGCACTAGAGTGGATTAATACATTTATTGAATCCTCTTCGGTGGTAATTTTTAGCGACGCTTTGTCAGCTTTACAAATGATCGATTCATACTTTATTAGATGTGCTATTGTAAATGAAATTTTATCCATAATTAATATTTTGCAGTTTAAGGATGTTTGTGTTGCTTTTGAATGGATTCCGTCACATTGCGATATTAGGGGCAATGAGATCGTAGATCGGGCTGCCAAAAAAGGAGCCATGAAAAGGTGTATAGACATAGTTATACCAAATACAAGAAGTGAATTGGCAGCCTCTCGTTTGATCCATTATAACAAATTATGGCAAGCAGAATGGGACAATGCAGAACACGGTAGATTTTTATATGCTTTGCATAGCGACGTTTCAAAGCCCATACATAGACAAGGCCTATCTCGCAGAGAAGAATGCTTGATACAACAACTAAGAGTAGGTAACTGTAGTTTAAATTATTACCTTTTTCAAATTAACCAACACGATACTGGTCTTTGTGAAGTTTGTCAAGAAGATGAAACAATTAAACATTTTATTTTCTATTGTACAAAATACGACAAAGATAGACGTCTCTTAAAAGAAAGGATTAAATTGAACAACCCCAATCTGAAACAATTATTGATGTCTAACCCAATTTTTACTCGTGAGTTATTGGGTTACATATACGATACTAATCGTTTTAGATAGCTTTTAAAGCTATCAGGGATCCCCTTAACTTATATCGATCCTGTAATAATATATAAAATGAAGTATTTGCGGTTTTTCCATGAACAACTGCAACTAACTCCCATCTCGCCTTTTATGTGCATTTTATGCAATTTTAATATTGCAGCCTTTTTTTTTTTTTTTTTTTTTTTTTTTTTTTTCTTTTTTTTTTTTTTCTTTTTTTTTTGTATATAAAACCATATCACTATTAATTTCATTTCACCAAGGAAAGTCGCTCGTGGGCTTGATTTCCGAAGCCCACGCCAAAGCTATACACGAAATTGACTGGCGCAAATAATCTTTGAGATTGAAGAGCGCCATCTAAACGAAGAACCAACCAACCAAGAGATGAGTAAAGAAGATGAACAGTTCCACCTTGGCTAACTGTTCTCCCAGACATCTACGACGACAGGGGCGTAGACAACGGGGGGGGGGGGGGGGGGGGGGGGGGGGGGGGATGAGGGGGATGCATCCCCCACCTCACAAGGTGGGGGGGGGATGGCATGTACAATCATCCCCCCCCCCCCCCAGGTTTTGGGGAATGATATTTGCTTACTTAATAAGTCATAATGATGATAATAATAGTAATAATAATAATGATAACAATTATAATATTATTAATAATAATAATTATGATGATGATAATAATAATCCTCATCATTATTGTAATTGTGTTTATTGTTAGCCGCATTCACACGGTGAAAGCCAATTCTAAAACAGAATAGAAAATGAATGTGATACAACAGTATACATAATATTCGTGACAGAGAGTACCATACTACTATCTTTATAACAAGTATTATTCAAACAAACATATATAATTATGTATAATCATGAATTGTTCAACTTCATGCTCCCACTATATGACTATTGTTACACTAATACTGATATCAGGACTGACTGGTATACATTAGTTTATTGTTAAGCTTGCAGCAGCTACATCTTTTCTGTATTGTTAACTATTTATTTATTTTTGTTTTATTTAAGATGCACTTTGTTTTGTATTCATTTAAAGTATGTTGATTGATGCATGAAGACATAAGTTTGAAATGTTTAAAGAAGTTTGTTTCATGTAAAGCGCAGTGTGAATTTACCCTGTCTTGAAATGCGAGATAAAAGGAACCTATTAGTATTAGCATTATTATTTGTATTAGTATTATTTTTTATTTGTATTATTATTATTATTATTATTATTATTATTATTATTATTATTATTATTATTATTATCATTATTATTATTATTATTACTATTACTATTATAAGACTGAGATCAAATAGAAGTAAATAATGCCCTAATTTGAAACGATGCAATGCCGTTATGGTTCCGATTTCTTCACAAACTTACAAAGCAGTATTGTTACTCCATGGATCATAGTGATACTGTTTATGTTTTTTGTATCTGTATGTTAATGAGCCGCCAGCCAATATCCATCTATGGATACTATGCCTGTTTCTTTGAGGTAAAAAAGCATAGTATGTACGTATTCATTATGCTTTATAATGAACAGACATATTGTTCAAAGTTTCATCGTTATTTGTTTGTTGTTTATGTGTTCTATTCACAAATGGCCACAGAGGCTGTTTTCATTCATAACCACATACCCCTATCAAGACAACAAAGACTATACCTGCGTGTACACAGTTGACATTGGTTTTTTTTCTGAAGAGGTGTAACAGCAAAATTCACAGAGATAAATACGTAGTGTGGTTCAATATGCAATACTATGTGTCAGTCCATTCTGTATTCGTATGCCACGGTGTGTAGATCTTGTCGATGTATGTCTGTCCATTCAAGGCGTAGTATGTGTGTGTGTGTGTGTGTGTGTAAGTATGTGTTTGTGTGCGTGCACGCTTGTGTGTGTTATTTTACCTCATTAAGTATGCATCAGATTGCACGATTTCAAGTTCAAAATTGCAAAAGCTCCCTACCGTGGGAGGCGGGACACCCCCCTCCCACACCCTCCCCCCGCTCGGTCGCTTCTCTCCCTCGCTCGCGCGCTTCGCACCCTCACTAGCGTTGGCAGCCCAGTCATCCCCCAGGTGTACGAACCTGTCTACGCCACTGTACGACGACCTGAACAACAAACAAGGTTGAAGTATGTGAAATTATTGAATGGGGTTAAAAGTTGTTAGTAAGATAATGAGCTTCAGATTGGATGGTCAAAGAGTTTTACTAATTTTTTGATATGGCTTCACCAACATAAGATCCCATTGACATTCCTTGTTTTTACATTATTTCGATGTACCTTTTATGTTTTCATAATTTATATGATCATTACTGAATCTTGTAAAAATTGTGCATTTTTCAGTATTTTATTTAAATAATAAATATATTGATGGGTGAAATAAATGAATCTTGAATCTCTAATCTGGTGTAGACTCATAACCAGTCTATTATAAGTTAACATACTATATTCAAGGCATTCATCCGAGGCTTGTAATTTTGTACTGCATTATGAAGATTTTTACTTTAATGTTCAACGCTACGATTGAAATAATATAGAAATCATGGAATCCTAAGGCTAAATCGTATCCCAATGACTAGGTTATAGCAAATGATCATCTCTTACAATTAAGGGCGTCACGCGTTTACTTGAACCCATGCTAGGGAGATCCTCGGTCTACAAGTGTGGATTCACCTCCAGCTGGGCAATCTTCGAGTCAACTATATAACCACTACCCACAGACAACTATCCCTAGGGTAGTTCTCTGGGGGGGGGGGTAGTTGTCCTAGAGGATGGATGTAATAGGGGGTAGTTGTCTGAGGGTAGTTGTCCGGGTGTTAGTTCTCTGGGGGTAGTTTTACTAGGGGGTAGTTGTCCGGGGGGTAGTAATCCCAGGAGGTAGTTGTCCTGGAAGGCGGTTGACTGGGGTAGTTATCCGGGTGGATGTCCAGGGGTAGATGTCCTAGAACCCTCATCGACACATACAATGCACTATAATTCTGAAGCAGCTATCTCTTGGTAAATACAGTGGGGACAAGTGGTTCTTCGAGTGGCATATAAAGAGTTAATGAATACCAAAAAAGGGTTTTACCCTCCAAACTGACAAGAATTAAGCCTTAACGATAGAGAATGGAATAAGTTCCTCCCTCTGAACAACTTGTTTGGTGTCTGGGTTGAGAAACCTGTCTGGATTGAATTCATCGGGGTTCTTCCATAGGTCGAGGTTCATGATGAATGGCCCATAGGTTCGGTAAGACCACAGTTCCTTTAGGGATGTCGTATCCATTGAGAACAGGTGCATGTGGGACGCCAAGAGGTGTAATTGTAGCAATACGTTGTATATCAAGCAAAGTAGCTTCGGTGTAAGGCAAATTGGGTCTATCTGTAAGACTTGGCAACCGATTTCGTCCAACAACATCATCTAGTTCCTTATGTATCTTTTCTTGAACATCTGGATTTGATATCATGTATACATCAAGGCCCACTTTAGGGTTGTAGCAGTTGTCTCAGTCCCAGCAGCAAACAGATCAGCGACTGCGTGATACATATTTTCTTTAGTAAACGTGTGTTCACCGGGAGTCTCGCGTTCTGCTTCTATCATCTGTTCAGTGTACATCTCCACGTAACACGTGGGAGATCTACGGCTTTTCTCCTGCTCCTCGTGGATTTTCCAGACCAGTGGCTTCAAAAATCTATCATGGTTTTTGTTGGAGTGCTATCATTCGTTTAAAACCGCTCATCTACGATAGTTTCTTCCATTTTAAACTTGCCTATACAGAAGCGGATCTAGAGGGGGGTTGGGGGGGTTGCAACCCCCCCCCCCCCCCTTGGGCGGCCCAAAAAAAAAAAAAAAAAAAAAAAAAAAGAAAAAAAGAAAGAAAAAAGAACGCACGCTGGAGAGAAACCCTTTCAAGTGCAAATATTGTGAGAAGATATTCAACTCATCTGGTAACTTAACCAAACACATGATAACTCTGGATATAACTATGTATTAAACTGTTACTTGATTTAAAAAGACGTTATCATGCACTGCTTTTTATGGTCTCCATTGTGTTAATAGATGCCAGGAAAACATTACTTACGGGGTTCAAATAGAATCCGGGCTAACTCGGCCCACGGGACTACTCGGCCCAGCTGGAAAAACTGGGCCGAGATGTCCCGACCTGATTAATCGATCGAGAGATACCAATGTGTATATGTTTGTGCTCTTTGTGACTTAATAATGCCCTTTCCAACCAAAATCTTTAATGGAATTGTGTTAAATGATACTAATGAAGACAATCTATGACTTATCTTTAGGTAAAATGACAAAAAAATGACATTTCGGACAATTTACTCACAGCTCGCAATCCGCATTGCCGCACGTACATTAAATGTGCGTTGTATCTACTCGGACCGCTGAAATTCGAGCAGTGTTTTTGTCGGTAAATCACTGCAAAAATATCATTTTTATCTCGTATGAAGGTCTATTTTTTATTCCTGACACAGATTTCGTTATTGAGAAGTCGAATATAGTACATTTTAGACTAGTTGGTTGATGTTTGTTCACATTCTTTCGTCCTGGCCGTAAATTAGCAGACTACTGCCTAGTGCTACCGCAGCAGCTCAGCTCAGTGTGCAGCTAGCCGTACAGCGCCGCCGGCCGGGTCGGCGGGGGAATTCACTGACTCGTGCCGGGCTGCTGCACTGCATTGCATGATTGTACTGCCCAATTTGATCGAGTGATGTGTGAGTATAACTAATCAAACTAGATCTATATCTACTGTATTATCATTATTCATTCCGAGTAGAATATCCAATTTGATTTAGTGAGTAAACTAGACCTATATCTACTGTAGCTAGGGTACATCATTATCATATACTAGATTAGTCATTCAGAGTAGAATATTCGATTAATGAAGGAATGGAATCGCAGATAATCATATTTTACTCCTAAAAGTTAAAGACTTGATAAATTAAATAGCTAGATCTCTCGTAAGGGCCTAGCCTAGTAGTACTGTAAGAGAAGTGAGCTGAAGAATCGCCTTCTTTTTTTAATTTTGGAGGGGCAGGCGCGTAGCCAGGGAGGGGGGCAGTGGGGGCGGTCGCCCCCCCCCCCCCCAAAAAAAAGAAAAAAAAAGAAAAAGGAAGAGGACGTAGGAAAAAAAAGGATTAAGAGTCGAGAACGGTATAACGAATCGTCTTCTTTCTCTAATTATTTAATGAAACATCAAAGCTTCCGCGCGGAAAAGGGGGGACGGAACTGAATTCAGATAAGGATAAAGAGTCGAGAACGGTACAACGAATCGGGGTCCAGACAACTCGCCACAAAGACAACCCGCCCCAAGACAACCCGCCCCAAGACAACCCGCCACAATACCCTGGACATCCCGCCACAATACCCTGGACAACCCGCCACAATACCCTGGACAACTCGCCACAGCCTTTTCGGACAAATCGCCACACTTTTTCCCATCATGATTTCTAGATCTAAAATGAAATGAAATTGTAATTTTTCATGATTTTCGTGCTTTTATAAACACAGTCATTACAAAGAACAAAGTTGATTTCCCTTGTAACAATAATATATATTGAAATGAAATTGTCATTTTTCATGATTTTCGTGCTTTTAAAAACACAGTCATTACAAAGAATAAAGTTGATTTCCCTTGTAACAATAATATACTTTTGATCTAGAGGTCTATAACAGCTGCATTTTTCTGTCCCAGAATTTTTTTAATGGTAGGATACTGGAAGCACTGGCGTACTGATAGGGGGGGGGTGGGCAGTTGACCCGCGAAATAAAATTGGAATGTGGTTTATTTCTAGATTTTCTGGGTTAGTTTTGTCAGAGGCGGCATTCTTGGTTGGGGGGGACACTGTGCCCCCACTTTTCCAGGTTCCCCTAAAGTGCCCCCTTATCCTTTGTACATGTCCTTTTCCCTTCTGATAATTTTTAATGGTAGGAATTCATGGAAGGATAGGCCTACTGGAAGCACTGGCGTACTGATGAGAAAGGGGGCCGTTGACCCGCGAAATAAAATTGAAATTTGGTTTATTTCTAGATTTTCTGGGTTAGTTTTGCACTTTTGCCCACAGTCAGAGGCGGCATTCTTGGTTGGGGGGGGGGGGCACTATGCCTCCACTTTTTCAGGTTCCCCTAAAGTGCCCCCTTATCATTTTGTACATGTCCTTTTCCCTTCTGATAAGTGCCTACTTTTCTTTCTCAGATGTTTTAATTATAATGTTACTCATAATTACATAAAAGAACTTTTCAGTCTTTCTTCATTAAATTGTCTTTAATATTCATCATGTAATTTTTCAAATGGGACCTTACACTTTTAGCTCGCTTGCTCGAAAATCGATATTCAGTCCATCACACCAAATCGCGAAGTATGTTGCTTAAACAATAATGTTGCTCCACGTAAAGAAATAAACAAATATTGATGTCATTAGTGGTAATGTATTCACAATCTTGACGAAGGCGTAGGCCTTTATACAAATATCAAAAATGGTTTTTATTATTGTTGATGTGTCCCTTTGTAGGTGCCCCTTTTTCAGAAATCCAGCCATTCTTGCGATCATAGGCGCCAGAAGTGGGGGCAGGGGACTCGCCTTCCTCCCAACGAAAAAGTGTGTGTGTGTGGGGGGGGGGTGTGGGTCAAAATGAATTTCCACTCCCCCCCCCCCCCAAAAAAAAAAAAAAAAAAAAAAAAAAAAAAATCAGCAATAAAGCAGTATAATTGATTACTATTTAGTAACCAAAAAGATCATACAAATATAATAAAACCTAAATTGAATCAAATTAAAATGATATTCCATTCAAAGACATGACATGGGGTGGAGATGATGAGAGGGATGGAGATGATGAGAGGGATGGAGAGGGATGGAGATGAGGGATGGAGATGATGAGAGGGATGGAGATGACGAGAGGGATGGAGATGGTGAGAGGGATGGAGACGATGAGAGGGATGGAGACGGGAGGAATGGAGACGTCTCCATCCCTCTAATCATCAATATCGTCTTCATCCCTTACATCATCAAAATTGTCTCCATCCCTCTCATCATCTCCAATTCTCCATCCCTCACATCGTCTCCATCCCTCTCATCATCTCCATCCCTCACATTGTCTCCATCCCTCTCATCACCTCCATCCCTTTCATTATCAATATCGCCTCCATTCCTCTCATCATCTCCATCCCTTACATCATCAACATTGTCTCTATTATGTATTGTGCCACGTTGTGGAAATGCAATTTTATTTCTGTATTCATTATTTATTTATAGTATGTACATATTTATAGGTACACAAGATCAGATATAAATTTGTTAACCCCCAGCCCCCCCCCCCCCCAAAAAAAAATTGTAACATGCAGATGACACGCCACACCATTCCTTGTGTTGTGGTATTGGTACGTGTTATTTCATATATGCAAGTTACAAGGCAAAAAAACCCTAAATAAATAAACAAAGTTAAAACAATTAAATAAAATTGAGGACATGTTTGAAAAATACACATAACAATAAACATTATTTTTTTACGACTCCAAGATACAAATTCCAACAATATGACGTCAAGCAGACTCATAATAACAAATGATAAGCAGGTGTAATCGTGTATTAATTTTATGCCACGTTGTGGTAATGCAATTTTGTTTTTTTATTTATTATTTATTTATAGTATACATATTTATACAGGTACACAGATATCAGTTATAAATCTGTTAACCCCCAGCCCCCCCCCCCCAAACAAAAATTGTAACATGCAGAAACCAGTACAGATGACACGCCAAACCATTCCTTGTGTTGTGGTATTGGTACGTATTATTTCATATATGCAAGTTACAAGGCAAAAAAAAAACCTAAATAAATAAACAAAGTTAGAACAATTAAATAAAAATGAGGACATGTTTGAAAAAAAGATTAAAAAGGCACTTATTCAAGATTATTTCAAGATTTATGAGAATGGAAAATAGACACGTATTGCAAAGGAAAATGGGAACATGCCGAAGGAAAAGGGGCACGTGTCAAAAATAAAAAAGGGGGAAGGGGCACTTTTACTAAGTAATAGGGGCACTTGTCAAAGGAAAAGGGGCACTTTTTCTATGTAAAAAGGGGCTCTTTTGGGGTATCTGAAAAAGTGGGGGGGGGGGCTGCATTATTTATACAAAAAACTTGAAGCCAATACCTTCTTTTCGTAGAATTTTTTTGAAGCAGCCCCCTCCAAAAAAATAAGAAGGCGATTCTTCAGCTCACTGAAGAATCTGCTTAGAGTACTAGGCTAGGCCCTTACGTTAGATCTAGCTATTCATCAAGTCTCTAACTTTTAGGAGTAAAATATGATTATCTGATTATGAAAAAGAAAAATTCCATTCCTTCATTAATCGAATATTCTAGATATCTAGACTACTCTGAATGACTAATCTAGTATATGATGATGATGTAGCTACAGTAGATATAGGTCTAGTTTACTCACTAAATCAAATTGGATATTCTACTCGGAATGAATAATGATAATACAGTAGATATAGATCTAGTTTGATTAGTTATACTCACACATCACTCGATCAAATTGGGCAGTACAATCATGCAATGCAGTGCAGCAGCCCGGCACGAGTCAGTGAATTCCCCCGCCGACCCGGCCGGCGGCGCTGTACGGCTAGCTGCACACTGAGCTGAGCTGCTGCGGTAGCACTAGGCAGTAGTCTGCTAATTTACGGCCAGGACGAAAGAATGTGAACAAACATCAACCAACTAGTCTAAAATGTACTATATTCGACTTCTCAATAACGAAATCTGTGTCAGGAATAAAAAATAGACCTTCATACGAGATAAAAATGATATTTTTGCAGTGATTTACCGACAAAAACACTGCTCGAATTTCAGCGGTCCGAGTAGATACAACGCACATTTAATGTACGTGCGGCAATGCGGATTGCGAGCTGTGAGTAAATTGTCCGAAATGTCATTTTTTTGTCATTTTACCTAAAGATAAGTCATAGATTGTCTTCATTAGTATCATTTAACACAATTCCATTAAAGATTTTGGTTGGAAAGGGCATTATTAAGTCACAAAGAGCACAAACATATACACATTGGTATCTCTCGATCGATTAATCAGGTCGGGACATCTCGGCCCAGTTTTTCCAGCTGGGCCGAGTAGTCCCGTGGGCCGAGTTAGCCCGACTCCTTCAAATAAACACCCCCCAAAAAATCGGCTCGCCGCTTTGCGGCTCGTGGACGATGCTCCGCATCGTCATTATTTTGGTCAACCCCCCCCCCCCCCTTAGCAAAAAGCTAGATCCGCCCCTGCTATACCAAGTGATCGTAGAGCTGAGAGTGAGAAACGACGGTGCTCAGTCTGCATCTGACCAAAGTAGGACACGATCAAACCTGAAAAAAAAATACGTGACAGAACTAGTTAAACCTCGGATTTGCACTAACTTTGCCAATATAACAATGCTGTTTCATGATCCATAATTTGTTTGGGATTTTACTCCTGTCCATTGCATTGAGTTCGTTTGTATGAATGTATAGAGTCATTGGTATTACGCTGGCTCACAGTACGGTCAGTAGCGTACGCAGGATTTTTTCAAGAGGGAGGGGGGGGGGGGTTAATTTTTTTTTAAATCGGGCCGAAATTTTTGCAACGACTCAGCCAGCCGCTGAATAAGCAGGGGGAGGGGGGAGGGGTAAGAGGACATATATATATATATATATATATATATTTTTTTTTGTCCCAAAAATTTGCCGGATCGACATTTTGTACCGTTGGGGGGGGGGGGGGGTCACCTTTTTTAGGTCATCCATAAGCACCCGACCCCCCCCCCCCCCCATGCGTACGCACCTGCTCACAGTGCAGTAAGACGATGATTTGCCCCATGCATACAATATACTCTCAATGGATTTTCATGAATTTCCCGGGTTCTGAGTTGAATACCATTTCATTAGTAGGGTCAAATGCCATAAATGAATTTAATAGACTTTAAAAAATGGAATATTGGTTTTAAACACATTGAAAGTGAAACACAACGTAGTATTCAATTCAATTTAATTCATTTATTTCCATTTCTCGTAAAAAATAGTAAGTATACGTTGACAGATTTTGGAAGCGTTTTTTAACAACCAGTAACAAGAACAAATTGTGCATAACTCTAACTGGGGGATATCAGGTATGATCTTCGGAAACGGGTGTGTCTGTTCCGTCAACAAGTTTGTATTGTTTATCTACCCATGCAATATATGACATACTGGAATTTGAGTTGTAGTGTTTGATAACAGGACTTGGCTATTCAATGTTCGCTATTTAATGTTCGCTAGCCTCTTATCTTGAATAAAATATTGTTGAAATTACTCGCATTTTCTATAATAAATGAAATTACTTGAAAAGTTTGATAATATTTATACTCGACCTTTCCATGCTTCTATGTATATTTCGCTTGAATCAAATATCTTTTTACATTTTACAATCCGCATTTTAAATTTTAAATTTTATGCTTCCATAATTACTTGTGTTACATCTTTTTAAAATGTATAAATGTATATTGAATAGTGATAAAGTTTTGTAGCAATCATGTCATGGCAATTCAGATCAGATGGTGTTCAAGTTTTTAATTCATGTGCTTATTTTGCCCCAATGTGCGAAGGTCGGGAAGGAGCTTACTTGTTTTGTTGTTATTTATTATTTTGAAATATCCGACAGTTCTTGACACAAGAGAAGTCCAGGGATGAGCGAGTAGACCGTTTAGTGTATGGGAGTGTGTATAAGAGTGTTTATGAGAATGTCCATGGTACAGGAGTGAGAATAGGAGCGTGTATAGGAATGAGAGCGTGTATTAAAGAGCAAAGGGCATGCTTGCTCATCCGTAGGGGCGCCGGGGTGATCCGGGGTCAATAACTCACTCCCGGACTGCCACGGATCAACACGGACCGCCCCGGCGCCACTACGGATGACCCCGGACCCAGCACGGTGGCTACACGGATCACCCCGGATCAAAATATTGTCCCGGACCGTCCCGGACCACCCCGGCAGTTTTTGACCGTCAAAAATATCCGGGGTCGACTCCCGGACCGACCATCCAGGACCACCCCGGTGCCAACACGGTGTCAACACGGACCGAATCCCGGATCACCCCGGATGGGGTCCGGGATGGTCCGGGACGGTCCGGGACGTATATGGGACTGTAGCTTTAAAGGTCCACTACACTACTTGTAGCTACTTGCGCCCTCTATATAACAAACCATGCCTAATCGGTGACCATTGGTCCCCCATGATCCTCTTTTTCTTATGTTAACTGAGAGCTGAGTTGATGAGATAACCACCTGTCCAGTGACCTTGCAGGGCAGTCTAATCCCTCCTGTAAACTATGGCAGATACGCTTTAATAGGCAGCATTTGAAAACATGAATAGTCAATACACTCACAACACACAAATAGACACAATCATGCCGATGCGGGTGATCGGAGAGTTTGACAATAGACTCACAATTTGATTTTTTAAATTATTCTTTCTAACATCGGAAAGTTGAACAAATTGTATTTCACTGCTATCTAATGATTATGTCTGTATTTATATATTTATTTACAATGTATAGCACTTTTAAATGTCCGAAGGCAACTTTTATGTATTTTTTACATGACAATAAATTATCTTGAATCATGAATCTTGAATCTTGAATCTTGAATTTAGGTGTCATCAATAAATTGCCACTAAAGTATCGATTTTTAGTGGAATAAGTTGAGTTTTGTACAGTGGTGTTTGAAATGTTGAAAATCAATAGCACAGCTTTTAATACACAGCCAGGATATAATATGTGTGATATAATATGCCTACATGGCTTGTGCGTATAGTCTAGGCAGCTAGTCCAGATTATGTCCGTTTTTATATATTTATTATTCTTCAATCATTTCCTCCTTTACACGGTGTTGATAGGTAGCACAATCATCGTGGCCATGGGCGTAAATCTGCAATTGATACCTATTGTTCAGGGGGGTGATCATTCATCCCCCCCCCCTGAACAATAGGTATTACGTAAGGATTTACGCCCATGATCGTGGCTTGTAATACCTAACAACACGTAATGTATGCATTTCACATTCTAACTATTTATAATTTTATATTTATAACTTGTAATGAGGCACTGAAGAAAGATTTGTGCATTCAATTAAATTGCATCACGAAAATGGTATATTCGCGTCTATTTATTAGTACATGTATTTTAATAATTCATAAACAATTGGTGCGTGTATACTTAATGAGCAATGCATGCATGGGGATGTTATGATCTTTTATTTTGATCTGTAGAGTCGCTCATCTTGCATGAGTTTTGTTTCATTTAAACAAATTGCCAATACGTAAAAAGCACGTCCACGAATTGTTTAGAATGGATATATCTAAGTTTGCATATTATTGTGAAAAAGAAGTTTCCTTTCTTTCATTCAGTGCTATTTTTCACCAATAAATTATTTTTGCGTCAAAAAACAAAAAAAATCATTCTGTAGAATGGATAGATATTGATTTTCTATAAATTGGGATCAAAATCATTAGATGATATGACGTAATGTGGGTCAGAACTGAGAAAAACCACGTGTATGTAGATTAAAACAATTAAAAATAGCAGAGACTTGCGGTTTTACATCCTTTTAAATAGGGACTTTTAGATTTGCGTGGACTCGTACGTTTAATTTGACGTCCATTCAAGGCAGTGCATTTAAAAGGACGTCGATATATTGTAGCAATCCACATTGTCGTTCGGCAATTCTAAAAGTCCCTATTGTCTCTTCTTAACCCTTACTGTACTGAGCTATTTCGAGCACTCTCTGACTGGGGGGGGGGGGGAGGCTGGGAGCCCCCCCCCCCCCCCCCTATGATCTCAATTTCCGATGAACGTGAAAATTTGCATGTTTGTAGATATTAACGTAAGGAACAAGATGGTATAATTAGCTTTTTCCTAATATGCAATTTTTTGTCGTTATAGCCTAATTAATTATGCAAAATGAAAACTCTACATATTTGTACGTAGACTTGTGAAGAATCTTGAAAATGTATTGAATAAATGTTTCCTTCATCTCAAATTCATGAGGTTTCATTATTTTTATGATATTTGAAAATGCATAGGTTAATTTGCATAAATTGTGAATACGCATTCATGAATATCAAATCTTGAAATAAATATTGGGAACTAGAATCATTACAAAAATTGTCAGACTCCACTTTTTGAATGTTGAAACTCATTATTCATATGAAACTTCTTTTCTAACACAAAATAGTTATTTGATGTAATTAATAATGATAATTTATGCAAATTTGATGCGATTTTCAACTATTTAATTTCTTATGTATTTGTTGTTTTGTTTTTTATTTCTTATTATATTTATTGTTTTATTTCTAATGTATTCTTTTGTTCTGAAATACATCAAGTTACTTTGTGAAACATATAAAAGCAATTTGATATCAATTCATATCTTCACATTTCTGCTTGTACATGAATATATGCAACTATAGCACTTGTTTGATGACATGCGCATACTAATTGTTATGTTACACCTTACAGGTATATCCGATTTCGACGAAAATGGTATCAAAATGTGCGTAAGACTTGAGGGAAAATTTTCGAGCGGTTGCAGCGCAATCTCCGAAAATGTCGAGGCCCCCCCCCCCCCCCCAGTACAGTTAGGTTAACGGTGACTAAATTACAAATTCATGTTGACTTTTGTTGATCTGTAATAATGTATACACGTATTAAGCATTGCATGTTTTTATACAATTCCCACTCACAATATTCTATCGCATTTTAAGTAGCTGTTTTGTCAGAAATCCCCAAGCAGCTCCATGAAAAGAGGGTTTTGATGGGCTATTATATGAAAAACATGCAATGCTAATGCAATAAGTTACTGAGTGGGTGAGGACATACCACTGTCTTTTGTGAACAGGTGGTCAGTTGATGGGAAGGGACATATCAATGTCTTTTGTTCATCTAGCCATGGACAAATGGACACTGAACGGTACCATAATATATTCATGCACCTGACTCTGTCAAAAGTACTATGATTACATTCCAGACATGCTTTCAAGCTTTGATCTCATCACGACCGCCGCCATTCACTGATCCATAAAAAACCCAGAATTACTGTGTCTTGAAGAATCTACAAAATGCCTGCGCAAAAGAAACTGAATCGCTTAAAATCACAGAAAAGCATGTGCAGTTGTGGCGTACATTGTGAATAGTGACGCACATGAAGTTTTCAATAGGAATTAGAAGTGTTTACAAAAGAAACCTGTTAATTTGGCTGAAACACAATGATTTCTAACTCATATGGTAATAGGACAGTAAAGAATATGTATTTTTCAAAGTTTGGCAAGTCCAGATGTATGTTCAGTGTCCACTTCTTTAATCATCAATCTAATATCACACAATTGTCAACATTTGGGGTTCACTGCTCCTCTAACTTGTCTTAAATCACGATACTTTTCCAGAAAATACACTCTGGGCCCTGGCCCAGCGAAAAGAATCTGAGGAAATGTAAAAGATTCCTTTGTCTGTGACGATGCGTGATTACATAATCAACATTGTCGCGTCAAATGAATGTACTCATTAACAAACACATTATCAGGTGGCGGTGGTCATGATGTGATCAAAGAAAGACTCTCATTATTAGTCCATCTGTAGTAGGGTCCATGATCTAGCTGACTGATTAATGACTGGCATGATGATGATTTTTTTTTTAGGAGTGGTGCTTAGAAGGTAGAACAAAAGTAATATAAAAAATAATATAAAATATAATATAATATCATATTTTGTTATTCAAACATCTAATTATATTTCATAGATGTTTAAATATGTTTTAAATAATTTTCTCAGACCTGCTAAGCCCAACCCTAAAAGAAAAGCTTCAGGTCTCATTCATCTTGTGCCATCATCTGTCAATCATTAGCGAGCTGACAAAAGACAACTTGGAATGTAGCTTCACCAGAGCCGACCACCTGTTCACAATATAACATAAAATACCAACATAGGAGTTGCTATGTCAGACGTGCTGTAGCATCACAATGAAAATAAAGGTAATCTGGAGGTATTGTATGAAAGAATGCAACTCTTTTGTGAGCATGTGCTGGTTCAGCTGGATTAAGAATGTCACGTCAATGAACAAAGGGCGTGTCTCGTATTGGAAAATTATCAGCCTTCACTTCTCGTTCACTTCGCACACAGATTCCAAAGAGTAAGTAGCAATGAATTCTCTTCGTCCGTTTAGAATTAAAATCATTTCAAATCCATTTTGTATCTGTAGTTTTTTCATGTTAGTCTATTGATTGAATATAGGAGGTAGGATATGGAATTTCGTGTACCTCATTTTTTTGTGGCATGTATTTGTAATAGCTGAAAAAAATGTTTAGTTTGTCTAGAATTGCTAGTAACTTCGAAAACAAAAATCATCTGTTCTGATACCAAGTCTGTCTGGCGTTTAGGTTGGACTGTTAATGAAGGATAACTTATCCTAAAGAATAAGTTTAGCTGTTCTGAAAGATTTATTGCGTTCTTGCCAATCAATCTACAATATTCCCCACCAAAGTGTATGAGAAAGGCATAAAGCAAGAGTAAAGTACAATTTCTCAGCAAGACATGGGTATCGCCATTTTTTTGATTGCATGACGTTTACTGCGTAGTCTTTGAACTAAATCATTCAAAATTATGGAAGCTTCCTTCCTGCGTGTGTGTGGTGTTGAAGCATTTTCATTCACCTGCTATTATCCTTTGTACTCCGATTGCCAGAACGCAAGTAAGTTGGTGCTGTTCTGGGATGATGGTTTCGCATAAATTTTTCAACCGCTTTATTTATTTTAATAAATGAGTTACATTGTTACCTATCATAGATTTTTCACCAAATGTAAATGTTACCTTTTCGGCTATGATTCACCCTTATTGAAAAGAATGGTTTTGTTATTGAATTAAAAAGTCTTTCCGATTAAAATTTTAGTGCATGATACATGTACAAATCTGCATGGTACATCACATTTTCATGAAAATAGCCGCGCCCATGACATGTCATGCTAAAAGGCAATACACCATGCCAGTGAACTTTAAACGTTAGCAGTGTCCTAATATTTATGCAAGGAAACCAGTTTACTTGCTAGACTTCACTGTCAGACACTATTGAGTGACTGACTGGCTTTTTTCTTCTTAATAACATACATACAATGAGCAGTAAAGGGTACATAGGCATTTTTCTGCATCAATAATCCACTTCTTGTAATGGCCCAAATTAATCTGATTGAATCTTTGCGCAGCACAAAACGTACGACCGTTCGGTACAATGTCTGAATATCCGAAGATAACTTACTGACTTGGTAGCACTTAAGTCGATTACTAATAGTCGCTATTCTCCCACTTAAAGACATTTTCAAGCCCTCCTTTTTTAGGGAATTTCGAAATTAGTATTCTCTTTCAAAAATCTTTTCATTTTTGTGGCCTGCAATTTGGGACATAGTACCAGGGGAAAGAGCTAACAAACCCGTGATTTCCCCCTATTTCGTCTACATAGCAAGAGGTTATAATAATACAAAAGCCTCTGAAAATCATTTTTGTGAACCAGTTTCCTTCATCTAAAACCTTTCAGTGCCACTGACATTTATTCAAACTAATAAGGACGGACCGAGAAGAAAGGTAAAAAATTAGATGAAAATCGAGCGCGGCCGGTTCACAATCAATTTCGAAGACTATTAGCGACGAACTACCCCATCTTCTTCTTCTTTTGTTAAACAGTCCGGTCAAGATAGCGAAGTTTAGGAGATGACCCAAAGTTATTGCAAAACAAATTATTTCACTGCAGTGTCTTTCGGAATAATCATTTAAAACATCATACTAAAGGTGTAGGAAAATCTAAGTAGTGTAAAGCATGCAGTTAAATTTGCACAAGTTAGACGCAAATTGGATATGGTCTTATACAAATCTGTAGTAATCTGCACTTCAGTACCAGAATGAAAGGGTTTTAGTATGCAAAGATTTCAGGTGAGTGAATACAATTACAACATATTCAGAATAATTTCTTGACTACAATTTGCATGATTTATATGCAAATCAAATTCGGCCACGAGAAAGAAATTCATGTATTTTAAAATAATTTTGCATCTAAGTACCCGATTTAACTAATTCAAATGCCCCACATTTTTTAATGTTACTTCAAGGGCAAGTCCACTCCCAAAATAATTTGATTTTGATAGATGCATCAAACATAAGTAGAAATGGATGACTAATAAGGAAGTTATGAAGTTCTGAACAATTATGGAACTTAGAAAATTACTACACAAATTGCCAATTTGGTTATCAGTTTGTGACGTCATTGCCTCACTATTTATCAATTGCTCTATATATTTGTATCCCATTAATTTCCCTTTTTATCTCAAAAAACTTGATTTCCCCATGCTTTTGCCCAGGTCAGGCGCGTACGCAGGATTTTTTCAAGGGGGGGGGGGGGGGTTAACATTTTTTAATCGGGCCGAAAAAATCGCAACGACTCGGCCAGCCGCTGGATAAGTGAGGGGGGGGGGGGGGGGATGGTATAAAGAGGACACTTTTTCTTTCTTTTTTTGGTCTCGAAATTTGGAAATTTAACATTTTGCTCCGTTGGGGGGAGGGGGGGGGGGGGGGGGGGGGGGGGGGGTAAGGTCAACTTTTTTTAGGGGGGTTCCTCCAAAATACACACATTTAAAATACCAAAGGTGGGGGTAAACCCCCCTCCCCCCTGCGTATACGCGTGCATGTTATGTGATTTGGATCATATTGCGTGCATGACATCTCACAAAATATTTTGAGCTTTGAAGAATTGATACTATTTTCTGAATATTGTGTATTCCTAATCATTGAATTTGTTTATATTAAATAGTTTATCAAAATTCTTATTTTTCATGACTCTACTGAAAAAAAACCTCTATATTTTAGTGCATCCACACAAAAACATTAGAATCTACTATCAATATTTGGATCCTGGGGGTGTTTCATAAAGCTTTTGACTTACGACTATGACAAATGTGATATCTATGACAAATCTGATTACGACTATCGTAGCTTGTTATTGAAGTGAAAATCCGTTTCATAAAACTATAATAACAAAGTGATTGTTTAAAAAACGATCATTACGATTATGCGCGTGCGCAATAGCTCCATTTTCTTTGCCGTCGTCTGCAATCACCTGTGACAATGAACCCAACATCGGTGCTTGAAATGTTTTTTTCATAGAAATCCTGTAAGTACATGTCATATTTATTTTCTAATACGTAGAATTATATTCATAACTCGACATCTGTGTTCTTATTTATATTTAAATTCTTTTCACGCGGTTAAACAAAGATTGATTATGAGAGCTCGTACGTATGCGAGTGTTTGTCAAATTTCATGCGCCCAACCCGAGAGCGGGGGCTGTGTGTAACGCCCGGGGTGGTGGCGGGCACTTTTGCATCAGTCCTACCGTCATCCGATGCTGTTGTCCGGAGTGACTGAGCTGTCGGAGCTGAGTTGACTTGGACCGAATTTTCCGTCTCTTTCGTTCGTTAGCCTCTTATTGGGGTAGGGTCGGCCGGTTAGCCTCTTATTGGGGTAGGGTCGGCCGGCCGGCCGACCCTACCCCAATAAGAGGCTAACGAACGAAAGAGACGGAAAATTCGGTCTAGAGTTGACTGAGCTGAGCAGAGCTTAGTTTCGGATTTAATAAATTTAGAACCAAAAATTACAGTTCTATTTTATCCTAATTATCAAAGCAGCAACTCCTGCAGTAAACTGCAAGAACCCAAACAGTGTCTAGATCTAGATTTCTAGATCTAGACTAGGTCTAGTGAGAAATAGGAATGTAATCTAGAGTCAGACTCAGAGTAGACAGAAATAGCCGTCTGATTTGGGTCATTTCTTTAATAAAACTGACATTTGTTGACATTCCCCAATAGTGGAGCCAGACGTAGTCTCAGTGGAACAACCGACGATTAGAGAGACTGAATGAAGTTTTCGGTCTAAGAGTAGAGTAGACTTTAGAGACGAGTCTATAGTCTAGATCTTTAATTTTTGCGTAGGGTCCAGTCTTAAGACTAAAGAGACTAAAGCTACTGTAGATCTATATAGTCTAGCAGGGAAAAAATATTTTAACAATTTTTGGGCCAGACCGAAAGCTTCAGCCTCTGATATCGAGGGTTGTTGCGCTGAGATTGCCATCTGGCTCCTCTGACCGCCTCTATACATAGACTAGATCTATGGGAAATATGTCATCAAATGTCAGTTTTATTAAAGGAATGACCCATATCAGACGGTTATTTCTGTCTATTTTGGGGGCTGCTTTACAAGATAGCTTGCTAAGAGCACATTAAAAAAAAAAAATTGGTCCAGGGTTTGATGAAAAATTTGGCAACGACTCAACCAGTCGCCGGATAAGCAGGGGGGGGGGGGGGGGGAGGGAGGGGGGCACCTTTTAATTTATTTTTTTGTCCCGAAAATTATCGCTATTTCGATTTGTTGGTGGGGGGGGGGGTATTTTGGGGTCACCCATTAGCACATTTGTTTCCATTTTTTTTTTAATTAAAAAAATAGAATGGGGGGGGGGGGGGTTCGACCCCCCCCCCCCCATCCCTCTTTGTACGTGCCTGAGCACAATATCTGTTAATAAATATATCTTGGCCAGCTCTATTTAACATGACGTCATCTTGGACAAAAATAGCAAAAAATTGATAATTAGTAAATAGTAATGCCCTGCCTCCTTTAAAAAATAAAGGACGAGAAACTCCATTTTTTGTATGTTGGCCTAATGAAGGAGGTTTTTTGTGTAAAATCCTAATTAAAACACGTTAATTCTGCAAATGCTCATCAATAGTTAAATGGTTATAAGCAGTTTTCAGTCTAAAAATTAAATTCCCCCTCTCTTTTACAGGAAAATGTACAGAGAGACTTGTCGCAGTACCAAATGCTTGCCTCCTCTGAGTATGTGCTTGAAACAAGAATGTCCTGGAGAAAACAGACAGTCACAGGAGAAGGTAAGCATATACAGTCAAACCTGCTTTAGTGACCACCTGTCTATAAAGACCACATTGTTCTTCTCCCTTGAAAATAGTTTCTCATTGAAACATGTACTAAAGGAACCTGTGGGGATGCAAAGGGGTGGCTATGCATCAAAATGTCTAATAACAAGTTGCTGTAGTGTTCATTAAGTGTATTTTAACTTCCAATATGTATCTCTTTTTAGAATTAACATTTAAAGCTTATGGAGAAAGTGGTTGGGTGGGGGGGGGGGTCAATACATGAAAAGGAATGGCAAGCAATATTTAATAATGCTATTATATTTGTATTTTCTTACATATTTTGTCAATATTTATTGAAATGTTTATAATTCTGTTCCAGGAATTGAGAAGGAGGGCTTCCTGTCAAGAGATCATGGGGTGCCTTGAGGTTCCAGCCTTGAATTTTTGCTCTTTACCCCTAAGCGATGGCCTCTTGTAGGAACAAAGCATAATGGACTGGTAATTCATAGTAAATATTACATGTTATTTAACCAATCTGGGAAAGAAATGGAGATAAATTCATAGGATTTGAGCCTGTTATAGCATTTTGAGTTACCCCACATTTTCCCCTGCAACAACTGCTCCAGGCTTTATTTCGTCAAAGGTGTAGGGTTCGATCGAGGGCTGCAATTGGGATTGAGGTGGTTTAGGGTTAGGTTTTGGTCTAGTGTTGGGTCCAGGGATAGTAGGAAATTGACGTGGAGCTGTGGTCTCTAGAAAAAGTGTCGTACAACACAATTTGGCAGGTGCTGGTGAAGCTGCATGTATGTTACTCATCATCTGTATTGTGATAGCAGCTTAAACATGATGAAGAGTGGAAGGGAAAATAGTATACCGTACAAGACTTCTTTCCATCATTTACAATAGCTTTAGTAAAGTAAAAATACACTGACCTGCAGTTTGTGAAACATGTATTGTAGCACTGTATTACCAATTAAAAGAAGTAAGCGATTTTTACGAGATAGGCAATTGTTTACTGGTTATGCTGTAACACAAAATCAATTCTTAACCTTAATCTTTGATCTATTGCAAAACAGAAATTTATTAAAACATTGCCGGACCCAAAGTTAGGTAACCTTAAATCCCTTTCTACATACTGGTGTTGTTCAAAGTTGATATTTTACAACACCCTTACTTCAAGTTCTAAAATTTCTGCAAAAACATACCCTGCTGTTCACTTTATAATTATTATTTTACACTGCTTTCACAAACATGCTCTATACAAACAGGTGCCTGTACATGTAATGCAGAAGCTCATGATGATATGGTAGACAAGACAAGGACCTTGCTGTGTAAAGCTCAGAGGCCAGATGACAGTGTCTGAAGTAAGTTGCCCAATAGAAGAGCAGAATATATTGTGTAAGTGGGATGGGTTGTAAGTTGCAATCGTCAACCAACCAATCCATGCTACCTGCAACCCATCCCACTTTCACAATATATTCTCTAGACAACAGTAAACTACAATCAACATTTGGTTTATAGATTAAAAAAGGCTACAGAAAATGATTAAATCTCCTTTTTCATACTCCTATATAGGAATTTTTTGTTGTTGATATTTTAGAATTAAAATTGTTATTAATTAAAAAAAAAAAAATTCTTATTATTTATTATTATCATTATTAGTAGTATTATTATTATTTATTTATTTATATATATTTTTTTTTATTTTTTTATTTTTTATTTATTTATTTATTTATTTATTTTTTTTTTGGGGGGGGCATTCAGCCTAGCAATACAAGGCCTAATTATCGCATTGGGCTATATCCTAGAGATAGTCGCCCCAGAAGTGTGATAAATAACAAATACGTTTGTTTACAACAAAAAACAAAAAAAATAGGAATGTACTCCTGTCGAGCCAACAGTATGTTAATGATAATCACTATAAGTAATACGCTAAGACTCCGCGTGGGGCATGATGTCTCCGCGAGCCTTTGTATTCTATTGTTTTTTAATGAGATCGCCGACCGAAGTAGGTGCAGCTATCTCCTCCTGAACCCTCCCCTCGGGGTACCGGTGACCGCTGCCATCGCCCGCGGGAGAGTCTACTCTGTGGAATTGGCTATACACCGCCCGAGGTCCTCCTCCTGTCCACGTCCAGGGCGAAAATAGACGCGATATGCATAATGCATTATATGCGTGACGACAGAGATACGTCATGCATATTCAACATTACATCCTTATCAAAGAGACACACAACAGATGACCAACAACTCACATTATGTTGCGTATTAAATGCTCTATGCAAAGGGCGGGATTACCGAGAGTAAAGCGTCTTGCTATAGGATGTGCTTTGTAGTAGCGCTGCACAAGCCAGAGAGATACACGGGGCTTCCCGTCGAATTTCCAAACTTAGAGACCTATTTCCATCATGATTGCCACGTTTTGTATATAGTTTTCGTGAATGGAGTTATGAAATCAAAGCTTATTTTGTGATTATTACGGCCATGTTTACTGAATTCTGATTATCATTTTCTAAAGGAAAGTTTTCACAAGAAAATCATTGGACTGACAGTTCAGTCGCAAGCTGCCTTCAGTCAACACACATACAGTACACACAGTGCTGCTGCGCTGTGTCGGCCGTGCCGGGACTTTGGCTGAGTGCATGAGGTAGAGTCTAAGAGTATGGGAGGCCAAGCAGGCCAATATTCGTATAACTATACAATTACACATACGTCTATCCATCCATCAAAGAACCCGTCAACACAACAGCGTGCGGGCCGAAGTGCCATAATTTTGTACACCTATACAGCTATAAAACCATACGACTCTACGTCTACTCAGCCATCGGAGACTAATATTGTCTTATATCTATAGTAAATTACAAGAAAATTTAAACAAGGTTATGAATTGTACATTTACATATTAATAGTTCAATATCAACCAGACAGAAGTATGTGACTTCATGCATTGCAAAACAGTCAGTTGCGTAACAAGTAAAATCGTTTGGGGGGGGGGGGAATGCTGAAAAAAATCTGCATCACCATGCACCATTCTTACATGTTACATGCAGACTCCAAGAAACGTTCTTCAAAGTGTGGGGGGGGGGGGGGTTCAGTTAGATCGCAGCGAGTTGAGTGTTTATAGGTGTGGGGTCCACAGGTTTCAAGGGGCCATAAACCCTCGAAAGCTCACAGGTTTTAGGCATTTAATTAGGGTCAGATGAGCATATTTTTAATACTTTATTTGTGACACTGGCAGGTCACTAATTGGCGTGGGGTCCATACGTAGATTTGCATAGTGCTGCGTACCAACTACGCTGGCCTACGTTACTACGTGTTGATGGACGCAAACAATTCAACATGTTTAATTTTTTTCGCGTACTTTCGGCGTAGAAACTTGACGCACAAAGTACGCCTTTTCACGCAAACACTACGCTACTGTACAACAGTACAGTACGCTACCCTACGCCAGATCGACAAAGCAGTAAAAGCTTTCCACACAGTAAGCAACCGTAAGCAACACTAGCCTATGCATAACCTACGCAGGGACTACAGTGAAGCAACATTTTTCCATTAATATGCAGCCTAATTTCTGCGTAGTCTGTACGCCGCACTACGCAACTCTACGCAGTTCCAGTGTGAAAGAGGCTTAAAGAATAACTACCGGTAGAGTTGGATCGATTTTTTTTAAAATAAATGGTAAATAAAGTTCTTGGTGGTTTTAATTTAGAGAGTCTCTATCATGGGCGTCAATCCTTACGTAATACCTATTGTTCAGGGGGATGAATGAATAGATCATCCCCCCCTGAACAATAGTTATTACGTAAGGATTGACGCCCATGGTCTCTATATATCTATTTACACCCCTGCCCCCTCTAGAATCCGCGGATTTCCGCTGGTCCTGCTAGTAATTATAATAATAGTGTAAATTTATAGAGCACACACACCATCAGGGACGGTCATGGCGCTAGCTCAGCAACAGTTCTAAAGTAAAGTAAATGTCCATTTGACAATAGAGTTATACCATCAGAAAGTCAAAACAATTTTGCAACATTATATAGAACTGATAGCCTTTTGAAGATTACTAGAAGAAGTAGAAGAAAAAAAGGGCGATGAAATACACTGATGTCAGCTTTACATATTAAAGTGCTTGTACAATATTTGAAAATGTTTTTTTTTTTCTTCAACTAATCTTTTGTTCATGAACAGCCAGCTTGTCAGAATTGGACACAAAGATGCAAGTGGACTTGTCTTCAGTAGTGGCTAAAGAGGAGCAGTCAGCCGAAGGAACACGCAACTCCAAGACAATGTGGATACTGGATACTTCTCTCAAGTTCATCTCTAATCAGAACATTGCTCTTCAGGAATCAAGATGAGACAATGGAGGTAGAGGAGTTTGTGACCCTCCTGACTGTGGACAACTTGCATTATACATGTAGCACTACTGCACAAAACTCGACTAGTCATGCTTGAACAAATCGTACAAAACACTTGTTGAAGCATTGATTTATGTAACTGGTATTATAGCCGTAAGGTAGAGTTAAGCTTCTAAATTTGAAGAGAAACTTTGTCCCATAAGAACCCCCCCCCCCCCCTTTGTTCTTCTGTAAACCCCTTGAGCAAGGGATCAAATGAATTAAAATCCAAACTTGATTAATAACGAATTGATCTATTAAATATTGTCATCATTTCAGTATAGTTCTTTGTGTGGAGATCAGTGAATGGATATTTTCATGTACAATGCAAGTGAGGTGTCTATCTTCATTGGAATTCAGGATGTGAATTCCAATGAAGATGGCTTATTTTCAAGGAGCGAAGGATTGCTGTGAACGTAGTGACATATAGGGAATGTTTCCCTGTATTGTCGGATTGAAGTTTGGATGGCATGGATGTTGAATAATGTGAAGTTAGTGAAAATAATGGTAGAATATACTAAATTTGTACACCAGCCTATGGGAAATTAAAAAAATTGCTTTATTTGAACACTTTTGTACACAGGTCTATGGACAAAAATAGCAATAACAACACTTACCGCACCTCATGGAGCTGCAGTAAATGTTACCGTTGGTATGACCACTTACCGCTGTTTTTTTCAGCGGTAAAGTTTTATGAAACGGAAAGTTACCGCTGCTTCCAAATTTACCGCTGAAACTGGAATTTACCGCTGAAAAGTGGACTTACCGCTGCGGTAAATGCTTTATGAAACGGGCCCCTGAGGAAACGAGATTCTTAGGGGGGAAATTGGAAATGTATATTATCAATATATTAAGAAAAACCATTAGTGTATATTGAGGCAATGACGTCACAGACTCATGAGTGAGTTGCCAATTTGTCTTGTGATGTTTAATGTCATTACAAATTCATGACTTCCTTATTAGTAATCCGATTTTGCTCAAACTTTTATTGATTGGTTTGTCTAAATTTTCTGCTTCTATTGAAATTAATTTTTTTTTGGAGTGGACTTGCCCTTTAACATGTTGGACACAAGTCGATGTCCAAATTTTGAACCAAATTTGCGTAATATGCTAATAAGCGTCCGTCTTAAATAAATTAAAAATCATATTTGCCCTACGAATTTACATCCAAGTTTCCCATTAAAACAAATAGAGTGTTTAAAAACAGATGAAAAAGGATATTTTCTTAATGCGTTAATAATAACCAATAAAGAAATATAAATTCATATTTCATTTAAGATATCTTTAACAATAACCAAGTTCAACAAATCGAGTGTTTAATCCATGGGTTTTAAGGTATTTGGATAACATCGGAAAATGGAAAGATAATCTAACATCCCAGTTAAAAAATTATTTACTACATGATAATTGGTGTTTCTCATGTCACTATTATTAATATATTTTATGATGGTTATAGCCAGTAAATCTTACTTGATATGCAAAATAACCCTAACAATATCAATGATCGGATTTTAAAGGCCGGGCTATTTGAGGTCTTAGTACGACTCGGCCGATCTCCGCGAAAATTTGGACGCATGTCAAGTGAAGCGTATAGAATAATATAATTTCAATTTTTTGAAAAAAATCACTCATTTGCATATGTATGGTAATTTATGCAATAAGGTCATGAATCACATTTTTACCCATAAATCATATATTTATATTTAAGCATTCTTTTTACCACATATATTCATTGGACCATTTGGAATAATAATACGACCAAAAAAATTGGAAGAGCCAGCTTATTCCTTATGTTATCTCTTATTTTGATAATTTCTTATGTATTCCGATGTTTTTTTAACTTATGTATTTTATTGTTTTTGTTATTTAATTTCATTTCTTACTACAATTCAACTATTTTGCCCCCAAAACAACGACCTAAACTATAAACAGTCCCAATAACCAATGTTTGATCTATTTTTAGGAAAAATGACGTTTCCATATGTTTTGAGTACACAAATCACAACAATGAGCGATTTTCGGGCTGACATGCAAAGACAAAAGGTCACATGACCTTGTAACAGTAGGTCCGATTTTCAATTTTTTTTTTTTTTTTTTTAAAGATGCGCTAAAAAAAAGTCAGTGAGCGGCGGGGCGCCATCCATATGCGTTCCCGAACAATCAGAAAAATTGTGGAGGGGGGGGGAATAATGGCCCCCGGTCTTATTAGGGTTACAGATAGGCTATCCGATTAAAAATACGACTTGATATAAATGTAAACTGAATGAATGTAGAATACAAATCAAGGCATAAAAAGTATTTACCCTTTCATTATTGCACAAAAGCAAATTAAAACCCCATTTTCCGCACCCCTCCAAATTACGGGTCAACAGGGGTCAAATTTGCCGAAGTTGCAGTGACGACATAACATGTGGACCCCATCTGTTCACCTTTATAGCTAAGGCGATGAGGTCGACAACTCAACGACTCGACGATTTTCAAAACTTTATTTTTTGAGTTTTCAGAGAGCTGATACTCCTCTGACAGACACTTAAATGGCATATTATTAATTTATATTATTGTAATCTGTGGCTTATAAGCTTTACGTTGATATTTATATCATCCGTTTCAATATAGTCTTTAAATTGCATCAAACCCCTCTCACAGGAATTTAAGAGGTGAAAACTATGCTTTCGGGGTCGGCAAACATTTTCTGATTTACATTGCAAATATTTCGCCATCAATGTTATGAAAATATATATTTAAATGATCAGTTTCCATTCTAATGTATGGAAGTTAAAACTATTATGTGTGAATTACTTTAATCACCAATCTTAAATTGTGTTCGTCACGTTTAGTGACAATGCCACAATCAATTACATTGCTGTTGATTCAAAATTGATTCAACTGGGATTATAGATGGCAAATTAAGATACAATTATGAATTGTTTTATAATTATGATGGAAGCTTATTGGTATATTTTGCGAGCCTTAACAATAACATTGGTTTAAGATGTATAGACTTTGTTCACTGACCTCGAAAAAATTAGACTGAACACTTCATTTGTACGAATCAGCTTTTACAACGATATGAAAATATGAATTTAAATTTAATTGTTGACGATAATATGCTTACCATGCAAATTATATAAATCACAGTATTTTGAAAATATTAATCTATTGCACTGCCTTCGAACACACTGGACATGAAATTTTTTTTTTTCGATTGGAAACCAAAGTGCAAATTGATAGGGACATTTTTGTATATTTTTAATGACTAACGCTTATTTGCATAATTTTGGAAATTTGTTTAATAATTTGGAGGTCAGACTGTGGCCACCGTGATTAATAACATTTAGAATCAATATACAGTGGGGCATTTGAATTATTTCAGTTCTGTACTCCTTAGATGCAAAATTATAAAGTTATGAATCTTTATTCATGGCCGAGTTAATGAACCTCATTATTAGAATCTGAAAATTTTGTCTATGTGTTCACTGACCTTATAAAATGACTTAAACGCATTGTTTAACCATGCCAAATCTGAGACGCGTGTCCCTAGGTGTTATCAGCGTCTGTGATATGGTGTAATAGAAAGTCCTAAAAAGAATTGCGCTTCGAAGTTGATCAAATGTGCCTCAATGCCTCAAAAAAAAATTGAGTGACCGGTTTTTACCATACTCATTTTCTCTAAGTACTGTAGTGTTATAAAAACCGCCGGGAATTGGTTTTTAACAATTCGAATTCCAATCATAAATATCTTGATAATCAGCTTGTAAACGTCATGGATTCCTGACTACCCAAAAGGTTTATAATTAAGATTGCAGCATGAGCTAAATCCGGGATTTTGTTTAGAATCTGAGACAAAGTTACCCAATACCTTTAAACAAAATTGTTATTATCATTATTGTTATTATAGATACAACTGACTACTGGGCAAACAATCATACTGTGAATAAAATGTTTGAAGGTACTTGGTAAAGATTAATTTAAAACAAGTAGTAAACAAGCAGTAATAAAATTCATCTACTGTGAAGTTTTTAGAATGTTAACAGAAGTAAATATTGATAATAACAAAGGCGCTGCACACGTAAATTGTCATGTGGGACTTGATGCAAATGATTGGTCAACTCTTCAGCTATTTCGCTTGTTAGGCGCCTTGAGCATCTCTTGGGGTGGATATGTGCGCATTATAAATGTTGTTATTATTATTATTATTATTATTCCCTGACATATTTTGAACATGAGAGCATTCCAAAAGCTATTCTTTTCAAGAGCCTCTTTGAGCTTTTGTATTTAGAAAAAAAAAATCGTGTGGAATAACAAGTAAAATTACAATTCTTAATGTAGTATAGTATATAGGCTATCAGAATAGGCATTCGTGTTTGTTTTTTTAAATACATTTTGATTAGATGTCTATGTATTAAACATCTCCATTAATTTGAATTTTTCCAACAGGAGAGAAAGAGAAAGACAAAGAGAAAGACAAAGAGAAAGACAAGGAGAAAGACAAGGAGAAAGACAAGGAGAAAGACAAGGAGAAAGACAAAGAGAAGGACAAAGAGAAAGACAAGAGAAAGACAAGGAGAAAGACAAGGAGAAAGACAAGGAGAAAGACAAGGAGAAAGACAAGGAGAAAGACAGAGAAGGACAAAGAAAAACTATCTAGAGGTAAATATGAATATTCTCATAAGACATATATAGGCCCTAGCTAATTTGCATATTATGCAAATTTAACTAATTTCCACTATACATTTCCATAAACTTTTCGAAATTCGGTGAGTGGAATACATTCTGTTTGCAATTTGTTTTGGCTAAATTACTACATGGATTTTGCCTCAACTAGAATTCCTCGAGTCCTTGATATCTGCGGGACTCTCCAGCAGATTATCAGAGAGGTTTTTTCTGTTCTTTCCTTCAATCATTATGGGGGAAGGTTCGGAGGGCGGGGGGAGGGGGGGTACCTATATCCGTCAATTTGCTGGAACCCGAAGTTTTCCCCTAAAGTTTGTTTTCTAGAACTGTTAGAAAATCATTATTGGTCTTCTAGAAAGGAATAGTACCAGTCTATATTTGCTTTATTTCTTCCTCTTTCTCCCTCCAATATCGTATCGCTCATTTATAATACCCCTGATATTTTCATCTCTCTCTCTCTCTCTCTCTCTCTTTCTCTCTCTCTCCATTCATAAAAAGAATCTGAACAATAATAACTGATGTTACCCTTTCAAGTTGTGTAACTATGTTCTCTATGCAAATGGGCCTATTCTTGTGAATCATCTTACAGGGGCATGCATGCACCGTGATATTAAAGATAAAGACTAGTTCTGGTCAAGCGATTGCATTGTGAAAGACACGTTGTAGAATCGATCAGAAAAAGTAACAACCACTTTTCACAGAAAGATGTATATGGAACTACGCTATATCTATCCAGTCTGGATAGATATAATAATTTACACCCAATATATCAATTAGTAGGCCGTTTCTCGGCAAAATTGTATCATCACGTATTAGTCAAAACATATTCTTTCACATGATTGGTAATAAGAGCTTCCATTTCATTTTTGAGAGGGGGGGGGGGGGCGGCGTTTCCGAAACTGGTCTTTACCTTTAAAGTTAGGCAAAAGGGATTAAGGCATAACAGGGTTTTTTTTTAGCAAAATCGGATTAAAAATGAACAAATTATGAAGGTTTGGAATGGCAAATTGCCAACTTTGTGATGTAGCTTACAATATCTCTCTAATTTGCTTAAGACAATTTTCATTTTCTTAGTTATTAATTAATTTACTCGTTTTCATACAGTATGTCAAAACTCTTAGTAATGTGTGATTTAAAGCTTCCATTAGAAGATAATTTGTTTTTCCTTAAGAGCAAATAGGGTGGACCTCGCAATATACATGAGAAAATTGCCGACTTGTCTTTGATCAACGCAACTTCAAAAGATCTGTTTTAAATATAAATATTAATCGGATCATGCTCAGACACAGGCGCGGATCCAGGATTTCTTAGGGGGGGGGGCCCAAATTTGAAATTATGCGAGCCAAATATTGGTACGTAACGATGACCAACAGTGACGTAATGCGGAGGGGGGGGGTCGGTCGGTGCAGAGAGGGGCGAGTTTTCCCCCACCCTCCTCCACGAAACGCGGAAGCTTTGACGTTTCATTAAATATTAGAGAAAGAAGACGATTCGTTGTAGAGTTCTCGACTCTTAATCCTTGTCGTAATTCAGCCCCCCCCCCCCCCCCCCCCCCCCCCCCTCCTGCGCGAAGCGCGGAAGCTTTTACGTTTTATTAAATTATTAGTGAAAGAAGACGATTCACTGTAGAGTTCTCGACTCTTAATTCTTGTCTAAATTCAGCCCCCCTCCCCCTCCTGCGCAAAGCGCGGAAGCTTTGACGCTTCATTAAACTATTAAAGAAAGAAGACGATTCGTTGTACCGTTCTCGACTCTTAATCCGCGTCTGAATTTAGTTTTTCCCCCTCCCGCGCAAAGCGCGGAAAATTTTACGTTTTATTAAATTATTAGAGAAAGAAGACGATTCGTTGTAGAGTTCTCGACTCTTAATCCTCGTCTGAATTCAGGTTCCCCCCCTCGCGAGCGAAGCGCGGAAGCTTTTACGTTTCATTAAATCATTAGAGAAAGAACGACTCGTTGTACCGTTCTCGACTCTTAATCCTCGTCTAAATTCAGTCCCCCCCTCCCCCTCCTGCGCGAAACGCGGAAGCTTTGAAGTTTCATTAAAACTATTAAGAAATAATACGATTCGTTGTAGAGTTCTCGACTCTTAATCCTCATCTGAATTCAGGTCCCCCCCCCCAAGCTTTTAAGTTTTATAAGATTATGAGAGAAAGAAGACGATTCGTTGTACCGTTCTCGATTCTTAATCCTTGTCTAAATCCAGTTTTCCCCCCCCTCCCCCTCCTGCGCGAAGCGCGGAAGCTTTGACGTTTCATTAAACTATTAAAGAAAGAATACGATTCGTTGTAGAGTTCTCGACTCTTAATCTTCTTCAGAATTCAGGTTCCCCCCCCCCTCCCACGCGAAGCGCGGAAGCTTTTCATTTAATCATTAGAGAAAGAAGACGATTCGTTGTACCGTTCTCGACTCTTAATCCTCGTCTGAATTCAGGTCCCCCCCCCCCCACCCGCGCGAAGCGCGGAAGCTTTTAAGATTCATAAGATTATGAGAGAAAGAAGACGATACGTTGTACCGTTCTCTATACTCTTAATCTTGTCTGAATTTCAAAGATTTTCTTTGTCTGCTCCTTTTACTTTCTTCTACGTCCTCTTCCGATTTGGGGGGACCGCCCCCCCCCTGGCTGGCTACGCGCCTGCGGTCAGATAAACACATTTTGATAACTTGTCCGGCTCCGGAAGCTCAGGGGTTTTAGGGTTTAATTAAAGGGATCGTTTAACAATGTTAAATCTGAGATAAACGGCCCTACGTGTTATCAGTGTCTGTGATATGATGTAATATTGAAGCCCTAAAAAACTTGCGCTTCAAAATGATCAAGAAGTGCCTCAAAAAAGTAAAAATCTTTGAGTGACCGGTTTTACCATACTCGTTTTTCCCCAATAGACTGTAGTGTTATGAAAACCGTCAGGCGAACGGTTTTCAAAATTTGTAATTCCAGTCATAAATATCTTGATAATCAGACAGGCGATCGGCTTGTAAAAGTCACGGGGTTCCTGACTGACCTAAAGGTTTATAATTATCATTGCATCATGAGCTAAATCCAGAATATGTTTTCAGAATCTGAGACAAAGTTACCGGATCCCTTTAAGGTCAGATGATCTTTTTTTTTAATACCTATTATTTTGTGACACTGGCAGGTCACTATTTGGCGTGGGGTCCAGGGGGCGGATCCCCCCAAAAGCGGGGTTTTAGGCATTAAATTACCGTCAGATGAGCATCTAAGGGCCCGCCGTAGCGTCCTAGGTGGAATCCAGGGGGTAGAGCCCCGGAAGCTTAAGGGTTTTAGGCATTTAATCACGGTCAGATGAGCATATTTTGATGACTCATTTTTTAACACTGGCAGTTAACTATTCGTTCTTTCTTGCGCTCATTCTATTTTTTTTCTTCTCTTAATATACTTTTTCAAATAAAGTGGGGGGGGGGGGGGGGGGAGGGAGCTCGAGGCTCCCGATCCCTGCCGTACCTCGGGCCCTGACATGTAGGAATCTCAAAATCATATTTCGTGCCTGGCTGTAAA
Organism: Strongylocentrotus purpuratus; assembly: GCF_000002235.5. NCBI lineage: Eukaryota > Metazoa > Echinodermata > Echinoidea > Camarodonta > Strongylocentrotidae > Strongylocentrotus > Strongylocentrotus purpuratus. Next base: position 8,540,530 of record NW_022145594.1, read on the forward strand.
TTTAGGAATTTGTCATTTTCCAACAAACACATATACAAACGTATTTACTAAAAAGTGAGGACAAATCTCGGAAATTATGTCATTTATGACATTGTAACCATCCGTTGTGAACCACGTTTGAATTTGATTTCCCCAAAGCCCCCCCCCCCCCCCCCCATTAGTATGCCAGTATCTCCTCTTTTCCTTTTTTCTTTCCCTTTCCTTCCTTCTCTCTTATTTTTTTGATTGGAGGGGGGGCGGGTCAACAGCCTGGGAGGAAAGGCCCTTTCGGTCCCCCCGATCTCCTTCTTCCTCCTTTTCTTTTATTCTTCTTCTTCTTCTTCTTTCTTTCCCTTTCTCTCCTCTTTCCCTTTCCCTTCTTTTCCCTTTCTTCTCTCTCTTTTTTTTTTTTTTTTTTTTGCGGGGGGGAGGGGGGGGGGGCCAAGGCCCACGCTCGGGCCCCCCCCCTGGATCCGCGCCTGCTCAGACTTACACTGGTTATCTCATTTGTTATACTTCTATCAAATCCAAATAAATATCTGAGTGGACTTCGTATTGATCATAAAGATGAAGATGTATGGGTAGGGGTGTAGGCATACATATATTTGTTTTCATGCTGGTTATAGGATAGGCACCTTGAGAGAAACACTCTCGAATCATCTTTCACCAGTGGCGTACGCAGGAATTTTTCAAGGGGGGGGGGTTAAATCGGACCCCAAAAATCGCAACGACTCAGCCAGCCGCTGAATAAGCGTGGGGGGGGGGGGGGGGGGGGGGGGGGTTTCCAAAAAAAATACATACAAAAATACACATAAAAAACTCAAGTTGGGGGGGTTTAACCCCCCCCCCCCCCCCTGCGTATGCACCTGTCTTTTCACCTTTACCATTTCTCAAAGTTGTATTATTGTGTTTTCTTGACAACTATCTAACACCCTATCGTCAATGAGAACAAGGAATTACGGTGAACCCATGTTTGTTATGCTTAAAGTAAGACCAGTTTAGGAAACGCCCCCCCCCCCTCAACAAAATGAAATGGAAGCTCTTTTTACAATCATGTGAAATGATATGTTTCGACTAATACGTGATGATACACAATGTTATATATATTAAACCCGGAATGGCATATCTACCTCCCTCCATATGCCACTATGAGGAATAATGAGTAAGGATGACTAAGCAATCTTTTATTCATGTCATCCATTTATATTTTCCGTAGTGGATCTCTTATATCTTATTATTTTAACTCTGTATTCCAATTTACATTAAATTGTACTTTCCATGTACATTGCCAGCACCTTGAACATTTTGGGGAATGGATACAAGAATGGGCTATCTAAATACTTATTATAGTATATTATCATTCAGTCTAATTCGCTATATAATACTTATTATTATTATCTTTATCATTCAGTCTAATTCGCTATATAAATATTTATTATCCTTATCATTCAGTCTAAATCGCTATATAAATACTTATTAGTATTATCATTATCATTCAGAGTCTAATTCGCTATATAAATACTTATTAGTATTATCATTATCATTCAGTCTAATTCGTATTGATTTATTATCGATGATTCATCTCTTGCAGAGTCATGGCTGATCTTGGAGGACCGCGGGGCCCGTGTGGCTCATCGCTGCACCATGCCACACGGGCCGGGAGGCGCTGTAAGCGCACGACGCGACACGGGAGCCGGGTGTGCTGGCAGCACCGGGCAATGATGGGGGCGGAAGAGTGAGTACATTTACTATTTTTATGCCTCCGTTACGAAGTAGCCACGGGAGGCATTATGTTTTCGGGTTGTCCGTCCGTCCATACGTACTACGTACGTCCCGTTCTTGTGATCGCGTTATCTGAAGAACCGATAGATGGATTCCTGCCAAACTTTGGTCATGTATGTATCTTGCAAAGCCGATGAACTGATTAGATTTTGGGGTCACGAGGTCAAAGGTCAAAGGTCACAGGGCTCATTATGTATGCATAAACAGCTTGTGATCGCGTTATCTCAAGAACCGATTGAATGGATTGCTGCCAAACTAGGTCATGTATGTTACTTGCAAGAGCCGATGAAACTGATTAGATTTAGTGGTCATGAGGTTAAAGGTCAAAGGTCACAGGGCTCATTAGGTATGCATAAAACAGCTTGTGATCGCGTTATCTCAAGAACCGATTGATGGATTGCTGCCAAACTTAGGTCATGTATGTTACTTGCAGAGCCGATGAACTGATTAGATTTAGTGGTCATGAGGTCAAAGGTCAAAGGCCACAGCACACATATTGTATGCAAAAACAGCTGTGATCACGTTTATCTCAAGAACCGATTGATGGATTCCTGCCAAAATTAGGTCATGTATGTTACTTGCAGAGCCAATGAACTGAGTAGATTTTGGTTCATAAGGTCAAGATCATGGGCTCATTATGTATGCAAAAATAGCTTGTGAACGCATTCTCATTAGAACTGACAGATGGATTACTATTTAACTCGGGACATCTTGCAGAGCCAATGACCTGAGAGATTTAGGGTCATGAGGTCAAAGATCAAAGGGTGATATATTGTATATGAGAAATTGCTTGTAATCACGATATTCTGAGAACCTGTCAATGGATTACAATTGAACTTGAATTCGAAAAATTTCTTCTGTTTGGTTTGTAAAATTGCTGCTCTATGAGGAGGCATCATTTTTCGACTGCTGCGCAGCTAGAATTCCATCTAGTTTGAAATGTTAATTTATCAGAAGCCACTCAATTTTCCTGAGGTTCTGACGAATTCTTTTTCGCTTTCAGAGTTATGAACCCTAAATATGACCATTTGGAATCATGAATCTCTTTGAAGTAACGAATCTATTTCATTTTTTGGAATTATAAAGCCTATGTAATTTGAATTATGAATCTTATTTTGAAAATGTGTGCCCTACTGGATTTTTTCGGAAATGTATTGTAACAACATTAAGAATTATGAACTTTCGGAAAAACGTCATTTTATCGAGGTATCATGATTTAGTGAAGAGGAATGATTTCACTGGGACTATCACATGGTTCGGGATTCGAGTCCCGCCGCATCACTACAGTCCCCTTAAAAAGACATTTATCTATATTTGCCGCTGTCTATCCAGGTGTACCCTGGTAGGATGTTATTCCTTTAACTCTTAAGCTGCCCTATGCAATTCACCCAGTGCCACAGTGCTAATCCCTATTGTGCCCGCTACTAATCTCCTGTGTGCTAAGTTAATTTAGGGTTGGTTCAAGTGCGTGTATAGTTTAAATTGTTACTATGTTTTGATCCACTATAACATCTCATCTGTATATTGTATAAAAAAGATTGTACGTTAAAGTTGTAGGAAATTTAACCCTCTTTCTGTTGATACCAATATCATTTCATGAATCTGTAATTTTGGTAAAGTAATAAGCACTTAAGTGAGTTGTCAAACCAATCCGTTGTCTCATTTTCCCGCACACAATCTGAGGGGCCATGATCAAAATGACAAATTTGATGATAAAATATCGCATTTTTCTCAGAAAAATCCAATGTAACGGTATACGTGAAGCACGCAAAATCAAAAAAAAATAAACCCCCTCCACAAATACAGTAAGCATTCATGCGTGCACGCAATGCGCATCGCACAATAGGCATAAACAATAGCTTGTGTACTTATGCACGAAAATGTGTCCGTGGCACGCGAGCGGATGAGAGTTTATGTGTCCATGGCAAGTCAACAGAAACCCGATTATGTGTGCGTGGCACGCCAGCGCATGCACAGAACAGTGTTCTTGGCACGATAAGAGTTAAAGCCCCACTGTCCTACCTGTAGCTACTTGCTCCCTCTATATAGAAAACTTCCCCAATCGGTGCCTGTTGGTCCCCCATGATCTTTTTCTTATGTTGAGAGCTGAGTTGATGAGATAGCCACCTGTCATTGACCTCGCTGTGTGGTCTTATCCCTTCTTGTCCAGTAGTATTGATGGACTTTCATGATTTGAGCACCGTTTGGTCATTTAAGCAGAAAAGGGGAGGACTTTGGATGAAAAAGTGAAATGATTTCAACAATTTTCCATCTGGGATTTGCACTTCAGCGAGGATGTGGGTCATCCTGAAGAACTATAGTAAGCCATGTTTAAAGGAAAACTCACCTTTGATAATAAGTGTAGGTATTCTGACAAATTAGATGTCACCATGCCCTTTGATGTACAATTTTCCTTACGAAAATGTACAAAAGAGAAATTTATATATATCCTTACTATAATTTGGCTAATCTTGTGTGTATGTGTCCTTCCGTTTGTTTGACGGCGCTTTTCTCTGTGGTCTTCCACTCAATCGAGTCGGAATTCCGCCCATTCCCAGTTTTAAAACCTCCAGATTGCCATGAAGAGGTTTATTTCAACCAATTTTGTCTATTTGGGGGTTCTAATTTAAAATACGTAAGTTTCTATTCGCTGATCCAACAGGGAATAGGAATGCTTTGTAGGCACATTGTGCAATGAGGATCAGCGCACACGCGGGAATTCGATTCCCCCCTTCCCCCCCCCCCCTCTGATAATAGGTACCCTTTTCCGCAAAAATGACCCTTAAAATTGGGTACATGTTTGATGGCTTCCGAGCAGAACAGCCCGTCGGAACGGCAAATCTGCCCAAATGCCCCCCCCCCCCAGCAATCCCTTTGATAAAAAGCTTAATTTTAATTGTTCATTTATCCCTTTGATCATTACCGGATCAGTTATTTGATGAAAGGTCAGTTTGTTACGGGTAAAATCTGCTAGTATATAATAAATGGAGATATTCTTGGCATGACATGGGCGTAGCCATTTTCTTGAACATGTGACGTACCGGTTGAAATTGTACATGAACATGTATCATGCACCAAGCTTAGTTGGAAAGACTTTTAAAATTGATAGCAAAGTCTTACTTTTCAATGAGGAAAAATCATAGCCGTGAAGATCAAAATTATATTAGGTGAAAAATATATAACAGGAGAACAATTGTTACTAAATCATTTTTAAAACCTTATATAGCAGTTGACAAATCTATTTCATTTATGAGAAAACCGTCAACCCAAAAGAGCACCAACTTATTTATGTAATTTGCGTTCTGGTAATTGTAGTACAAAGGATAATAGCAGGTGAATGAAATGCTTCATCACCACTTACACCTAGGAAGGAAGATTCTATAAATTTGAATACATTTACTTGATAAACACTTCACATCTAGTATACGTCAAGTTATCAAGAAAATGGCGATGCACACGCATATTATGGCGATTAGGCAAGTACCAATACGTGGGGAACGGGGGTTCTATACTCCTCACAATATCAATAATAGTGCCTACGACTAGTATGAATACTGATAATAGCAACATACTAATGGTTCTAAGAATTGTATAGTAAAACACATGTTATAAAGCCCGTCTGCACTAGTTTGGCCAGTGGGGATTACACCTCCCTGCAAGGTCACTGACAGGTGGTTATCTCGTCAAAATCAGCTCTCAATTAACATAAGAAAAAGGGATCATGGAGGACCAACATGCACCGATTAGGCATTGTTTGCTATATAGAGGGCGCAAGTAGCATAAGTAGTGCAGTGAAGCTTTATGGAACTACTCTGATAGGTGCTTTGAAAAAGGTACCAAATTACTGCACTAGGATGTAGAGTGGCAAATGTTGATTAGTGTCGACCTTGCCAAATGATGTTTGTGCTGTGGCAGGGATCAAACCTTTGTGATCCATAGTCCAGAGACTAACTACACCACAACACCTCTACAACCACTTTGAAGTAATTGATTCGTGCACGTCATATGTATTCGCTACACTTGCCAGTATGTTTTCTGGCTTGTAACCTTGTTGCCCCCCCCCCCCCCCCCCCCCCCCCCCCCCCCCCCCCCGTTTCACAAAATTCTGGATCTGAAATTATAATTCCCCCTAAAATCTTTACACCCCATTACTCCTAAGTACAAAACAAATCATTAATAAATGTCATACTACTATTCATATTATATTATAACCATCTCATTGGTAAGCACATTTAGACAGGAAAAAAAGGATAATTTTGTGTTAAAAAAGCACTGTAAAGTACAATTATTAAGAAGATATCTAATTAGTTTATAAACTATAGAAAACAACCTTCATCTTTTCAAAACTGGTTTCTAGTAGTTGCACTTCACATCTGAATGTTCAAGATGTTTTTAAATATGATGTTTTTAGTGTTATTCGTGACTTAATCATTAAAGGTGGACTGGTTGAATTGGGGTCTTTGTTGCACACATTTAGATGTAAGTTTTAATATGACAAATTGTCAAGAAACATAAATCGGGAAAATCATTCTTTAACAATAACAAATTACAAAACTTTCTTACGTTCTTACTTTCATCTTGCGCCACAAGGACATTTGGGGTTGTGCATCATAAATACTCTTTAATAGTTGCCATAGTCATTATTCATCCTTTTTCAATGCTTCTTGACTTATATCTTCTTCTTCAAACCAGATTGGAGCAGCTGCAGCACCCCCATCGCTGCCAAGCCCACATCCGCAACGGGCTTGGGCGACAGTGCTCCCGTGTCGCCAAAAAGAGATACGTTATCCCTTATTGCCGCCAGCATTGTAAGTACAGGGCAAAGTCCCGTCAGACACAGCACAGATAACTGGATTAAAAGGACAATTACAGCAAAATAAAGTGGAACCTGTATATGGCGACCACTCAAGGCGGGTAGCCTTTATGTACAGGTTCCTTGAGTACACATTCCGATGACAAACGCTAGTCAAGGAAGCGGAAATGTGGTTATTATAAATGGGTGGTCTTTTTATACATATGGTTGCCAAATCAGCTTTTGCTTCATAAACAGCTTACTTATTAACAAATATGAATTTTGTATGTGTGCTGCAAGAAAATGTATATACACTATGAATTACACAACACTTATTTTGCCAATTAATTTCTTTAAGGTTTTGTTTTCTTTTTTGAGGCAGCTTACCCCAATCTATGTGAATGAAACATAACACGATTAATTGCACTTTAGAATCATGTCAACTTTATAATAGTGTAAACCCAAATATTTACCTTTCAGAGGAAATTGTTAGTAGTATCATTGTACACATTCAAGAAGAGAATATTTGCTTCGTAGCGTTGTACCCCTGTTAATATCTTTGCTATTATCAATATGTTTTTCTCCTGTTATATAACACAAATCTCTGAGACGGATTTCAATGTATGTATTTACGATTAAAGACTTCATGCAATTATTAACAAATAATAAATCTTGATATCAGTGCAAATGTAGTGGTGTTTTTTAGTTAATTGTGAGAACAAAACTTTTTTTCTGTAGTTCAGACACATCCTAATGAAAACAGATATTAATAGAATCTGCCCCTCAATAGACGCTTGAGATAGGGTCGGCTAGTTAATACCGGTATCTGGGAGAGGGGGTGGGGGGGGGGGGGGTTCTGGTATTTTCCTTGACTCCCCGTGGCTGCATTCATATCATCTGTATTGCATTGTTTTGTGTACATGGTTCCAGCATATTTCTGCTACCGTTTCTCCTTTTCCCGTAAATTGTTTGTGTCACACCTTGTCCTTTCTCTTTTTATTTCACACTGCAATCATTCCTATAATCTTCTGTAAATATTACAATTGTGATTGATTTTGTTTGAATAAAAACATGAATAAAAAACGACCATTTACAGAAAACTATCATGCATCATAACCTTTTCATAAATTATCATGAGTGTCTGAAAAAAGGCACGTGGCTGTATTGCTCCCCCAAGCAGTAGAAAACGTGCACAATTGTATTAAAGTGGGAAAGTCTGAATCCGATGACAAGGGTAATTATATTTCTACCTGGTATTTCTTTAAATTGGTTACATACTTGGATACATCAAGCACTATATAGATCCATCATATTGGTATCATTATTACTTATTACAAAGACGTAGTGTCTACATGTACCCAAACAAAAAATACATGTTCGATGGGCTTAACATTCGTTCTCATGTTGGATGGCTTAACATTCGTTCTCATGTTTTTTTCATTCGCAGATTACATCCATAGAAATATAGACGCCTGGTCATCGGACGACGACCTGTAGACCTGATGACCTGTGACGCTATCTTTTATGTAAGATCATGGCAAGTAGTTCACTATGACAACTGAACAGGTTATTTTATTATACATTTCAGCAGAGGCTGCGGGGGGTGTCATCCTTTGAATATGATGTTACTTAGTCCTTTTACATTTCAGCAAAGGATTTTTTTCTCTCCTTTGAATAGAACTTAAAAGTTTAACAACATCTTGCATTTTTCCTGCATACTGATATCATAATGATGAATTTATTATGTACGAGCCCACATACATACATACATACATATTGCTATTTATATAGCGCCTTTATATAAACATGCTCAAATTATATTTACATAAGCAACTCAAAAAAGTTGTGCACCACATGAACTAAGCCTGGTTCTAATTCACACAGTACACAACCCCGTTCACATTCACGCAAATAAAACACAATAATTATTCTTATTTTGCTCTCCAAGTGCGTACACTGTAAATTTGGTATGTAAAGCTGTGTAAAGCAACTCAAAAAAAGTTGTGCACCACATGAACCAAGCCTGGTTCACACAGGACCCAACCTCGTTCACATCCCACATAACTCCACACAACTCCACACAAGCATACATGCCAACTGTTCAGATTAAAGAGGAACATTCCTCTTTTTGGGAGAAGATAATTATCATTTTAATGCAGGTGTTCCTCTTCCTGTACAAATTTGTCTGTAGTATTGAATAGGAGAGTTAGGATTGTTCCTCTTTTTTTTGAAAATAGCATAATTTGTACAGATTTCTGATTTTCAAATGTTGGCATGTATGCACAAGTTCCACACAACTCCACACAACTCCACACAACTCCACACAAGTTCCACACAATTCCACACAACTCCACTGACAACTCCACACAACTCCACACAACTCCACACAACTCCACACAACTCCACACAACTCCACACAACTCCACACAACTCCACACAACTCCACACAACTCCACTGACAACTCCACTGACAACTCCACTGACAACTCCACACAACTCCACACAACTCCACACAACTCCACACAACTCCACACAACTCCACACAACTCCACACAACGCCTTGTCAAAAAACAATTACATAGAACACAAGGACCCTAAATACTATTTGCAAAGCCGATATTTGCCCTTCGGTTAAATTGTGAGTATATACGTACATCCACTTATCATAGCCCTTTCATTTCTGCAGACTGAGGCCATTTTTTGTTTTTGTTGCTTTATTTCTTTTGCTTGTTGGCAGGTAAAGTGTTAACTGGTATCAGCACGCTCGGACTCGATTTGATTCATTTCTGCTAATGTTGGAGATGATCACATTTATCATCCCTCATGGTATGCAGTCTATATGGTACTTTTTAAGTGCTCCCAGTCTTCACTCAACATCTTCCCTGTTCGCGATACTGTTTAGCTACTCTGGAGCATTGTCTCCCAAGTCCATCCTGCAGCTGCAGCTGCTCCAATCTTTTTTTGAAGAAGACGATATAGGTCAAGGAGCACTCTTCCCTGTTCGGGATACTGTTTAGCTACTCTTGTCCTTTTAATCCAGTTATCTGTGCTGTGTCTGACGGGACTTTGTCCTGTACTTACAATGCTGGTGGCAATACGGGATGATATATCGCTTCTTTGCGACACTGGAGCACTGTCGCCCCAGCCCATTCCTTATGTGTGCCTGACAGCGATGGGGATGCTGGAGCTGCTCCAATCTTTTTTTGAAGAAGACGATATAAGTCAAGGAGCACTCCACATCTTCCCTGTTCGCGATACTGTTTAGCTACTCTTGTCCTTTTAATCCAGTTATCTGTGCTGTGTCTGATGGGACTTTGTCCTGTACTTACAATGCTGGTGGCAATACGGGATGATATAACGTTTTTTGGCGACACTGGAGCACTGTCGCCCCAGCCCATTCCTGATGTGGGCCTGACAGCGATGGGGATGCTGCAGTTGTTCCAATCTGTTTTGAAGAAGAACATATTCTTTTAAAATTCTTTTAGAAGTTGCGCAAGACCCGAAAGAAAAAAGTAAGCGAGCGGCGGGGCGCCATCCATATGCGTTCCCGAGCAATCGGAAAAATCGTGTAGGGGGGGGGGGGCATAATGCCCTCCCCCAGCCTTATTAGGGTTAATTCTATAACATACGTTTCAATGAGATGTCTATGAAGTTAGATGTATGACGGTTTCGAGAAACGGCCCCAGACCACTTGAAAGTTCTAAAAGTGAGTATTGAAACATTTTCTATTAGGAATTGTTGAAAGAAAAAGAAATACCTTCATGTTTATGACCAGGTCTTTTCCACACATTTAAACAGAAAAGTGAACACAATTCCTATTAATCATATAGGTCATGGAACATAATCACCAACATATTTAAGTCTACTGCTCGGTGCTGAATCCGCCCGGTACAGAATGTAGTATACTCTGTAAATTATACGATTCATTTAATCACTCTTTAAGAAAGGAGGGATTGATTTCTCATAATGAAAACCTTACTAGACCCAGAGTTGATAGAGCTGGTAAAATACTATCACTGATAGAGAAAAGGCAATGTCAAAGAGCCTTTTTATTTTCAGGGTTATGATAATAATAATGGGCATTTATATAACGCCGCCCCTCTGTGTTTCTCCGGAAATTTTTTAATGGAAGTTAGTAGCTAACTCAGCGGGATATTATCACCAGCAAAACAATAATATTGGGGAATAATTTCCTGAAAGGTGAAAAACCATTAAATGTCTTTGGAATTATTTTGGTCTAGAGAAGAATAGCTCGAGTAGCATAATAAGAATGACTATCTCAAGGGATAAATGTGAATGCTGTTGTCAAATTTGTTTGTATCTCAGTCCTTACTGTAAAACAAGTACCTGTAGGTGCAAACAATGTCACTTTTGTTGCAATGGGACTGTTTAGGCTTCCATTAGTAATCTCTCTTATTTTTTCTCTCCTTTATTTCCATATCTTATTTTAAGCTACGGTCACAAAGGTTCGTATGAACGATGCCATCGTACGGATCTCCCTATTTTTTTCATTGTCTGAAAATTGTTTGTACGTCGTTCGTAGCAGTTGGTAATGGCATTTGTGACCGAGGCTTTAAGCTACATCTCTGTTCTGCCGTGTATCTAGAAACATGAACTCACATTTTCCTTTTCTGTTCCGATTGTTCAAGGTTGTTTCCTCAAACAGTATGATTCATGTGGTGATGATGTAGCAGGAAACCTTTGTTTGGAATCACTCAACAATCTCTGGGAAGCTGCCTGACGCCTGGACTATGAAGACCCAAGCCTCGGGTTTTGTCACTGGGTGGATGAGCAGCGAGTTTCATTGAGTCGGTATGGTAAGACAGTCATGTAATTTAGCATCGTTGCCTGTAAAATCACTTTCCTACCAGTAATTTTTAAAAAGGAGGAAAAGGGATGGGGAATACAATTTTGTTTTAAATCCTGCACTATTTTTTATTTCTTTCAAACTTGGCATCTTTGGGGGGTGGCGAGAGTAAAACAAATGCTTACAGTAATTATGATACTTTTATCAAAATAAGTTACATAATTTTGCAAACTTTTTATTGATGATGGTAGTTTTATATTTCTGATATACCATACAAGGCGACCCCTTCCAAACATTCTCTATGAATGATCCAACATACTAAGGCTACCCCTTCGAATCATTCTCTATGCATGATCCAACAAAGTTACTAAGGCCATCCCTTCAAATCATTCACTATGAATGATAGACCATACAAGACGATCCCTTCAAACCATTCTCTGTTAATGATAAAGCATATTAACGCAATCCCTTCAAATCATTCTCTATAAATGATAAAGCATATTAACGCCATCCCTTTAAATCATTCTCTATGAATGATAAAGCATATTAAGGCGATCACTTCAAATCATTCTCTATGAATGATAAAGCATATTGAGGCCATCCCTTTAAATCATTCTCTATGAATGATAAAGCATATTAAGGCAATCCCTTTAAATCATTCTCTATGAATGATAAAGCATACTAAGGCTATCACGTCAAATCATTCTCTGTGAATGATAGATCATACGAGGCAAATCCTTCAAAACATTCTCTATGAATGATAGAATGTAAGGCTACCCCTTCGAATCTTTCTCTATGCATGATCCAACAAAGTTACTAAGGCCATCCCTTCAAATCATTCACTATGAATGATAGACCATACAAGACGATCCCTTCAAACCATTCTCTGTGAATAATAAAGCATATTAAGGCCATTCCTTCAAATCATTCTATATGAACGATACAACTTACTAAGGAGGCCATCCCTTCAAATCATTCTCTACGAAAGATCCAACGTACTATTAGGCGATCCCTTCAAATCATTCTCTATGAATGATAAAACCTATGAAGGCCATCTCTTTAAATCATTCTCTGCGAATGATCCAACAAACTAACTCGATCCCTTCCAATAATTATCTATATCAAATGATAGAATAAACTAAGGCTATCCCTTTGAACCATTCTCTCTGAATGATAAACCATACAAGTCAATCCCTTCAAATCATTCTCTATGAATGATCCAACATAGTTAATAAGGCGATCCCTTCAAATCATTCACTATGAATGATCCAACATAGTTAATAAGGCTATCCCTTCAAATCATTCTCTATGATTAAAGTATACTAAGGCAATCCCTTCCAATCATTCTCTATGAATGATCCAACATAGTTAATAAGGCTATCCCTTCAAATCATTCACTATGAATGATAAAGCATACTAAAGCTACATGTATCCCTTCAAATCATTCTCTATGGATGATAAAGCATATTAAGGCAATCCCTTCAAATCATTCACTATGAATGATAAAGCATACTAAGGCTATCCCTTCAAATCATTCTCTATGGATGATAGACCATACTAACGCGATGCCTTCCAATAATTATCTATATCAAATGATAGAATGTATAAAAGCTATCCCTTCGATGCATTCTCTATGAGTGATAGAACATTCAAGGCCATTCCTTCAAATCATTCTCTACGAATGATCCAACGTACTATTAGGCGATCCCTTCTCATCATTCTCTATGAATGATAGAACATACAAGGCCATCCTTTGAAATCATTCTCTATGAATGATAAAGTATACTAAGGCAATCCCTTCAAATCATTCTCTATGAATGATGAAGTATACTTAGGCAATCCCTTCAAATCATTCTATTTGAATGATACAATTTACCAAGGAGGCCATTCCTTCAAATAATTCTCTATAAATGATCCAACGTACTATTAGGCAATCCCTTCAAATCATTCTCTACGAATGATCCAACATACTAACGCGGTCCCTTTGAAGAATTATTTATATCAAATGATAGAATATACTAAGGCTATCCCTTTTGAATCATTGTCTATTAATGATCGATCATACGAGGCAATCCCTTCAAATCATTCTCTATGAATGATAAAGCATATTAAGGCTATCCCTTCAAATCATTCTCTATGAATGATAAAGCATATTAAAGCCATCCCTTCAAATCATTCTCTTTGAATGATAAAGCATATTAAGGCTATCCCTTCAAATCATTCTCTATGAATGATAAAGCATATTAAGGCAATCCCTTTAAATCATTCTCTATGAATGATAAAGCATACTAAGGCTATCACGTCAAATCATTCTCTGTGAATGATAGATCATACGAGGCAAATCCTTCAAAACATTCTCTATGAATGATAGAATGTACAAATCCATCCCTTCAAATCATTCTCTATGAATGATAGATCATACGAGGCGATCCCTTCAAATCATTCTCTATGAATGATAAAGCATATTAAGGCAATCCCTTCAAATCATTCTCTATGAATGATGGATCATAAGAGGCTATCCCTTCAAATCATTCTCTATTAATGATAAAGCATATTAAGGCTATCACTTCAAATCATTCTCTATGAATGATTAAGTATACTAAGGCAATCCCTTCAAATCATTCTCTATGAATGATAAAGTATACTAAGGCTATCCCTTCAATCATTCTCTATGAATGATAAACCATACTTAGGCTATCCCTTCAAATCATTCTCTATGAATGATAGATCATACGAGGCGATCCCTTCAAATCATTCTCTATGAATGATGACGTATACTGAGGCAATCCCTTCAAATCATTCTATATGAATGATACAACTTACCAAGGAGGCCAATCCTTCAAATCATTCTCTATGAATGATAAAGCATATTAAGGCTATCCCTTCAAATCATTCTCTATGGATGATAAAGCATATTAAGGCAATCCCTTCAAATCATTCACTATGAATGATAAAGCATACTAAGGCTATCCCTTCAAATCATTCTCTATGGATGAAAGACCATACTAACGCGATCCCTTCCAATAATTATCTATATCAAATGATAGAATATATTTCAGCTATCCGTTCAAATCATTCTCTATGAATGATAGACCATACGAGGCAATCCCTTCAAATTATTCTCTATGAATGGTAGAATGTACAAATCCATCCCTTCAAATCATTCTCTACGAATGATAAAGCATATTAAGGCTATCCCTTCAAATCATTCTCTATGAATGATAAAGCATATTAAGGCAATCCCTTCAAATCATTCGCTATGAATGATAAAGCATACTAAGGCTATCCCTTCAAATCATTCTCTATGGATGATAGACCATAGGAGGCAATCCCTTCAAATCATTCTCTATGAATGGTAGAATGTACAAATCAATCCCTTCAAATCATTCTTTACAAATGATAGAACATTCAAGGCCATTCCTTCAAATCATTCTATATGAATGATACAACTTACTAAGGAGGCCATCCCTTTGAATCATTCTCTACGAATGATCCAACGTACATTCAGGCGATCCCTTCAAATCATTCTCTATGAATGATAGAGCATATTAAGGCCATCTCTTTAAATCATTCTCTACGAATGATAGAATGTACCAATCCATCCCTTCAAATCAATCTCTATGAACGATAGAACATTCAAGGCCATTCCTTCAAATCATTCTCTACGAATGATCCAACGTACCTTGAGGCGATCCCTTCAAATCATTCTCTATGAATGATAAAGCATATTAAGGCAATCTCTTTAAATCATTCTCTACGAATGATCCAACATACTAACGCGATGCCTTCCAATAATTATCTATATCAAATGATAGAATGTATAAAAGCTATCCCTTCGATGCATTCTCTATGAGTGATAGAACATTCAAGGCCATTCCTTCATATCATTCTCTACGAATGATCCAACGTACTATTAGGCGATCCCTTCTCATCATTCTCTATGAATGGTAGAACATACAAGGCCATCCTTTGAAATCATTCTCTATGAATGATAAAGTATACTAAGGCAATCCCTTCAAACCATTCTCTATGAATGATGAAGTATACTGAGGCAATCCCTTCAAATCATTCTATTTGAATGATACAATTTACCAAGGAGGCCATTCCTTCAAATAATTCTCTATGAATGATCCAACGTACTATTAGGCGATCCCTTCAAATCATTCTCTACGAATGATCCAACATACTAACGCGATCCCTTTGAAGAATTATTTATATCAAATGATAGAATATACTAAGGCTATCCCTTTAAATCATTGTCTATTAATGATCGATCATACGAGGCAATCCTTCAAATCATTCTCTATGAATGATAAAGCATATTAAGGCTATCCCTTCAAATCATTCTCTATGAATGATAAAGCATAGTAAGGAAATCCCTTCAAATCATTCTCTATGAATAATAAAGTATACTAAGGCTATCCCTTCAAATCATTCTTTATGAATGATAGATCATACGAGGAGATCCCTTCCGACCATTCTCTATGAATGATAGAATGTACAAATCAATCCCTTCAAATCATTCTTTACAAATGATAGAACATTCAAGGCCATTTTTCCTTCAAATCATTCTATATGAATGATACAACTTACTAAGGAGGCCATCCCTTTGAATCATTCTCTACGAATGATCCAACGTACATTTAGGCGATCCCTTCAAATCATTCTCTATGAATGATAGAGCATATTAAGGCCATCCCTTCAAATCATTCTCTATAAATGATAAAGCATATTAAGGCTATACCTTCAAATCATTCTCTATGAATGATAAAGCATATTAAGGCCATCCCTTCAAATCATTCTCTATGAATGATAAAGCATATTAAGGCTATCCCTTCAAATCATTCTCTATGAATGATAAAGCATATTAAGGCAATCCCTTTAAATCATTCTCTACGAATGATAAAGCATACTAAGGCTATCCCGTTAAATCATTCTCTATGAATGATAGATCATACGAGGCAAATCCTTCAAATCATTCTCTATGAATGATAGAATGTACAAATCCATCCCTTCAAATCATTCTCTATGAATGATAAAGCATATTAAGGCAATCCCTTCAAATCATTCTCTATGAATGATAGATCATAAGAGGCTATCCCTTCAAATCATTCTCTATTAATGATAAAGCATATTAAGGCTATCACTTCAAATCATTCTTTATGAATGATAAAGTATACTAAGGCAATCCCTTCAAATCATTCTCTATGAATGATAAAGTATACTAAGGCTTTCCCTTCAATCATTCTCTATGAATGATAAACCATACTTAGCTATCCCTTCAAATCATTCTCTATGAATGATAGATCATACGAGGCGATCCCTTCAAATCATTCTCTATGAATGATGACGTATACTGAGGCAATCCCTTCAAATCATTCTATATGAATGATACAACTTACCAAGGAGGCCAATCCTTCAAATAATTCTCTATGAATGATAAAGCATACTAAGGCTATCCCTTCAAATCATTCTCTATGGATGATAAAGCATATTAAGGCAATCCCTTCAAATCATTCTCTTTGAATGATAAAGCATACTAAGGTTATCCCTTCAAATCATTCACTATGAATGATAAAGCATACTTAGGTTATCCCTTCAAATCATTCTCTATGAATGATAGACCATACGAGGCAATCCCTTCAAATTATTCTCTATGAATGGTAGAATGTACAAATCCATCCCTTCAATCATTCTCTACGAATGATGAAGCATATTAAGGCTGTCCCTTCAAATCATTCTCTATGAATGATAAAGCATATTAAGGCTATCCCTTCAAATCATTCGCTATGAATGATAAAGCATACTAAGGCTATCCCTTCAAATCATTCTCTATGGATGATAGACCATACGAGGCAATCCCTTCAAATCATTCTCTATGAATGATAGAATGTACAAATCAATCCCTTCAAATCATTCTTTACAAATGATAGAACATTCAAGGCCATTCCTTCCAATCATTCTATATGAATGATACAACTTACTAAGGAGGCCATCCCTTTGAATCATTCTCTACGAATGATCCAACGTACATTTAGGCGATCCCTTCAAATCATTCTCTATGAATGATAAAGCATATTAAGGCAATCTCTTTAAATCATTCTCTACGAATGATCCAACATACTAACGCGATGCCTTCCAATAATTATCTATATCAAATGATAGAATGTATAAAAGCTATCCCTTCGATGCATTCTCTATGAATGATAGAACATTCAAGGCCATTCCTTCAAATCATTCTCTACGAATGATCCAACGTACTATTAGGCGATCCCTTCTCATCATTCTCTATGAATGGTAGAACATACAAGGCCATCCTTTGAAATCATTCTCTATGAATTATAAAGTATACTAAGGCAATCCCTTCAAATCATTCTCTATGAATGATGAAGTATACTGAGGCAATCCCTTCAAATCATTCTATATGAATGATACAATTTACCAAGGAGGCCATTCCTTCAAATAATTCTCTATGAATGATCCAACATAGTATTAGGCGATCCCTTCAAATCATTCTCTACGAATGATCCAACATACTAACACGATCCCTTCGAAGAATTATTTATATCAAATGATAGAATATACTAAGGCTATCCTTTTGAATCATTGTCTATTAATGATCGATCATACGAGGCAATCCCTTCAAATCATTCTCTATTAATGATAAAGCATATTAAGGCTATCCCTTCAAATCATTCTCTATGAATGATAAAGCATACTAAGGAAATCCCTTCAAATCATTCTCTATGAATAATAAAGAATACTAAGGCTATTCCTTCAAATCATTCTATATGAATGATACAACTTACTAAGGAGGCCATCCCTTCAAATCATTCTCTACGAATGATCCAACGTACCTTGAGACGATCCCTTCAAATCATTCTCTATGAATGATAAAGCATATTAAGGCAATCTCTTTAAATCATTCTCTACGAATGATCCAACATACTAACGCGATGCCTTCCAATAATTATCTATATCAAATGATAGAATGTATAAAATGATGATGATGTATAAAATGATGAAGTATACTGAGGCAATCCCTTCAAATCATTCTATATGAATGATACAACTTACCAAGGAGGCCAATCCTTCAAATAATTCTCTATGAATGATCCAACGTACTATTAGGCGATCCCTTTAAATAATTCTCTACGAATGATCTAGCATACTAACGCGATCCCTTCGAAGAATTATTTATATCAAATGATAGAATATACTAAGGCTATCCCTTTGAATCATTGTCTATTAGTGATGGATCATACGAGGCAATCCCTTCAAATCATTCTCTATGAATGATAAAGCATATTAAGGCTATCCCTTCAAATCATTCTCTATGAATGATAAAGCATACTAAGGCTATCCCTTCAAATCATTCTCTATGAATGATAAAGCATACTAAGGCTATCCCTTCAAATCATTCTCTATGGATGATAGACCATACTAACGCGATCCCTTCCAATAATTATCTATATCAAATGATAGAATATATTTAAGCTATCCGTTCGAATCATTCTCTATGAATGATAGACCATACGAGGCAATCCCTTCAAATTATTCTCTATGAATGGTAGAATGTACAAATCCATCCCTTCAAATCATTCTCTACGAATGATAAATCATACTAAGGCTATCCCTTCAAATCATTCTTTATGAATGATAGATCATACGAGGCAATCCCTTCCGACCATTCTCTGAATGATAGAATGTACAAATCAATCCCTTCAAATCATTCTTTACAAATGATAGAACATTCAAGGCCATTCCTTCAAATCATTCTATATGAATGATACAACTTACTAAGGAGGCCATCTCTTTGAATCATTCTCTATGAATGATCCAACGTACATTTAGGCGATCCCTTCAAATCATTCTCTATGAATGATAGAGCATATTAAGGCCATCTCTTTAAATCATTCTCTACGAATGATAGAATGTACCAATCCATCCCTTCAAATCAATCTCTACGAACGATAGAACATTCAAGGCCATTCCTTCAAATCATTCTATATGAATGATACAACTTACTAAGGAGGCCATCCCTTCAAATCATTCTCTACGAATGATCCAACGTACCTTGAGGCGATCCCTTCAAATCATTCTCTATGAATGATAAAGCATATTAAGGCAATCTCTTTAAATCATTCTCTACAAATGATCCAACATACTAACGCGATGCCTTCCAATAATTATCTATATCAAATGATAGAATGTACAAAAGCTATCCCTTCGATGCATTCTCTGTGAATGATAGAACATTCAAGGCCATTCCTTCAAATCATTCTCTACGAATGATCCAACGTACTATTAGGCGATCCCTTCTCATCATTCTCTATGAATGGTAGAACATACAAGGCCATCCTTTGAAATCATTCTCTATGAATGATAAAGTATACTGAGGCAATCCCTTCAAATCATTCTATATGAATGATACAATTTACCAAGGAGGCCATTCCTTCAAATAATTCTCTACGAATGATCCAAC
Source organism: Strongylocentrotus purpuratus (assembly GCF_000002235.5). Taxonomy (NCBI): domain Eukaryota; kingdom Metazoa; phylum Echinodermata; class Echinoidea; order Camarodonta; family Strongylocentrotidae; genus Strongylocentrotus; species Strongylocentrotus purpuratus. The sequence goes on from NW_022145594.1 coordinate 8,560,375, forward strand.
ATACTAACGCGATCCCTTCGAGGAATTATTTATATCAAATGATAGAATATACTAAGGCTATCCCTTTGAATCATTGTCTATTAATGATCGATCATACGAGGCAATCCCTTCAAATCATTCTCTATGAATGATAAAGCATATTAAGGCTATCCCTTCAAATCATTCTCTATGAATGATAAAGCATACTAAGGAAATCCCTTCAAATCATTCTATATGAATGATACAACTTACTAAGGAGGCCATCCCTTCAAATCATTCTCTACGAATGATCCAACGTATCTTGAGGCAATCCCTTCAAATCATTCTCTATGAATGATAAAGCATATTAAGGCTATCCCTTCAAATCATTCTCTATGAATGATAAAGCATATTAAGGCAATCCCTTTAAATCATTCTCTACGAATGATAAAGCATACTAAGGCTATCCCGTTAAATCATTCTCTATGAATGATAGATCATACGAGGCAAATCCTTCAAATCATTCTCTATGAATGATAGAATGTACAAATCCATCCCTTCAAATCATTCTCTATGAATGATAAAGCATATTAAGGCAATCCCTTCAAATCATTCTCTATGAATGATAGATCATAAGAGGCTATCCCTTCAAATCATTCTCTATTATGATAAAGCATATTAAGGCTATCACTTCAAATCATTCTTTATGAATGATAAAGTATACTAAGGCAATCCCTTCAAATCATTCTCTATGAATGATAAAGTATACTAAGGCTTTCCCTTCAATCATTCTCTATGAATGATAAACCATACTTAGCTATCCCTTCAAATCATTCTCTATGAATGATAGATCATACGAGGCGATCCCTTCAAATCATTCTCTATGAATGATGACGTATACTGAGGCAATCCCTTCAAATCATTCTATATGAATGATACAACTTACCAAGGAGGCCAATCCTTCAAATAATTCTCTATGAATGATAAAGCATACTAAGGCTATCCCTTCAAATCATTCTCTATGGATGATAAAGCATATTAAGGCAATCCCTTCAAATCATTCTCTTTGAATGATAAAGCATACTAAGGTTATCCCTTCAAATCATTCACTATGAATGATAAAGCATACTTAGGTTATCCCTTCAAATCATTCTCTATGAATGATAGACCATACGAGGCAATCCCTTCAAATTATTCTCTATGAATGGTAGAATGTACAAATCCATCCCTTCAATCATTCTCTACGAATGATAAAGCATATTAAGGCTGTCCCTTCAAATCATTCTCTATGAATGATAAAGCATATTAAGGCTATCCCTTCAAATCATTCGCTATGAATGATAAAGCATACTAAGGCTATCCCTTCAAATCATTCTCTATGGATGATAGACCATACGAGGCAATCCCTTCAAATCATTCTCTATGAATGATAGAATGTACAAATCAATCCCTTCAAATCATTCTTTACAAATGATAGAACATTCAAGGCCATTCCTTCCAATCATTCTATATGAATGATACAACTTACTAAGGAGGCCATCCCTTTGAATCATTCTCTACGAATGATCCAACGTACATTTAGGCGATCCCTTCAAATCATTCTCTATGAATGATAAAGCATATTAAGGCAATCTCTTTAAATCATTCTCTACGAATGATCCAACATACTAACGCGATGCCTTCCAATAATTATCTATATCAAATGATAGAATGTATAAAAGCTATCCCTTCGATGCATTCTCTATGAATGATAGAACATTCAAGGCCATTCCTTCAAATCATTCTCTACGAATGATCCAACGTACTATTAGGCGATCCCTTCTCATCATTCTCTATGAATGGTAGAACATACAAGGCCATCCTTTGAAATCATTCTCTATGAATTATAAAGTATACTAAGGCAATCCCTTCAAATCATTCTCTATGAATGATGAAGTATACTGAGGCAATCCCTTCAAATCATTCTATATGAATGATACAATTTACCAAGGAGGCCATTCCTTCAAATAATTCTCTATGAATGATCCAACATAGTATTAGGCGATCCCTTCAAATCATTCTCTACGAATGATCCAACATACTAACACGATCCCTTCGAAGAATTATTTATATCAAATGATAGAATATACTAAGGCTATCCTTTTGAATCATTGTCTATTAATGATCGATCATACGAGGCAATCCCTTCAAATCATTCTCTATTAATGATAAAGCATATTAAGGCTATCCCTTCAAATCATTCTCTATGAATGATAAAGCATACTAAGGAAATCCCTTCAAATCATTCTCTATGAATAATAAAGAATACTAAGGCTATTCCTTCAAATCATTCTATATGAATGATACAACTTACTAAGGAGGCCATCCCTTCAAATCATTCTCTACGAATGATCCAACGTACCTTGAGACGATCCCTTCAAATCATTCTCTATGAATGATAAAGCATATTAAGGCAATCTCTTTAAATCATTCTCTACGAATGATCCAACATACTAACGCGATGCCTTCCAATAATTATCTATATCAAATGATAGAATGTATAAAATGATGATGATGTATAAAATGATGAAGTATACTGAGGCAATCCCTTCAAATCATTCTATATGAATGATACAACTTACCAAGGAGGCCAATCCTTCAAATAATTCTCTATGAATGATCCAACGTACTATTAGGCGATCCCTTTAAATAATTCTCTACGAATGATCTAGCATACTAACGCGATCCCTTCGAAGAATTATTTATATCAAATGATAGAATATACTAAGGCTATCCCTTTGAATCATTGTCTATTAGTGATGGATCATACGAGGCAATCCCTTCAAATCATTCTCTATGAATGATAAAGCATATTAAGGCTATCCCTTCAAATCATTCTCTATGAATGATAAAGCATACTAAGGCTATCCCTTCAAATCATTCTCTATGAATGATAAAGCATACTAAGGCTATCCCTTCAAATCATTCTCTATGGATGATAGACCATACTAACGCGATCCCTTCCAATAATTATCTATATCAAATGATAGAATATATTTAAGCTATCCGTTCGAATCATTCTCTATGAATGATAGACCATACGAGGCAATCCCTTCAAATTATTCTCTATGAATGGTAGAATGTACAAATCCATCCCTTCAAATCATTCTCTACGAATGATAAATCATACTAAGGCTATCCCTTCAAATCATTCTTTATGAATGATAGATCATACGAGGCAATCCCTTCCGACCATTCTCTGAATGATAGAATGTACAAATCAATCCCTTCAAATCATTCTTTACAAATGATAGAACATTCAAGGCCATTCCTTCAAATCATTCTATATGAATGATACAACTTACTAAGGAGGCCATCTCTTTGAATCATTCTCTATGAATGATCCAACGTACATTTAGGCGATCCCTTCAAATCATTCTCTATGAATGATAGAGCATATTAAGGCCATCTCTTTAAATCATTCTCTACGAATGATAGAATGTACCAATCCATCCCTTCAAATCAATCTCTACGAACGATAGAACATTCAAGGCCATTCCTTCAAATCATTCTATATGAATGATACAACTTACTAAGGAGGCCATCCCTTCAAATCATTCTCTACGAATGATCCAACGTACCTTGAGGCGATCCCTTCAAATCATTCTCTATGAATGATAAAGCATATTAAGGCAATCTCTTTAAATCATTCTCTACAAATGATCCAACATACTAACGCGATGCCTTCCAATAATTATCTATATCAAATGATAGAATGTACAAAAGCTATCCCTTCGATGCATTCTCTGTGAATGATAGAACATTCAAGGCCATTCCTTCAAATCATTCTCTACGAATGATCCAACGTACTATTAGGCGATCCCTTCTCATCATTCTCTATGAATGGTAGAACATACAAGGCCATCCTTTGAAATCATTCTCTATGAATGATAAAGTATACTGAGGCAATCCCTTCAAATCATTCTATATGAATGATACAATTTACCAAGGAGGCCATTCCTTCAAATAATTCTCTACGAATGATCCAACATACTAACGCGATCCCTTCGAGGAATTATTTATATCAAATGATAGAATATACTAAGGCTATCCCTTTGAATCATTGTCTATTAATGATCGATCATACGAGGCAATCCCTTCAAATCATTCTCTATGAATGATAAAGCATATTAAGGCTATCCCTTCAAATCATTCTCTATGAATGATAAAGCATACTAAGGAAATCCCTTCAAATCATTCTATATGAATGATACAACTTACTAAGGAGGCCATCCCTTCAAATCATTCTCTACGAATGATCCAACGTATCTTGAGGCGATCCCTTCAAATCATTCTCTATGAATGATAAAGCATATTAAGGCAATCTCTTTAAATCATCCTCTACGAATGATCCAACATACTAACGCGATGCCTTCCAATAATTATCTATATCAAATGATAGAATGTATAAAATGATGATGATGTATAAAATGATGAAGTATACTGAGGCAATCCCTTCAAATCATTCTATATGAATGATACAACTTACCAAGGAGGCCAATCCTTCAAATAATTCGCTTTGAATGATCCAACGTACTATTAGGCGATCCCTTTAAATAATTCTCTACGAATGATCTAGCATACTAACACGATCCCTTCAAAGAATTATTTATATCAAATGACAGAATATACTAATGCTATCCCTTTGAATCATTGTCTATTAGTGATGGATCATACGAGGCAATCCCTTCAAATCATTCTCTATGAATGATAAAGCATATTAAGGCCATCCCTTCAAATCATTCTCTATGAATGATAAAGCATACTAAGGCAATCCCTTCAAATCATTCTCTATGAATGATAAAGATTACTAAGGCTATCCCTTCAAATCATTCTTTATGAATGATAGATCATACAAGGGGATCCCTTCCGACCATTCTCTATGAATGATAGAACGTACAAAGGAGGCCATCCCTTCAAATAATTCTACATGAATGATAGACCATACAACACAAGGCTATCTTCTCAAATCATTATCTACGAATGATATACCATATACAAGGCCATAATTCAAAATATTCTCTATGAATGATAGACGATATAGCCGCAAAGAATTCAGAGCAGATATTGTTTGGTAGTTCCTCCCCTTAAGAAATAATAATAACTGTTTCTTGTTTCATTAGGTAACCACAGTGCTTATGATATTAGTATTACCTAAGCGCTGGTTTCAATTACTATTTTACACATTACAGTGCACATTCTCCACTCCCTCGGGAGCATTCCAGCCAATCCTTTTTTACAGGTGCTTACAGTAATTATTACTCAGGCACTGGTGTCAATTACTATTTTGAACATTACAGTGCACATTCTCCACTCACTGGGGAGCATTCCAGCCAATCTTTTTGTACAGGTGCTTACAGAAATTATTACTCAGGCACTGGTGTCAATTACTATTTTGAACATTACAGTGCACATTCTCCACTCCCTGGGGAGTATTCCAGCCAATCCCCTTTTTAGAGGCTCATACATAAATCTAACCACAATATCCTCTGCATCAATTCTTCCTATATACTCTTGCCTCCATTATATATTTTCATAATGTGACCACGTTGTTTTTTTACAGTCTTTTAGCACAAATCTGCTTCCCTTACTTCAAATTTCTAACGATGTTGGTTAGTCTTTATCTTGTTCTTTCCTTTATACTCTTTTCGTCAAAATTTAATCCCTTGTTAATCTCTTTAATGGCCAGCAATTATGTGACCTCTATTTCATCGACTTATCAGGCATGTACAAATAGTTTATGAAATTACTAGAGGGATAGGAGCAAATGGATTCATTTGGGAGACGTAAAAGGCAAATGCTATTACAACATGACTGTCTTACATTGTTGACTCTTAAAAACTTGTACCATCTTCACAGTGCATAACATTTTGTTTGTTGAGTCGGATTAATTCAGGTGTCAGGCAGCTTCTAAGAGAATAGTCTGAGTTCAACCAAGGGCTTTGATCTGCATCATCATCTCATGGACCACACTTGGGAGAGACAACCCTAGCCTGAAGCAGAACATTAATAGAGGAGAATTTGGGTGAGTGTGTGAGATGAAGTTAAAGAGCTGTGTTTCTTATTGGCCTTTACTTACATTTAGGATAAATATTCAGCTTCATCTTTCTTTACTGTTCTATCCTTTCGTTTTCATTTTATCCTTTTCTTTTCATAATGTCCCTCTTCCTTTTTTCACATTCAAATCATTCTCTTTACTCTTTACAGCTGGGATTTTTTTAATTCCTGAATGTTGTCATCTAAATGAAACATTTTATTTTTGGATAATGATGGCATCAGCTTTTGGTGGTAATCCTCAGGCTCTGATATTCTTCCGAATTTATGTCAGGGATTAATGTATATCCCTTGAACATTTTAGCTCAGAATGAGAAGCCCCAACAAGCCTAATCTATCCACTAATTAAAACTTGACCTTCCCTTACTGAGTCTACTCAGACTAAGCAATGCCGCTGGTCTAGTGAAGAGAGAATATATTATCTCTTGCAATCTAGTATCCACCATTTTAGTGGAAAACTGCAAAGACAGACGATATATTATTGAGTCAGGAGAGAAAACCCATCTTCCCATTCCAAGGTCTCTGAAGTCTTTTGAGAATGACCTTGATGAACAATTTTGTCAATTCCTCTCATATGACTGCGCTTCCTACATGATTGTTTCAAAGTTTCTTGGTGCAAAGGATAATCCAACTGGAAAAATCATTTGTCTTTATTTCTGATTATATTTCAGAATTGGCCAATAACAATGTAATGAATAATGCATGATTTACTGGTTCACTTGCTAAAATTAACTCGATTTTCGACACTTTCGTGACGTCACGATCGTCAGCGATCAGCTGGCTTGGCAAAGGCAGGCCAGGCCGCGCATACTTTGATTGACAGCTGTATGCAAATTAGAAGTCGATCTTCGGAACCAAGATGGCGATGATTAGAGCAGCGATAACTACACTGGAACGTGCCCCTTTAACTCGATTATCTGTTGATAGAATATTTTTCAGTAATTGGAATATCATGTGATGCAATAGTGTGGAATAGTGTCAAGAAACTATTGTTCTTTAGTAACATTATAATGAGATGTTAACATACAATAGAATACAAATAATGAATGGTTATGAGTTCAATAGTGTGAATATTTTCATGAGTTGAAAGATTAACATTCTATTCAACGAGGCGTCAGCTGAGTTGAATAGAATCAACGTTAATCTTTCAACGAATGAAAATATTCGCACCATTGAATGAATGAAAAACATTCATTATTTGTTTTATACAACATCGAAGAAGATCTAATAGAACGTTAATCAACAAATTATGCTTTACTCCTTATATCAAAGATAAATTAAAGTTGGAGTCGAGCCTTCTCGATTACATTCAGATTGCCTGCGCGTCAGATACACGCAGGGATACGCGCGCGCACGGCTGAGAGGAACGCAGGCTGCATATAACCAAAATTGCACGGCGCATATAACCAAAAATGCACGACCGTGCAATATAACATCTATTGAATATCATGTGACCACCAATCCTCCAATCAAATGACAAGGATCCACGTAGGTGTTGTATAAAATTTAGTATACAGAAGAAAATGGAAGACAATTACCAATTCAAAACCTTATCTCTTTGTACATTCATACTTGTTCATAAGCTATCAGCTAAGCATTTCATAGCCTACTGATTACTGCAATGTAGGTTATTGTTGCTAGTGGTCTCAACGCTAGTGATAGTGATATTCCTCTTTACTTTTCTAAGTATCAAATAATAATTGAATCTCTCTTATTAAAATAATTGCCTTTGTGTTCTCTTTTTGAACAATAGAATAATGGGGTACGTTGATTTCATTATCTCCAATATTACTGTCCAGTTGTGTATCATTCAAAGCAAGTATGATATAAGCTTTACAAATATGTGCCATTTATTGATTATAATTGCAATTAAGTTATGATAAAACATTGATACTTCTCGGTTTCGTTTTTTCTGGGACGCACTGTATATAATAAATTACTATAGAAGCAAAATGTAATAGAAAAATACTTTATTACAAGCGAATCAACTTTTATTGAACTGCTGGTCCTCTATGTTCCGCAATATTGTCCTTGCTTGATATATGTTATTCCGAACACAGTGTGATCTATCAAGGTCGCCTTTCGTCATCTTTATGGTCAGTTTCTCCTAAACAACCTTATGAATAGGCACATCAGTGTTTTTTATCGTTTCTCTCTGGTAGACCATGGAAGACTAAATAGTTTCTTCTGGAATACTGTTCAGCCTCTTCTTGTTTTTCCTTTAAGTTGACGATTTATTTCTGTAGAGTGTTGATTTCGTCGTCTCTTTCCGACATTTCAAACCCAAAGTTCTCATTGATGTTTTCCGCTAGTTTCTGTGTTATGACAGATGTAAGCTCGTCATTCAAAGTCTGCTTTACCTTTTGAACAAGGGTGTCGATGAGTACATGTATGTGATTGAACTCGAGTGTGTAATGCACTTCCTCACGAATGTTAATTGCGAGATCTTCATGCGGCTTGTAGTGTAGTCGTTTTTGTGCAGTTGATTGATTTCCCAGATCAACGTAGTTCGCAAAAGATGATTTGGAGCGATCACCGTGCATATGAGACACACATGATGGAATCAAAAATGTTAATAATGTTAACATCCAATATTAACACAGGAGAGTACATATAAAAACATATTCCAATCACTGCCATGCTTCATCGGTGCGTTGGTGCTGTAGGGCTCCCATTTCCACACAAAAAAAAATAGTTTTTGGATTTCTGAAGTTAAAAACAAAAACGGGTTCATAATTCTAAAGATTCGTTACTTCAAAGATTAAATTCCAAATAGTCATATTTTTCGAAATTGCAAGAGGGTTCCTAATTCTGAAAGCGAAATAGGATTCACCAGAACATTCAGAAAATCGAGTGCCTTCCGATACACAAACATTTCAACAAATAGTAAATGTACTCACTCCTCCTGTGCTAGCATTAGGGCATTTTAGATTTGCACGACAAGAATGTGGACTGCCACGTGAGACATTCTTTTAAGACAATGTGATGTCCTTTTAAGGTACTGTCAGGGCCCGACAGTGCCTTAAACGGATGTTACATTTCCTTAAAAGGATGTCACACGTCACAGTCGACGTTCTCGTCGTACAAATCTAAATGTCCCTAATATCCGATGATGCCAACACACCTGGCTGCCGTGTCGTGTGGACCTTTCACATTGGCATCCGGTCTGTGTGGAATGAGTGCACATGTGATCCATACGGGCCAAAGGTCCACTATCGTTGCCCAAATCAGCCATGAACCTGCAAGAGCTGAATCATTGATAATTCATTCATAAGAATTAGACTTTATAGTATAAGTAATAATAATAATAATGACTAGATATGTCAAGAAATAGTAAATGCTCCCACTCCTCCTCGTTCATCATGGTATGATGCTGCCAACATACCCGGCTGCCATGTCGTGTGAATCTTTTACATTGGCGTCCGGCCCGTGTGGCATGACTGTACCTATGAGCCTTCCCATATACTTAACAGTTGAACAAATAGTAACTGTTCCCATTCTTCTTCTCCATCGCCCTCTTACACTGCCTCCCCGCCCGTGTGGCCTGACTGTACCTGTGAGCCTAATTCCCATATATACTTACCATTTGAACAAATAGTAAATGTTCTCACTCTTCCTCGTTCATCATGGCACGATGCTGCCAGCAGACCCGCGATCCATGCCGGGTCGCCCTCTTGCATTGCCTCCCTGCCCTCGTGGCGTGTGTGCAGCGATGGGCCACACAGGCCCAATGTCCACCGTGATCAGTCATACTCTGCAAGAGATGAATCATCAATAATAAATCAATACGAATTAGACTTTATAATATCAGTATTAATAATAATAATAATGACTAGAAATGTCAAGAAATAGAACATGTAGCTCACTCCTCATGTGTAAGCATGACGCGATGCTGTCGACACACCGGCTGACGTGTCGTGTGAATCTTTTACATTGGGGTCCGGCCTGTGCGGCATGACTGCACCTGTTAGCCTTCCCTTAATCCCTTATACTTAACATTTGAACAAATAGTATATGTTCCCACTCTTCAGCCCCCATCATCGCGCGGTGCCCGCCAGCACACCCGGCTCCCGTGTCGCGTGGACCTTCTGCATTGCCGCCCGGCCTGTGTGGCGTGACTGCACCTGTTAGCCTTCCCTTAATCCCTCATACTTAACATTTGAACAAATAGTAAATGTTCCCACTATTCGGCCCCCATCATTGCCCGGTGCTGCCAGCACACCCGGCTCCCGTGTCGCGTCGTCCTTGTACATTGCCGACCGGCTCGTGTGGCATGGGTGCAGTGATGAGCCACACGGGCCCAAGGTCCCCCGAGATCAGCCATGACTCTGCAAGAGATGAATCATCGATAATAAATCAATACGAATTAGACTTTATAATATCAGTAGTGATAATAATAATAATGAGATTTCCTGCTCTAGATGCTCGACATCTTCAGAAAGCTCCTCAATATACTCCATCCATCTACTTTGTATTTGTTACCCTTCAAACAGCACATTCCCTCTTTATCTTGAATTACGCCATTCGTTATCCTCTTTGTATTCGTTTGTGTAACCTCCTTGATCTTCTGATGCATAATCCTTGTGTGATGCAGACGGTCTAGTTGCTCTTTCTCTATTTGCATCCCTTAATGAGCCATTTTTCTTTAGCTTCTGTACATTTTAATCTGATTTGTTTGTCAATTTCTCTGTATTCTACATCTTTCGTTTTGTGTTCTTCTCTCTTCCATAAGATTCAGAATGTCCTCGGCCATCCAAAGTTGCTTTGCTACCCGCTTTTTCTTACGGAGGCATTCTCAGCTGCATTTTGCATACACTCCTTTAGGTTTGACCACATTTCCTTGGAGTCTGTTCCACGTCTTCTATTCTTAGTCCTTCATATATGTTGTGTACTGATGTAGAATACTAGCTCACGAAAATCGTTCTGCCTTTAATAGCGGATCTACATCCAATCTAGCTTTCTTGGAAGGAGCCTTCTCTATCACCTTTGGTGCGATGTTGACCTTGACAACGACTGGGTCAGCACCAGGATAAGTTTTGGCCATCCTTATACTCCTTCGGAAGCCAGTCAATCTATCTGTCTCCGTGCAGTATCTCCTGGTTTCTTCCAAGTGTATAGTTTGCGCTTGGGAAGCTTGAACCATGTGTTGGCTACCATGAGTCTATGATGCTCACAAAACTGTATAAACCTCTCCCCTCTCTAGTTGTTCTCAGCCAAACCATATTGTCCTATGATGTCTTTATATCTCTCATTGCCCACTCTAGCATTCCAGTCACCTATATTACGAAGAGGGCATCAGAGCTTACAACACTTTTCAAGGCTAAATCAACATTATTGTAGAACTTCTCAACCTCTTCACCTTCATAATCAGACATTGGTGCATACACCTGCACTAGTACAACATCAAAAGGTTTTCCCTTGAACTTAGCTACAATGACTCTCTCTGAGGAAGGCCAAAAACCATTCATAGTATTATAGATTGCCTCTTTCAACCGAAGTTCACTTAACCCTAATATATCTAGACTCATACGAGACATCTCTTGAATTGCGTTATCTAGCTTTCCTGCTTGAAACATCGTACGCACGTTGCAAGTGCTGATGCGCAGAAGAGTTCCCCTAGTTTTCAGCCTGCCATTATCCAGTGCCACACTTCCTTTCCGCTTTGGTGTGAACCTATCATTCTTGGAAGACTTGCAATTCGAAGGGGCACTATCCTCATTCTTGGCACTATTTATAACAGATGCATCACTTACAAGGGTCCAAAGCTCATCTGTGTGACTTCTTTCTGTGTCGTTTCTGTGCATTGCATACTATTTTAGAGAATACGTGGTAAGGCTTCAATCTTTTCCACGGAAGATGGCCATTGGCTCACATGGATCTCATAGATAGATTATTTTATTGATCCACATTCAAAACATAGAAAATTGGCCTCCACTGGCAGCACATAAACAAAATACAATGTAGTTACATGATAATTGATAAACACTTAGGTGTATACATCACTTATAATGTACATACATTCAAACAAGAGTCATGACATTAAAAAAAGCATTCATATAAATCCGCCCTTTGACAGGTCTTGTTTTTAGTCCTACTGGGTGTCCTCACACCCTCCTCACCAATAAGGTGGGGTTGACGGTTTAGTTGCCGACATCTCGACCATGTGTGCATTACATTTCATTTTAGATATGTTTCAAATCTCATTAAGCTTGTGTTTAAGTACTTATCTTGTTCTCTATATGCAATAGTGCAGATATACGTAAAAATAAGGAATAGTTTGGTGAATTGAATAATGACACAAATTAGAACAAATAAGCTGTTAATTACAATAATCTCTTTCTCTCTCGTTGTCAGATGGTGCCCATATGCACTGATGTGGCGTTCACTAAAGCTCACCATCTTCCTTTATCGCTAGCTATATTTGTAGCTCTTGTCATACTTCCATCTGACACGACCTTTATTTCATCTGTCCAAACTGTGGTCGGACGACCTCTACCTCGATATCCTTCCACGGCACTCTGAATAATTTGCTTCTCAATGCTGTTTTGCCTCCTAGTGATGTGCCAAAAATATTTCAGCTTCCTTTCTCTTATGAGGTCTTTTCAAGCACCCGATCATTTGATCTTTTGTCTTGCCAGAATCCTTAGACGACATCAATAGCTCCACATCTCAAATGCATCAATGCGTTTCCTATTATTTTTGGTTGGCGCCCATGATTCACAGCCGTAAGTGGCAACGCTGAAGACTGTCGCTCGAAGGAGTCGTTGCTTCAGCTCTGTGGATACGCCTTTCTCTTTCAGATGTTAATCATGTTCTGGATGGTATTCCTTGGAATTGCCAGTCTTTTGATTTCAGTAGTAGTGTCGCTTTCGATGTTGATGAGCGATCCTAGGTAATCTGCTGGCCCTCTAAGATATATGCATCAGCTGTCTGTGACTTGTCCCAAACCATTATTTCGGTCTTCTTGGTGTTCATTTCATTTCATTTCATTTCATTTATTTCTTTAAACACGGTAACTCTCTCGGCATAAACGGCCGTTTTTCAGAAAGTCTGTGTTAACTGAATTAAAAACAAAATTCAAATTATATCACAAACAAAAATCATAAACAAAACATAAATATATACAAAACAAAAATTCAATAGCAGACCATTCTTAATTTACAAGTTGCTTGAAACGCTTCACACTCCACCAACTCCTTCCTGCTTGCACAAATGAGGGTAGTGTCATCGGCACATCTGAGGTTGGTGATCTTCATGCCACCAAGAAAATACCTCTATCAACTCCTTCTAGTGCCTTCCTCATTATTTCCTCCCAATACACATTAAAAAGGCTTGATGAGAAGAATACACCCGTGGCGAGATCCTCTCCTTATACCGAACCACTCGGTGTCAACTAGCTGTACTCGTTCTAACTGAGGATTATTGCTGCTTAGAGAGTGAACTAATCAAGTCGATAATGTATTTTGGAAAACCCATCCTCTGCATAACTTCCCATGTCTCATTATGGCTGACACAATCAAATTATATTTTTATCAGCATGATTTCAATTTATCATGAAAATATCAATGTAAAGTATCGTAAATATATCTTTCAAATGAAACAAATACATACATATCACAATGGACAACGATACAACTCTGTTTAAACCTGGATCAAGAAGAACAAAATATGACACGGTGAAAAGTTATTTTAAAGAATTTTAATCGTGTTTAACCGAGAAGCAAAGCTATATTTCTTGCAGCGGGGGAATATTGTTTGTTTTGAAGAAAAAAATGAAGGTTTTATTCATCTTTATGTGTGACTATAGAGATTAATACAAATGATGTTCAATTGTTCAGACACCAATTTATTGCTGTTGAGAATGTTTCCCAAGATCCCTAAGTTTGCCGTTTCATTTATTGGGTTTAGTCCTGAAAATAAATGTTGGGTTTGAAAGGGGATAGAGACAAAGTGAAAGAGTTAATTCCCGGGTTATATTCTTTCGATTTCTTCCTATGAAGGACCAATTAGTATTGTATGGATAGAGGTAGAGGAATTAAGAGAGCTATTCTTTCATGAGAGGAGTCCTGTAAAGGACTAGTGACCAGGTTATGAATGTAAAGAGAGATTGGGGCTCAACATTCGTCATCCGGAGTGAATGGGCGACGGGCGTTGAGGGGGTGTAAGTAGCAGGCATGCAGACTTTGAGGAGATGAGTAGGTCAGTGAGTTCTGTGGTGCCGAGAAAGGTGCACGGTGCTATGTGGACTACGTACTCTTGTGTGGGCATAGGTTGTGGCAAGGCGTCTCCGTGAGTTGTGGTGACTGGAGAGTGCTGGGTTGGTTACTATCCGAGTTGGCGGTACTCTTGCGTGAGCGTAGGTTGTAGCGGGAAGTCCTTGTGTGTGGAGGAGGTGGGAGAATGCTGGGCTGGTTTGTGTCTAAGCTGGCTGCTACTGTGTCTTGGGTAGGGTGAACGGTGCGCTGGGTGGTGGGTAACAGGTGAGTGTCGGGCTGCTGGTTGGTTTCCCGGCTAGCAGCTGTACTGTCTCGGGTCGGGTGGGTTGGGGCCGGCGATGCGTGTTCCCGGGGCAGGATTTGGGTCTCATAGAGAGGAGGGAACCAAAATGTTGATGTTAAGTTCGGTGTCTTGGTGTACTAGTCATGTCTGTGTATTTGGATGGCTTTCTGATCCTCCTACAGTGCGTCCTATAAAAAAACGAAACAGAGAATTATCGATGTTTTATCATAACTCAACAGGCGCGTACGCAGGATTTTTTCAAGGGGGGGGGTTTAACATTTATAAATCGGGCTGAAAATTTCGCAACGACTCAGCCAGCAGCTGAATAAGTGGTGGGGGGGGGGGAGGGGGGGGGTGGTAAAAGGACATTTTTTTTTGGGGGGGGGGGTCTCGAAAATTGAAAATTTGGCTCCGTTTGGGGGAGGGGGGTAAAGTCACCTTTTTAGGTCAGCCATGTGAATAATTTTTTTTTTTTTTTTTTTTTTTAATAATTGAAAAAGAAAAAAAAAACCAAAAGGGGGGGGGGGGGTTTAGGGGAGTAATGGGGGAGTTTACACACAAAAAAATACCAAAGGGGGGGTTTAACCCCCCCCCCCCCCCTGTGTACGCGCCTGTAACTCAATCACAATTACAATTAATGAATAACACATATTTTTAAAGTATAGATCCTCTTTCATTTGCTGCAACTCATATTATGCATATTTCACGCATGAGTGATTAAAAACAATTTGTAGAGAGGATATCATTTGGCGGGTGGTATCTGGATTTCAAAGAGAAAATCACATTCCCAGAAAGTCCATTTTCTGCCCTTTCATATGACACCTTAATCAGGAAAAATGAGCCAGGATTGGCAGTTCTGTTTGTTTTAAGTAATGCTTGCATTTCCATAATTTGATTAAACGAATTCGTTTTCACCGACTGCCTGGCGTAGCAACACACAGAGTTGACAAATGATTTAACTCCGTTTAGTTGACGATCAGCCATGCATCAAGTCTTTCGTCTTCTTTGTGCATGGCTGATCGTCAACGAAACCGAGTTAAGTCATTTGGCAACCCTCTGTGTTGATACGGCAGGCAGCCAGTGAAAACGAATTTGTTTAATCAAATATGGAAATGCAAGCATTGCTTAAAACAAACAGAACTGTTATTCCTGGCTCATTATTCCTGATTGAGGTGTCATATGAAAAGGCAGAAAATGAACCTTCTTGAAATGTGATTTTCCTTTTGAAATTCAGATTCCGCATGCCAATCTACTTGTTGGTACCCTCTCTTCAAATTGTTTTAATCCCTCATGCATGGAATATACATCATATGAGACGCATCACATGGAAGAGGAGGATGTAAGCTTTACAGATATGTGTCATTTATTAGTTATAATTGTGATTAAGTTATGATAAATCATCGATAATCCTCGGTTTCGTTTTTTCTGGGACGCACTTGTATAGTGCTCAAGTGTTTGATCGTAGTGATGAGAGGGCTGACGTCCTAGTTGATGCGATATATTCAAGTTGTCGGATGTGTTTAACAATGGCTGGTTTGTCTCAGTCGTTGATCTTAGCGCATTCGCAGACCCTCTCCTCAATGTAAATCCATCACAACCCAACAACCCACATCCTACAAGCTGACAAACGGCACACCAACGTTATCATGGATAGACAGCTAGATTACAATTTCAAGATTGGAGAACTGCTAAACGACACCACCGCCCAACATATGGCGAAAATCATCCAATGACGATGGAATCGCCATTAATCTCAAAAACAACAACAACATCAGCAGCTGAATGAAAGATCAACCAACAACTCCTTTCTATACACAGATCTGATGTTCTACCCAAACAAATCTACTTCCAGCTGCCTCATCACTTTGGCCAGCCCGGGATCCACGAATCGTCAACCCCGGCCCTAGGACCCAAAACCTCAACCCTAAAGACCAAACACACCCGTCCATCTCTCTAGCTTCGGTACGTCGACGACAACTTTGTTACACAGCAAAGCGGACCTTGAACTCTTCCTCACCCTCATCAACTTACGGCATCCCAGCTTCAAGTTCACAACAGAAATCGGACAAGATAACTCAATCCCATTTCTGGATGTCCTCATCGTATAAACACCCAACGGCTTACCATCACATCAAGTCTACCGTCTACAGTCGGATGGACACAGTACCTACTTTTTTCAAGTACCCCTATAGTGCCTTTTTTTTTTACATAGGAAAGGCGTCCCCTTTTACCTTAGATAACCATCTCTTTTTTCTAGTAGGTGCCCGTTCCACATTCCTATATGTGCCTTTTACCACCTCTGATAATTGATGAGAGGCTGCAGCAGCTAGATACAATGCTCCTTTTACTTGCACCTTGTTAATTATTGGCACATGCACCCTATCCTTGTGACACACACTACACCAACGTTCTGCAAGAATATCCAAGATTGAAGGAAGCAAACTACACCAAAGAAGGAGAAGAAGAAGAAAAAGAAGAAGAACAAGATAAGTGCCCCTTCATCTATGATAATCAAACCTTACCTTACCTTACTGAGGAGTCCCTCAGTGATGCCCTGGCCGGTCTCATCCCATACTATGCGACCAACCACCTGAGAGCTAACCCTGATAAAACTCAGATAAGCGCATTCCACCTCAAGAACAGGGATGCCAACCATCAACTAAGGATCAGCTGGTATGGGAAAAGGCTAAAGCACACTCCCAACCCAGTCTACTTAGGCGTCACACTCGATCGCTCCCTTACCTACAAGAACCACATTACCAACACAAAGGCAAAAGTTGGAGCCCGCAACAGCATCCTCAAGAAGCTAGCCAACACCAACTAGGGGACTGATGCCAGAACAATCCGGACGACAGCCCTCGCGCTTTGCTTCTCTGCTACGGAGTATGCATCACCAGTATGGACTAGGTCGGCCCATGCACCCAAGATTGACCCAACTCTAAATTCATCTTGCAGAGCGATCACTGGATGCTATAAGGCCAACTAAAGTAGAAGACATCTACCTGCTCCGCGGTATTGCCCCTCCACACGTCAGAAGGTTGGTCTTGTCCCAGAAAGAAAAGGACAAACAAGAAAACAATCCACTCCACCCACTCTTCGAACAACAGCCAGTGGGCAAGCAGCTCAAATCCAGACACAGCTTTCTGCACTCGGTAGAGCCTCTTAATACTAGCCCTCACAACCAAAGGATGACTTTGTGGTCTAACCACCTTCAGACCACTCCACATAAACTCTCCCTCAGCCCGAAGGAATCCCTCGCACCGGCTCCAGTGAGACTTGGCCTACCTGGCTTAGCCTCAACCGCCTAAGAACTGGCTACGGTCGATGCAGAGTCCTAATGCAGAGGTGGGGTCTAGGAGACGAACAAACGGCATGTGAATGCGGCCAGGAACAGACAATGGAACACCTGCTAGTCTGCCCACTCCTGCCAGAGCCATGCACCCAAGATGACCTGGAAGCCGTTAATTGCCGTGCCAAAGCCTGTGTGGACCACTGGACGGGACTTGTGTAGTGACTCGATAAGAAGAAGAAACCTTACCAAACCTGCCGCCGACGACATACGCCTCAATTAGATTGCTCTTAAGTGCCTGCCCTAACGCTAAAACCACCACAACCAACGTCAGCAAAAAAGAAGCCGTCATCAAAGCCCGCCCCCCTCTCAGTGTTATTTAGGGTACGCAAACCCCCTAAGTCCCCCTAACACCCCCTAAGTCAGACAAATCAACAAAATGTAAGCAATACCCAATTAAAAATAGGAAAGTTGTGCATTTTGGAAGTTGTCATCAGTGAAACACTAATTGGCAACACTATGACAAATCTTACAACAATATGACACTTAGTCGCCAATTTGTGTTTGATCAATCGCATCTTCAAACTAAATAACTTCCTTATTATTAATCAGTTTACGCTTAAACTTTTAATTAATGACCTGTTCCTTCTATTCTTCTGCTTGAATCAACACAAACTTAAAGATTAAGGTGGACTTTCACTTTAAGCCGTCCATTTCAATCTCCACCTTCACCAGCATCCCCGTCAAGAAAGCCTGTGACGTCACCTAGCAACGACTCAACTCCGAACCCGACCTCCAAGGCATGGGCTAACTCCTGACCAAATCTACAATCTTCTGACATGCACGAACTCCTTCCAGTGGTGTATAAGTTATTACCGACAAATACAAGGGGCTGCCATGGGACCCCGGCTCCCCCCCCCCCCCCCATCATCAGCAATATTTTCAAGGAAAATATTGAAACCCAGGCCCTAAGACCGAACACACCTGTCAGTCTATCTAGCTCTGGTATGTCGACAACACCTTCGTTATACAGCAAGTTCACAAGAGAAATCGGACAAGACAAACTCCATCTCCTTTCTTCATTCCTTATGAAAACGCCCAACAGTTTACCATCACATGAAGTCTACCACAAAGCTTTCCACACCAACAGATATATTTATTACGGCTCCCACCATCATCTGTCCCTCTGACAGTCAGTACTCTCATTCGATTGGACTAACAACTTACTGACCAGGCCCACTTACAACAGGAACTCCACCATGCTACCTCCGGACTCGTCACCATCAACCAGTAAATCTTGCTGCATTTGCAGGGTATTTAATAGTATCCACGCTGTTTTGGGGGTGGGTGTTTGTTCTTGTGGAATGTCAGGATGGAGTGAAGCTTGTTGGTTGAAACTACTCGACATCAGCAACTTAGAAAATTCAGCAGGAATTTACTCCACATTGAAAACCCAACGACAACCGATTGTTTCCCCCTCTCCCCAAGGACAACAATGTCAACCTCTACCGACACAAGCTCTCCGAAGCGGAACTCCTCTCACTATGTCTTAAATACGCCGTATTCCCCCGATGGAGTCCTGTTATCAGACTGAAGTCATCCAACAAGTAGAACCAAAACGCAGATTCCTTAATACCTAACCTGCCACCGCTACAGGAGACATGCACCTCAAGATCGCCCTTGCCTAGCTGCTCTGAGGCAAACAAAAACAAAACCTCCACAATCCAAAATCAGCAAAGAAGAAGCCGCCACCAAAGCCTTTCATCCATCGACATCCTACAGGCTGACAATTAAAGAGTAGGCCACATTTATGATAATAATATGCTATTCTATAATAGCTCATATCATAATAACATTTCTATGCACTTCCAAAGTACTTTGGATTTTATTACCCCGGCTTTAGCCCCAGCAGCCATAGCGCTCAGTGCATTCAAGGAATGAATCCTACCAAGTACCCACTTACCACACCTGTGTGTGGTAAATGTAGATCAATGACTTGCCAACAGACATTTGTGCTGAAGCGGGATTCGAACCACGTGGTTCAGTCGGGAGAATTATTGACTAGACTACGGCACCTCTCTCTTATCATGGATAGACGGGACTACGATGACAAGATTCCAGAAATACTCGATGACACCACAACCTAGTCCTAACTCAAAGGAGATTCAAAACCAGCAGCAGAACAATAATCAACCAACAACTCTTTCAGACATGCCTGAACTCCAACTCATTCCAGTGGCGTAACAGATATTACCTAAAATTACAATAGGGCTGTCATGAGATTCCCCCTTTCTCCCATCGTTGCCAATATCTCCCTGGAAAATCTCAAAACCCATCCCCTGAAGACAACGCAGACACGTCCATCTCTTTAGCTCTGGAAGATTGACAAGACCTTTTATTACCTGGCTCCGCAAGAAACCAGGCCTTTAGTATTCCTCGCCCACAAGACAACTCCGTTCCCTTTCTTGAAATCCTCATGAAGGAAAAACCCAACTGCTTGTATTTACATCTGGGACCCATTTCACAAACTTGTCTTCAGTGACAAATGACATTTTTTTAAATTGGTTATCAGCAGATTTGTCACTGATTTTTGTCATTTTTCATTGAAAATTGCTTTGTGAAACGGTTCCCAGGTCTACTGCAACCTACCCATCCGACATATCTTCATAACTGCTTCCACCATCTGTCCATCGGACATTCAGCCCGCAACACATTCATCCGACAAGCCTACAAACTTATCGACCAAGACTGGACTCTGCCATATTACCTCACCACCATCAACCAGTACCAAAGACGGAAGATCAAACTCCTAGCCCACCAAAGGGTTCCATCAGACACCACCAACAACGGCACCAAACCACCACATCATCCATGAATGTTGTTCTACCCTACATTGGCAAAACATCCCTCGAGATACAGCAAATCCTCGCATCTTAGTCCGACACCGTTCAAACAAGCTTATTCACTCCACCCTACACTTCCACAAAGACAAACATCCAATACACAGCCTGGAAGCTATATCTAAATCGGCGAAACCGGCCACAAATTCAACACCAGGCGCAAGTCGGACAGATCAGCCACTGTTGTAAACACAGCTAAGAACATGGGCATCACATCAACTGGGACGTACGACTGAAGCCATCTCATCACTTCAACCACACACTAGAGAACTGGAAGGGTTGGAGAGGCCATCGAAAGACACAGACTTAACTAGTACTTCAAGACACCGGACTTAACGTCAACATTTTGGTTCCCTCTCCTCTACAAGGCCCAACTCCTGCCCCAGGAATACGTATCGCCGTCCGCAGGCCATCCCACCCAATGCAGCACAGCTTCTAGCCGGGAAACCAACCAGCAGCCCGACACTCACCTGTTACCCACCACCCAGCGCAACGTTCAGCCAACTCAAGACACAGTAGCAACCAGCTTAGACACAAGCCAGCCCAGCATTCTCCTACCTCCTCCACACACAAGGACTTCCTGCCACAACCTACGCTCACGCAAGAGGACCGCCAGCTCGGATAGTAACCAATCCACCACTCTCCAGTCACCACAACTCACAGAGACTTCCTGTCACAACCTATGTCCACACAAGAGTTCGTAGTCCATATAGCACCATGCACCTCTCTCTGTACCACATAACTCACTGGCCTGCTCATCTCCTCAAAGTCTGCATACCTGCTACTTATACCCCCTCAACGCCCGTCGCCCATTCACTGCGGATGAAGAATGTTGAGCCCCAATCTCTCTTTACATTCATAACCTGGTCACCAGTCCTTTACAGGACTCCTTTCATGAAAGCATAGCTCTCTTAATTCCTCTACCTCTATATCCATACAATACCAAGTAGTCCTCCATAGGAAGAAATCGAAAGACTATCTTTGTTCACTTTGTCTCTATCCCCTTTCAAACCCAACAGTCATTTTCATGACTACCCGCTTGATGTAACCGCAAACTTACGGATCTTGGGATACATTCTCAACAACAATAAATTGGTGTCTGAATTATTCGTAGGGACATATAACTTAAATTGTGAGAGTTTGATAATCATTCTTACTTCCTCAGGTATAAAATGATCTTGAAAAACATGTTCAATAATAATAAAAAAACATTTGCCTTCCTCAAAGGGCATAGGTTTGAGTTTGAGATTATTTACAACAACAATAAGAACATGTAAAATATAACTTATCAGTCATGATTACATATAACACAAGATAAATAACATTAAACATAAATAATATAAACATTGTTTTATATACAAATGAAAGAAAAGATTATGTCTTACAGTGTTGTTAAAACCAGAAGTTAGCACAATCTAGATTAGTCTGGTTCCCTATCTTTGGCAAGAATCTTTTGGTACTATACTATATTACATATATATATATAACATAAACTTTATAATGAAAGTCAACAAGGAAATAGAATAGTCAAATTAACGCAAGATAAAAAAAAACATTACACATAAATAAGATAAACATTGTTTTATATACAGATGAAAGAAAAGATTATGTATTACACTGTTTTTAAAACCAGAAGTTAGCACAATCTAGATTAGTCTGGTTCCCTGTCTTTGGCAAGAATCTTTTGGTACTATACAATATTACATATATATATATATATATATATATATATATATAACATAAACTTTATAATGAAAGTCAACAAGGACATAGAATAGTCAAATTAACACAAGATAAAAAAAAAACATTACACATAAATAAGATAAACATTGTTTTATATACAGATAAAAGAGAAGATTATGTCTTACACTGTTGTTAAAACCAGAAGTTAGCACAATCTAGGTTTTTCTGGTTCCCTGTCTTTGGCAAGAATCTTTTGGTACTATACAAATATATATATATATATATATAACAAAAACTTTATAATGAAGTAAACAAGGAAATAGAATAGTCAATATAACACAAGATAAAAAAAAAAAACATTACACATAAATAAGATAAACATTGTTTTATATACAGATAAAAGAAAAGATTATGTCTTACACTGTTGTTAAAACCAGAAGTTAGCACAATCTAGGTTTGTCTAGTTCCCTGTCTTTGGCAAGAATCTTTTGGTACTATACAATATTATGTATATATATATATAACATAAACTTTATAATGAAAGTCAACAAGGAAATAGAATAGTCAATATAACACAAGATAACAAAAACATTACACATAAATAAGATAAACATTGCTTTATATACAGATGAAAGAAAATATTGTGTATTACACTGTTGTTAAAACCAGAAGTTAGCACAATCTAGGTTAGTCTGGTTCCCTGTCTTTGGCAAGAATCTTTTGGTACTATACAATATTATATATATATATATATATATATATATATATATAACATAAACTTTATAATGAAAGTCAACAAGGAAATAGAATAGTCAATATAACACAAGATAACAAAAACATTACACATAAATAAGATAAACATTGCTTTATATACAGATGAAAGAAAATATTGTGTATTACACTGTTGTTAAAATCAGAAGTTAGCACAATCTAGGTTTGTCTGGTTCCCTGTCTTTGGCAAGAATCTTTTGGTACTATACAATATTATATATATATATATATATATATATATATATATATATATATAACATAAACTTTATAATGAAAGTCAACAAGGAAATAGAATAGTCAATATAACACAAGATAACAAAACATTACACATAAATAAGATAAACATTGCTTTATATACAGATGAAAGAAAATATTGTGTATTACACTGTTGTTAAAACCAGAAGTTAGCACAATCTAGGTTTGTCTGGTTCCCTGTCTTTGGCAAGAATCTTTTGGTACTGTACTATATTATTATATATAACATAAACTTTATAATGAAAGTCAACATGAAAATAGAATAGTCAAATTAACACAAGATAAATAACATTACAAATAACATTATAACATTACAAATAAGATACACATTATTTTGATACAAAGTATGCTATATTCAAATGCAAGAAAGGAGTATGTCTAAAACTGTTATTGTTAAGGGGGGCAAAAGTTCGCACAGGTGGTAGACGAGTCTGGTTACCCAGATTTATATTTGTCAATATAGTGAACTACTTGCCATGCATCCTTACATTTATATTTCTTTTTAATTTAGCCCAATTAAGATGAGTTTACATTTGATTTATGGTAATTTAATGCCATTGAATATGTGTTCCTTTAATTCCTTATATTTTAATTTCTTACTATGTTATCTCACTATGATATGTTGTTTTATTGTCTGGAAGGACGGAGTAGATTTTTGTAAATATTATCTTAAAGTTTAAAGCATCATTTCGTTTCTCAATGAAACCAAACAAAACATGTATAAAGACAGTTTTATTGTACAGTTCTTTTTTTTTTTGGGGGGGGGGGGGGTGGGGGGGGGTCGGTGGATTGGAGATGTTTTTTTTGGGGGGTTGGGTGTCGGGAGGGGGTGTTTTTGGGGGGGAGGGTGTCGGGAGGGGGTGTTTTTGGGGGGGAGAGGGGGTGTTGTTGTTTTTTTTTGCATATTTTTTATTATCATGTTCTCAAATGTATCATATTATTATTAATATGTTTTGCTCTCAGTCCTTGTTTATTATATTCAAGATATCTTTTTCTGAAGTTTTATGATATTCATTTGTACATGTATTCGAATATGTTATTCAAAGATTTGTGTATATATTCACGTGTATATAGACAAGTGTATATATT
Source organism: Strongylocentrotus purpuratus (assembly GCF_000002235.5). Lineage (NCBI taxonomy): Eukaryota > Metazoa > Echinodermata > Echinoidea > Camarodonta > Strongylocentrotidae > Strongylocentrotus > Strongylocentrotus purpuratus. Next base: position 8,584,912 of record NW_022145594.1, read on the forward strand.
CCTGGATTTATCTGGGATCCTACTGTATAATGTACAGTATTTCCTATGTTCTATCAGCCTTGTATAATTATTTCAATTCATCTCATTTATGAAATCTTATTCTCTTATTTGGAGATGTTTTTTTTTTTTGGGGGGGGGGGTTGGGTGTCGGGAGGGGGTGTTTTTTTTGGGGGGGGGAGGGGGGTGTTGTTGTTTTTTTGGCATATTTTTTGCATATTTTTTTGCATATTTTTTTTGCATATTTTTTATTATCACGTTCTCAAATGTATCATATTATTATTAATATGTTTTGCTCTCAGTCCTTGTTTATTATATTCAAGATATCTTTTTCTGAAGTTTTATGATATTCATTTGTACATGTATTCGAATATGTTATTCAAAGATTTGTGTATATATTCACGTGTATATAGACAAGTGTATATATTCCTGGATTTATCTGGGATCCTACTGTATAATGTACAGTATTTCCTATGTTCTATCAGCCTTGTATAATTATTTCAATTCATCTCATTTATGAAATCTTATTCTCTTATTTGGAGATGTTTTTTTTTTTTGGGGGGGGGGGGTTGGGTGTCGGGAGGGGGTGTTTTTTTTTGGGGGGGGAGGGGGGTGTTGTTGTTTTTTTGGCATATTTTTTGCATATTTTTTTTGCATATTTTTTTTGCATATTTTTTATTATCACGTTCTCAAATGTATCATATTATTATTAATATGTTTTGCTCTCAGTCCTTGTTTATTATATTCAAGATATCTTTTTCTGAAGTTTTATGATATTCATTTGTACATGTATTCGAATATGTTATTCAAAGATTTGTGTATATATTCACGTGTATATAGACAAGTGTATATATTCCTGGATTTATCTGGGATCCTACTGTATAATGTACAGTATTTCCTATGTTCTATCAGCCTTGTATAATTATTTCAATTCATCTCATTTATGAAATCTTATTCTCTTATTTGGAGATGTTTTTTTTTGGGGGGGAGGGGGGTGTTGTTTTTTTTTGCATATTTTTTGCATATTTTTTTTGCATATTTTTTTGCATATTTTTTATTATCATGTTCTCAAATGTATCATATTATTATTAATATGTTTTGCTCTCAGTCCTTGTTTATTATATTCAAGATATCTTTTTCTGAAGTTTTATGATATTCATTTGTACATGTATTCGAATATGTTATTCAAAGATTTGTGTATATATTCACGTGTATATAGACAAGTGTATATATTCCTGGATTTATCTGGGATGCTACTTTATAATGTACAGTATTTCCTATGTTCTATCAGCCTTGTATAATTATTTCAATTCATCTCATTTATGAAATCTTATTCTATGTCATCATAAACAGCATTATGACTGTTTCAATTTATCTTATTTATGAATCTTATTTATGTCATGGTAAAACTCACTCCAGCCTCAACAGTGATATTGTAAAGCAATGTTTATAAACAGCATCATAACTGTTTCAATTCATCTCATTATATGATATCTCATTTATGAAATCTTATTTATGTCATCATGGTAAAACTCACTTTAGCCTCAACAATGACATTTTAAAGCAATGTTTAAAACAGCATTATAATCATTTTGTAATACAATACCTTATTTTGAAAACAGAGGGAAAATCACAATTTATGAAGTCTACTAAATGTAATATATTTGTCTGCCTTCTACTGATATACACGTACTCATAAATAGATCAAGTGATATAGTGTTAGGGAAAACTATTGCATTGTCGATGTACTCAAAGGTTACATTTTTTAATGATGTTTTCATAACAGAAAAAAACGACGACAGCCCAATGTTCCTTTATAAACGTGCAAGAGCTTACTATTAGCCTGATGAGGAGGTCGATGTTTGAATAATTAAAGACCAATGTGATAGAACGTACAACTTACTTCTTCACATCACAGAATGTAGGTATGGGTTTGTAAAGGAAAATTACTTACTCAAATTTTGCCTAGAAGATGAAAATTTGGACTGCCTGGTATACTTTGCCATCATTAAAACTGGACATGTCACATGGCCTGCCTATTTTTGTTAATGCAAGATGGTGACTCGTTTCAACATCTGAGCTGTACACCTTCCTTTTGAGAACGATAATAAAAGGAACAATTTTAAGAGCACAAGATCTGTCTTAGTGGAAAAGTCAGAAGACAGAAGATCAAATGGTCTAAGCCAGAATCGAGTGCTTCATGATCACTGTGTATACTTTTTAATGGGATTTAATGAGTAACACAATGTAGCTTGTGTGGGTCCAACTTCGTGGTGGATATATGTACCACTCCGTGGCAAAATGGACCCCACTGATATGATCATGTAGCAATAACTTATGTGTGGGACCAACTGCGTGGTGGATATATGGACCACTCCGTAGTAAAACGGATCCCATTGCATAGTACCAGTACACACAACTATACCAAACTATCCCAAAGATGGTTTTAATCATGGAGTAATTAATGCACATGTGATAACTGAGCTGTTATGGCCAGATTTTCAGCATGTAACGAGATATATACACTGTATCCCTATATTATGCAATAAATCAAGGGATTTTTCTAGCTCTTCACAATTGTGCACAAAGTTAACCAGGAACAAGCCCAACTTCTAGTCTAAAACTCCTAAGCATGCATGGTCTATAAAAAATTGCAATCTCAGTGTTATCAATTTCGGAGCATAGGGGTGTACATATTATAAACATTGGGATATACCTTCACAGCATCATATATCTTCTCTATATCACTTGATCAACCTATGAGTGTAGAGTATAGCAATTGAAGAAAAATCATTGTGATAAGAACATTTTTTCTCAAAGTAGACATGTTAGCAGATAATAGATCAACTGGTCTAGGTTTTGTTTACATCGTACTAAATTCATAAACATTATTTTGCAAAAAAATCATCTATTTACCCGAGGTGCAACATTTTCTTTCCCTCTGTCGAGTTTCCTCTTTTTTTATTTAGTATCTTTCTCCGAGTGTTTGTTTATCATGATGTATGTATCAAATTGTTAAATTATTTTATTGATGGTATATACAAGAAATTACCAAATTATGATTGTTTTTATGATTTCTGTATAGAATTTTGCTAAATTTTGCTAATGTATTTTGTTATTCTGTTCTACTGATGGCATATATTATGTCATCATTTATACATGTATTATAATACTGATTCTATTATATATATGTAAATATATAAATATATAAATATATAAATATATATATATATATATATATACAATCTTTTTGCCAGTGCATGATTAGATTAGTTTTCTATTTTTGTTGGTGTTTTGTGTTTTGCGGATAATACTGAGAATATCTACTGTACATGCGTGTTTTGCCCGGGTGTTTTTTTGATGTTCTCTTCTATGAATCATTGGTTTGAGTCTAACCTTATGAGATGTTAAGAGCTGCTGACTGTGTGGGTAAGGGGTTGGTATAGGCAGGGTATATAGGCAGAACAGCCAACTACAGTGAACGTACAATTAAAGACCATGTCGGAAGTGAAAAATTAAATTGATGAACTATATATCAAAGGAAAGCTTACAAGCCATATATTACAATATTACCAATTATATGCTACTTAGTGCCTGTCGGACGAGTGACAGCTCTTTAAAAACTCGAAATCTAAAGCTTTGGAAATCGGGAGTTGTTGACCTAAAAACTAGCTATCGAATTGAGTACGCATATTCACAATGACTTTACATTAATTAAGCACGGCTCATCGCATCAGCTATATAGGCGGATCGCACATAATTATTATGTCGTCACTGTAACTCCGGCAAACGTGACCCCCCCCCCCCGTTGATCTGTAATTCGGAAAGGTGCAGAAAATAAGGTTTTAATTCGCTTTCGTGCAATACTGAAAGGGGAAATATTTTGTTCTTTCGGCTTTCCATTGATAAAAAGTTGTATTTTCATCGGATAGGGTCCTTAATACATTCATCTTCAAGCAAGGAAAGTAAGGTTAAATAATGATGAGAGAGAGAGAGAGAGAGAGAATGAAGGACTGTTTCCACTAGATCGATCTATAAATAATTTCTTAGAAAATGTTGAGGACATGGGAATTAAGGGGGAGGGGGTCAAAGTGGACACATGTCTTTGCTTAACTAATCAAAATGTTGCTATCGATCTCTATTAAGTGGTGTCGTCATGGGGGGGGGGGCTGAAACATAATTATACATGCACAGGCCATTGTAATAAAAAGGACGAGAGAAAATAAGTGTGCAATTCATTAGGCCTGTGATATGCATATATATCTAGCCATGTCCACCCAATCTGTACATTCACTACAAAAAAAAGGTAATGTTATCCCACTGACCTCGCATACCTGCATATTGTCCATCTTTTACACTAGTGTTCAATGAGATTTTCATAGATGACAAAATTATGCAGAAAATAATAAATTATTTTCAAAAATAATTTTGTTAGGCCAAATATATGAAGTAGATCTATATAGGCACATGCTCACTTGGCTAAGTGAGAAGCCCAGTGTCTCGATCAGCCAAATACAAATGCTAGGCTGTTAGCATGCGTGACCAAGAAAACGAGCATAAAGGGGTGTTTTTTTTAGATGGGCCATTTAAAAAAAAAGGGTACCTTTTCAAAATGGTTGAAATATCCTGCTTTACGCGTTAAGGGGTATTTTTCTAGCCCTCAGACGAGAATGGGAGGGGGAGGGTGGGGTGGTAATAATTGCCCGTTGGCAAGACCAAGGAGCTGGTATATCTTTGGCGAGACTGTCGTCCGCCGCCTGCACCTGCCGCCTAGCTAGTTGGTTATAGGCGCTCTGTCAGCTTTGTGGACGACGGCCGCGAAAGGTAGCTTTAAATTATATAACGCGAGTTGGTAGCATGTTGCATGTACCAATAGGGTCTTATTAAATTTGACAGACGGTGTAGCATTCTTCCAACTAATCGATATTAGCACAAGCAATGTCGAGTTTAATTGACTCTCAGTCAGGGGCGGATCCAGCCGGCGGAAGGGAAGGGGGCCAAACGGGCCCTGATTCATGAAAAAATATTTCGCGGCGAGACAGCCAGCCGGTGAATAAGCTGGGAGGGGGGGGGGACCACTTTATTTTGCCCCAGAAAATTTGAACATCGCATCCTCCCCCCCCCCCCCCCCCCCTTGAGCACATGGGAGGGGCCTGTCTTCTTTCATTTTAAAACAAAAAATAGGTACAATTTATGTGTTTTTACGTTTTTTGTTTTTATTTGCCATTTGAGGGGGCCCAAGCCCCCCGCACCCCTGGATCCGCCACTCTACATGGCATATGCGTTTATGAAAATAAAAAAACAATATAAAATAATAATTTTATCAGGGGTTTTAGGCATTTGATTACGGTAAGATGAATGATACCTGATTTGTGACACTGGCGGGTCACTAATTAGCGGGGGGTACAGGGGGCTGAACTTGATAAAGCTCGGGGTTTTAATGCATTTAATTACGGTCAAATGAGTATCCAGGTGCCCGCCTTCGGGTCCTTGGTACGGTCTTTAACATACCTTTTCGCAAAATGAGGGGGGCTCGAGCTCCCGAGCCCCGCCGTTCTGCAGGCGCTTACTTGAAGGCTTCTAAATGAGCATATATTTTGCCAGACTGTAAATTTGGGGATTTGTAATTAAGACGCATAAAAAATGTAAAATTGACCCCCAAAAATTGAGAAAAATATCCCAGAAATTCATGTGATTTCAGCAAAATTTGTAAATCACTGCATGGTATCGAATTAGAAATAAACCATGTTTTAATTTTATTTGGGGGCAGCTGCGCCCACCCATCCCCCTTCTTCAGTACGCCAGTGTTCAGGGGCTCATGTTTTTTGTCACCCCAATAATAAAAAATAAAAAAACATGCTTTCCCATCCTCTTACAATATTTCCACTGTATGCGCGTATATGCGCGTATCGCTATTATAAAATCCTCAATTGATAAATACAGGGTCATGCGGAATAATAATAATAATATTTAATTTGTATATAGCGCTTAATACAAATGTCTCTAAGCGCTTAACAAATATACTATTACCCCGGTCATTGGATTCAGTGCTTGCCCGCACACAATGTGTGCACAATCTCCACTCCCTGGGGAGCATTCCAGCCAGGCGTTACATGACGCTCAAAAACTGTTTGACCAACAATGACGGTCGCATCCTACTGGGTACCCATTTAACACCTGGGTGGAGAGTAGCAATTAAGTGCAGAAAGGATATTAGTTAGGAAATTTAATTCTTATTTACTCTCCTTTTCTTCTTTGAATGGAATATAATTTTTTTATGTGATTCAATTCAGGTTATTTTATTTTTGATTAGAAAATGCGTTTTGCCCTCCCCGCCCCCACCCCCATTTTTTCGTTCGGGGGCAACTACTCTGGCGCTGGCCTCGATTATTTAGCTCGCTATGCGAAATGCGCATGCGTAACATTTTGGACAAATGATGGCGTAATCTTCCTGAGCTGTGTTGTTGATATGAATGATGCGCTCGTAACTTTGTTCTTCAGGAGAGGAAAGGCGTATCTATTTACTATTATAAAGCTGGAGCATGTAAAAGTGCTATTTGTAACTATTCTACGTGTATTAGCTTCATAGAGGATAAACTTGGAGACGTTTAGATAGAAGGAGAAAGGCGGAAAATTCGGAAATATGGCTACCAATGCAAGCCAGCGCCAGCAAGAAGGACGTGTTCATACAAATGGCAACAACGGGGATGCAACTGAAATAGACGGGCCAGCGCTGGACCGGGACTCTCTCCGCCTGTCGTTTGCCAAGCTTGGTGATAAGCTACACATGAATGGTGATGAAACAGATCATCATGCCTCATGTAAGTATCGATTATATAGACATGATAGACTAACTGAAGAAAAAATTTAGTGTATACTACTACTGATGTTTCCAGTTTTATTTTTTGACTGAAATTATGGAACGATTGATTTGACTGATGACGACTTTGCGAGTACCCCGACGGTCCGAGTGCGAGTACTGATGGTCCTTCTTCTTCTTCTTCTTCCAGTATAGTACAGTCCGCCGTTGGCGTATTATCGTACCTTGTGTTTGTCAAGTGCCGAGTGTACAGTGCAAGTAAAAAGGTTCTACAAGAATTCTATGTGCAGCTAAAAAACAGTCTGAAGCTCAACGGAGCTTGATGTGTTGCACCTTCTGCTTGAAAAGTTCCAAAGAGGTGCCATCGACGACAGCAGATGGTAAGGAGTTCCACAGTCGGATAGTATCTGGGTAGAATGTGGTTTGGAAAAGCAGAGTTCGGGCAAAGGGGACATGGAATTTCTGTGGATTTCCACGGGTACTGGGACCAACAACGGGTATGAAGTAGGTGACTGGAAGATCAACCAGGCCATGGAGTATGCTGTAAACCATGCCTACTTTCTGCTGAGCCCTTCTTTCCTGCAGACTTACCCATTTAAGTTGATTCAGCATGGCTGAGACGCTGCTTCTGCGCCGATAGTCACCCAGGACGAAGCGTGCACAACGGCGTTGCACCATTTCCACCTTTCTAATGTTCTCCTGGGTGGACGGGTCCCACACTATTGCAGCATACTCTATCACAGGGCGTACTAACGTCTTGCACAGCAACTCCTTGGTCTTCTGTGGGCAGGCCCCCATGTTTCTTTGCAGAAAGCACCGTACAGAGTTGGCTTTTTTGGTGGTGACGTTTACATGGTGATTCCATTTCAGGTTGCTCTGGATGTGGACCCCCAAGTACTTTGCAGTTTCTGTTACATGTAGCTGCTCTCCATGGATGAAGTAAGGAAAGGAGGCTTTGGATGTCTGCCTTTTACTAGAGACATGCATAACCTGGCATTTTTGAGGGTGGAATTGCATTAGCCAGTCTGCTTCCCATTCCTGGAGTGCATCTAAGTCCTTCTGCAGGCATTCTGCATCATCTGCACTTGACACCTTCCTGTACAATATGCAGTCATCTGCAAACAATTTCACTGTAGACTTCGCTGATATGCAGTCAGGAAGATCATTGATGAACAGCAGGAAGAGAAGAGGCCCGAAGTAGCCTGGCCTAGATCTGTCTAGTCTAGACTGTATGTAATTGTAAATCAATAAGCATCGGTCATGTGACAATAACGTATCCCTCTCCTCCAAGGCCAGATGGTGTCAAAATTTAGCAGTTAGCATAGGGCTAGGCCTAGGGTAGACAGCAATAACCATCTGATTTGGGTCATTTCTTTAATAAAACTGACATTTGTTGTCATTCCCCAATACAGATGGCAACCCAGAGATCTCCGTGGGGGTAGCTACTGTATAGCCAACAATGGCAGCTTTTTTTGTCAAAACATTTTCTCCCCAATTTTCTGTATTTAGATCTAATTTTCTGATTTCTAAATCAGATGTAAATTAGGTCGGTCTAGAATCTATATATCTCCTAATTACAGTTTTCAAAATTTTCTAACCTATTATAGAATGTGAAATTTTCGGACTTACTTATATGAATTTATTCAATTTCTGTGAAACTACGTTCATGCACTCGAAAATAGAGCTATATGACCCGGCGGCCGGTATATTTCCGGGTCAACCTACGCCAATGGCCAATCAGAGCACTCGTTTCGTGGGAGTTCGTTGGTCAAGCTGGGCTTACTCGTACGTAGCTACGGTAGCTATTGGACGTTCGAAAAGAAAAAATGAATATTCATCAACTAACACCAAGACGGATAATGTTGACGACGAGACTTTCTCAGATTAATCATTAATTTAGGATCTAAATGAGCAAGCTATCGTAAGTCAAATAAGCTACATGTATATATGTTATTTTTAATTTTTGTTATAATTGCAGTAGTTATGAGGATGTAAAGAGTGAAAATCTCGTTGCATATTTCATTCATCGCGGTCCGGTCGAACCGAACCATTTGTTCCGTACAGTGCCTCACAGAAAGAGGTCCCCAGACTTCAGTCTCTATAATCGGAGGTCTAGTGGAACCAGACGTAGTCTCAGTGGAACAACCGACGATTAGAGAGACTGAAGTTTTCGGTCTAGGCCTAGGGGCGCTGGTCCGAGAATAAGGATCGTCCGCACAAACAAGCATCGTCTTCGTAAAAGCGGACAGACGCGTCTGCAAAAATAGGGATTGTCCACATTTTTGCTGAAGATTCTGATTTCCTATTCGTGCATTGGTGATGCAAAAAACAGGTTCCACAATGAGTTTTTTGATGCATTTTACATTGACTTTGTACAGAGAATTTCACGTTATGAGCGATAAATCCTTTGGAAGGCGGACAACCCATAAAAGTAGACAGTAAACTGGGGGTATTTTGTTATGTGCAATCTGTTTTTTAAATCGGGAACCCAAAACCTGCAGAGCGCAGAAGAAGAACATAATTTGTGGCCAATCCTTATATCAGGACGCATTTTGTCGGCGCCCATACTGTTTAGTCAGCTTGGTCTTTTGGATAAGCGATCGCTTCACAATGCAAACTAAATGGGTTTGATACTTTGATTCCCAGTTAGGCCTACTCCTTTAATCTTTTATTTATCCTATTTTTACAAGCGTAGAGGCTAGAATTTGATGAAGACCATTGAGATCACACATAGGAACATCACTATCCTGGCTGTGTAGTAAAAGCTGTGCTTTTTATTCTCAACATTTCAACACCACTGTACAAAACTTAACTGATTTCACTCAAAATCGCTACTTTAGTGACAATTGATGACACCTAAATAGCAGTAAAATACATTTTGTTCAACTTACTGATGTTAAAAAGAATAATTTAAAAATTCAAATTGTAATTCTACTGTCAAACTTTGCTTACAGCCGCATCGGCATGATTGTGTGCAGTCTATGCAATATTGTGTGGTGTGTATATTTGTGTATAGGTACATGTAGGTCTAATAATACCTGCCTCACAGCAAGTATGCAGTACTAGAGGTCAATATGCATTAGCATTAACTCTCTATGCTTTGCTGGAGTGATTGAGATAGGGTCCCAGAAGACAAATAGACCTCCATTTCATCTTTGTCACATTCTTTGAGATATTTCCCTCACCACCCTAATTGGCATGATGATGAACTGTTGTTGAATAATTGTCCTCTGAATGCAATCCATAAAAATAAAGGCATAATAACATCATCCTTGGACTTGTACTTGGTACAAGCACCAACACCAACTTCTAGCCACCAGAACTCAAAATAACTGTGTACTTAGGCTAGTAGATCATCAACCTTCTCCTTCCCCTTCTAGTGTAAGTGCTGGTTCAAGCAAGGTGCTGCTTACAAAAAAAGAGTCTGACTAGACCTAATCACCTATACATGTATGTTTAAAAAAAAACCTTTTCCAGCAGATGGATTGTATTGTCTATCCGGTGAATAACCAGAAGTTCTAAAATCTGGTCTAGATCTTAAATACTAAATGAAAAAGAAGAAAAAAGGCAGACAAAATGTCAAAGAATGGGTTTACGGTACATAAAATTACATATACTTGTACATGTACATGTACATTAAGGCTGTACACAACAGTGTAATGAGGTACCCGAGTACACTCCCAGGCTCACAAGCGAATATTCGGACGCCATGTTTTTTTATAATTTTTTTGAATTTTTTTTTTTTTTTTTTTTTGCCACTACCATACCACTCGGCAGTTTCCCAGTTCCCTCGCCGAAAAGCATGCAATTTTACTTTGAGTTGCAGTTGAAGGCGCCGATTTAATAAGAATAATAACAGTAAGCAATGCTGTTTTAAAAACCAAAGATGGCAGAATAACCCATTTTCCTCCAAGTCCAAACAGAAATCTGGACATTTGGTCCCAGTTTCTGAAAGGTGAGTTTGACAGTGCTTGAGTTGGGAAACATTTTTACCGACGGTACCATGCCAGCGGTCGCCGCTCTCCCTGGCACGGGTAAGCGTGGGCCTGGACATTTTTTTTTTTCATTTTTTTTTTTTGCAGCCGAATATTCGGGTACGATTCGGCATTCGACTACCCGTCGCAGCCTTAATGTACATAAACAACATGAACATCTACGTTTCCTTTTCATTCAAGAGTTGTAGATTTACGTTTTCAAGGTCTTGTTTTGTAGATCCACATTATTCTAAAATTGCATTATTCTAAATTGCACCTCCAAGTGAAATTACAGTGAAGGCAAACTACTAGGGTTTACATGCAAACAAAGGACAGCAGTCTGGAACTGTATTGTACAATGTAGCTGCCCTCTAAAGAACGTTGTGCTATTTTGTTCAGTCAAGTGTCCTACAGCTGATGTCCCCATAGTCTGTGTGTTGAAATCAGCTGGACTGGAGATACAATACATAGCTAGATCCACTCAGATGTCAACAATGCATGCACAGTACAGTGGACTACTCCTGTACCAGGGACACCGTACTGTATTGAGCACTGTAATCATGGGAGTTCATTGCAAAATGTTCATGTCTATACTATGGGCCTATGCATATTATGATTACTGCTCCACCACAATGGATTTGAATACATATCAGTATGTACATGCAGTGTAGGCCTAAATGTCATCACAAAGTCAAAATAATAAGCCCACTTGTACATTCACAGCCTCAAGCACTGTCGTGCAGTTATGGCTATTTCTATACCAGCACATGAACATACATGAGTATCTCTATGATCCAACATGTAAATAATGAAATGTACAAATGATGCTTACATGCAACATTTAAAAGAAAAACTTTTTTCTAAAGATGTAATGGCCTAGGTACAGGTAGCATTTGAAAATGTTCTGGTTTATACATAAAGGACTGTTGGTAGTCGACAGTCCTTTTTAGGACTCCCCAATCCTCCCCTCTCTCACATGGTGCAACCGTATATCGTATGTATATCTACATCACCATGCAAGCCAATACTTATAAGCAGCATCTAGATGTATCATGTTATACATGTAGTTACTAGAACATCCATGGCCACATTATTGATATCAATGATTTCTAATAGTACAACGGCCTTGTTGAGTCTGTTCTTCAATATTTACTTTTTACTAGGGGTTAGAGTAGGAATTACATGTACATGTAGAGTACCAAATCCACTCGTCATCCAGGTTACTAGTTATAGAGGACAGAGCCTGTGCATGAGATTCACCACAAAATCATTGAATCAATTGGCTGGAGCATGGCAAATTCAATGTTTGGGGATGGTGTGATCACCACACCTTTGTTTTAATGTACCAATTTATTTTTGAATCAGCAACCTTGACAACTAGGCCAATTATTAATTCACTGAAACTCTATAACAGTTAACATTTGTACATGTACATATCGTACAGTATATTGTACATGTGCTGTTGTACAGTGTACTCTGGGGGTGTTTCACAAAGATCCTAAGTTGGACTTAATAATTATGGAAAGCCGTTAGCACCCTTGAACATAATTTGTAAAAGTTATTTCAAAAGCTTAAAATGTTGATTCAAATCATTCATATTTTCTATCATCAAGGAGATTTCATGTTCTTGATGTAGAATTTATGAAAAGTCTAAAATACTTCAATATTTGCTTTTGAATATATTTTATTTTAAAGGTAAAGACCAGTTATGGTCATGCGATTGCATTGTGAAAGAAACGTGGAATCGATCAGAAAAGGTTGATCATCTACATGTAGCATCTAGCATCTGCAAGGTTCTGGAATCATCAAAATGATAAGAAATTTGGCCCATTCTTCGTAAAGTTACAAGCACTATACACAGAAAGAGGTATATGGGACTACCCTATATCTCTCACAGACCATGAGAGAAACAAATTTACCAAATATATGAATTAGTAGGCGGTTTCCCTGCAAATTTTTTATCATCATGATCATGTATTAGTCAAAACATATTCTTTCACTTGATTGGTAATGAGAGCTTCCATTTCATTTTTTGAAATTGGGGCGTTTCCAATACTGGTCTTTACCTTTAAGGCTGCAAATGGCTCTCCATAATTTTTAAGTCCAACTCAGAGTTAAGTTTGACTTAAGATCTTTGTGAAACACCCCCAGGTCATGTAAAGGACAAGTGCATTGTCATTGAGGAGACAATGGGATGTTCTATCTTCACCCACCTCTTTGTAGTTGGGTCATGTTATGTAATCAATGAAGAACTATCAGCTGTAAGGACGATCAGCTGTCCCATTATTTAGAGATAATCATCCATAATGATCCACAATCCTCATTCAACCATTGTCATTGAATGACTTCCTCAAACCAGCTGTTAAGAGTTGTAGAACCTGCTGGGCAGCTTGGCTTCTGTCAGGTTTGTTCTATTTATAGAACTACACATACAGTACATGTATAGTGTTGATAGCTTGATTTCAGGGTTATGTGGAATTCTTGTTCACAAGAACCCAATAGACCTACCGGTACATAATAATTTTAATACATAATTTTTATATGAAACTTGACCTTGATCTTGATCTTGACGATTTAAAAGCTTGCCAGAAGCTAGTCAGACATAGCAACAACTATTGTATACAAAGTGAATTGTACATGTACTCATAGGTACATGTAAATGAAATGGCTTGTAACTGTGTGTTAATATAGAGTTTGAGTTTATTGATAGGGAGAAACATGCATAAATTGAAATTCAGTACTTAAACAGGTCTATTGATCTACATTTGCCACACTCAACCCAGGTAACGTAAATGGGTACCTGGCAGGAATTAATTCCTTGAAATGCTAGAGCGCCATAATGGCAGCCGTGCTAAAGCCAGGGTAATAATCGGAAGCGCCAGGAGTGTCAAGTCTGATAGACATGAGCGCTATACAAGAACCCACTATTACTGTATTTTTATAGGTTTTCCCACCCAACTTCGTAAACTTAGCATCCGAATTAACGTTACTTTCATTCAAGTTAGTGCGAAATTGAATCACTATGTAGATCAACATTCAAAAAGCTAATTGCGTCATTCATTTTGATTTAGTAGCATGCCATTTCATACTCTCGTCACGGAGACGTGCAAAACGAGCATTCAATTTAGAAAAGCGTGGAAAGAGCATTTAAATTCGCGGCGGACAGACGTCGGTATGTCTTCGTTCATTCAATTTCGTGATTAGGCATGCATTTGTGACATTTGTGCATTGCTTTTCATTTGATGTTAATTTGTCATTTAATACACTTCTGTTTAAATAATTTTATGCAAAGTTTACTTGGAGGAATGACATGCGTATTCATTCTGTCATTACACAGGTAACTGTCCCCAGAGAAGGTGCACAATTTGTGACTTCTCTTCTAAGCACAAGATCTTGGACAGAGGTAGTTCAGGTTTAATAGACATGAACATGATGGAAACAAAATACAATGATGAATAAAGAAAAAGATGTTAAATGAAAAGAAAGAAAGATCACCTACATGTACTCAATCAAGATTGATCAAAACAAACCATTTAAAATGTAACCCCTAAGGCATTTATAATGAAAAATATGAAGATAAGAATAAAGTGATGTTTCAACAAAAATAAAGAATATTGAAAGAAAGAGATAACATAAAATGCAATATAAATATATCAGATAAATAAGAATATTGTATAATTTGAAATCATGCAAGAAAAGATCATAGATAAAAAAAAATTAAAAAATGAACATGAAATACTGAATATCCAAATTCATTGAGCCTCATACTATGATTAGGAGGTCTAGTTTTAATTTGAATGACCCGATTGCGAAAGAGGTTGCCCATAGACGAAAATGAAACCGCAATTCGCCAAAGAATTCACCTCCCACTCAACATTGGCAAAATTGAATGACCCAAGCTTAAATTTGAATGTGCATGTTTAGACAATTCGGTGACTAGAAACAAAATTGAATGCAACAAGTTTAAAAATGAAACGGGGGAGCAACGAGTGGAGAAATTTTGCTCGAACATGAATGCACGTTAATGAAATTGATTGCTGCTTTTAAGAAATTGGCCGGGAAAACCTATATTATTATTATTATTATTGTTATTGATGTAATATGTAGGAAAAGTTTTGGTAGATTTCCTGGTGGGTGAAAATTTTGGGGGGACTTGTGTCTCCTAGGCACCTGTCAGTTTGGAGCAGGAATAATTTTCTTGATTTAGCCCTTAGGTCAAGTTGCTGGGCAATATTTATAAATAGGGCTAAAAGGTCAGGAAGTTTAGGAACTGCTGGATTAGGTCATGGCTAAGCTCATTTGTAACACCCATGTTTAGAACAGTCCATACGATCACCCCAATGTACTTCCGTCTATTCTCTACACCTCACAGGAACTGAATGTTGCACAATTAACCCAGATGTCTTTGGGCGACAGGAAATTGTTGGGGATATATAGTTTCCACTTTTAAACCTACCCAGAGATATTTGTTTATCTGTCTTGTTCAAACATCCTACATTTAACAATGTGCACGTATACCCTATTCAACATATAAAGTGACATTGAGAGTTTATGAATTGTATGTTAAGCCTTTTTCCTGATGTGCTTATCATGAAAAATAGGCCAGGCTCCTGAAAAAGAACAAAAAACAGATTCACAGTTCTTCCTATAGTTGATGGTCCATTATACATGTACCCTGGTACACATTTATGAACTCTTCTTTGTTTACATTTAACTTTTTTTAGGCCTATCAATACAAATTTTTGATAATTTCTTTCTCATGATTTTTTTTATAACATTGTGCTGATTTTATGTTATTCTACAAAATTCAGTTCATAGTACACAGTGCATTAACCTGTTTGATAATTTGCGTTTGGATTGCACAACTGACTTTTCCTTCTGATAATTTTGTACAAAACAGACAGATATCCCAAGGACCATTTACATTGCAAAATATTTTTTTTTTAAACTGCCAGGTTTCCTTTTTTCATTTACGCTACCATAAAAATCTATGAAAAAACTGTCTGCGTTTGCTAATTCTGTTGTTTTTTGGTTGTTGTTGTTTTTTTGCCAGGCGTTTATGCTCTGCATGTGATAACACAGAAACAAAGATAAGTCGAGTGAGGAGCAAAAATCAGAATTATTTATTATTATTTTGAGAGCTACTGTACATGTAGCTTTTACACTGAACAAACTTGCAGAGTTTGGCTGACCAGTGTTTAGAAAATAAATAAATTAAGGAGTGGGTTTTTCTATTCAGGTTTTATGGGTGTTTATGAGTAGTTGCCGAACAACTTCTGACAAATCTTCAGAATGTGAGAAAAATCTATGTTATTTGCTTGCAATGTAAATACTCCTTCAGACACATATTGCTGTGTGGAGTCACTGAGGACACAAACTCTTGAATGTCATGATAGACAAATCTCAAAAACAAAAAATATATAACATGGGCTTGGTTTGGGATGAGTGGAGGGCGGGTTGTCCTTGGATTACAATCTATAGACCTGTCTACATCAGCTCAAGTTTGCCAAATAACCTGCTATTTAAACTATCCCGATCGCAAATTAACCAGTTAATTTGCGTCCTCACCAGCCTGCAGTTGCAGTTAGCGGGATATTTGGTTGAGAAAATATCCCAAAAAATCTTGGCCTTGTTTCCAAAATACCCTGCTATTTGAGAAATACACTGTAAGCTAATTTATGCCCATCCGAGCTAGTTTGTGATGAGCGTATTGGTCTGGTTAAGACGCAATTTCGAGCTTAGGGATAATATCATATTTGGTAAACTCAAGCTGATGAGGACACACCTTATTTTACATTCTGTACCAATTATCTGCTATCAATAATATTGCATTAACCCTGGAAGCTTCCTGCAATTGTGCTCAAACTCACATTGTTTGATAAAATTTCACTGAAAGTGCAATTCCGTCTAAAATTGTCAAGTGCTATAAGAAGGGTTGAGGAGCTTCAGTTGATGCTAAGTTTCTTTGGAGGTGAACATTGATGAGGAGCTACATGTACATGTGTGCAGTGATGGTAGTATGAGCATTCCTATGCAACCAGTGATACTTCCTTCAATTTAGTCTTTCTTTGATGAGAGTGGCCATCATTTCTGGAATCATTAAGTTTCAAATGATCTTGGTTGATTTCTTTCATACTTCATCCATCACAGCTACTAATTGTCATGCAAAGCTTTGCTGAAGTCATTTTGTAGAAGGATTGGTTTTTGTGAGATTCTTTGAACTTTAATATTGTACAGTTTAATACACATGTTATGTACATGTAGACAAACCATTGTATGGGAGCTGGACAAAACTGTTGCCATTTGAGGGTTCTACCTCTCTAAACGATATTTTCTTCAAGAATATTTATAATTCCCCACTTATTGTCTGATCAATCATGAGCCAGGCAAAGAAGATGGACAAACCTTCAGGGGACACGGCCCTAGAGAAGATAAGGAGAACCCTCTCCAAGTTCTCTCCCTTCAAGCGGAGAAGAACCCAAAGCCTTGCTAAAGATACAGTTTCAAAGACCACGGTTGAAGACAGGGTAGGCAGTGGTGAAAGCCTCCCTGCCATAGTGGCGCTGGACTGCACTCTATTAAAGAACTGGTGTGATATAGCCATCATGGATACAGATTTTTCGAAGAGTGGTGAGAAATCCATGTCTCTGCCATCAATCATTGACAGCAAAGGTAAAGCTGAGAATCGTCTCATAAGACCAGCAGGTAGGAAATGGAAATACCTTCTACAATTAAAAAAAAAAACTACTCTTTACTTTCTCAATGATTAGATGCTGCTTATAAGTATCGGCTTGCATGGTCCTGTAGATATACGGTAGGCTTGCGGTTGCACCATGTGAGAGAGGGGGAGGATTGGGAAGACCCAGAAAGGACTCGGTAATCTTTCTCTCTTGAGTGTGTGTAGTCCTGGAAAGGACTGTTTGGTAGTCTTGAAAAAGACTGTTGTTATCTTTATTAGCTTATAGTTATAAGGAGAACTATAGCGCCAGTTGGAGAGGATGGGTAGTAGGAGGGTCCTCAGGGAAAACAGTATGAATACTGATGAGACTACTCTGGGTAAACAAGACATATTATTATTATTATTATTATCTGTCATGTTAAACTAAAAGTTAATTGAGTGGTTTAAAAACACTTGACTTCAAATTCGAAGATCGTGGTTCGATCCCTGACATGGCACTAATGTCCTTTGGTAAGGCATTCATCTACATTTGCCACTCAATACCCAAGAGAGAAATGGGGACACGGTAGGATGACGAAAGCATAAATTGTGTTAATAATTGCCTATGCCCTCACGGGGACCATGTGGTAGGAATACTTCTCAGGGATTGGAGATGGTGCACATTGTGCTTGAATGAATCTGATGACTGGGGTAATGGTATCTGTAAAGCGCTTAGAGACAGTATTCCTTATTAAGCGCTGTTTGAATCCAGATTATTATCATTATATTATTAGGGTGTCTGATCGCGCACCCGATGTTGTGTGCTAAAATTCTTCCCATAGAGATTACACGCATCCCTATGCAGTCTACGTGCATTGCGCGACCATGCAAAAAAAGTCAAGTTTTTTTTTTCAATTCGAGATTGAAACCTTTATCTGTTGTGATCCTGAAGGTGATACTCAATAAATGAGGTGTCATATGAAAGAGCAGGTGATTTCCAATATTTCCAAAGGGGAGACAACGTGCATGTTGTCTCCGCGATATTACCATTGACTACAACGTGTATTCACTTCCGGATTCTATGGCGCGAACGGCCACCCATACTAGTCAATGGCACATATCGCAGAGACAGCGTGGCTCAAGCTGCAAGTCGCGCATTGGCTTAGCAACATGCGTACTATATGCATACGCTTGCATATCGCGCGATACAGCTGTTTGTCTGAATTTAGCAAAACAACATCACTCTGCTTGGACGTCTTTTTCGTCGATTTTGACCAAAATTATATGAATATACCAGCGTTTTTGAGGGGCTGTATCTTTTGATAGAAACATCGGTGAGACTTGAAATTTGAAATGTATTATTCTGATAACATTTTTTATTCAAATATCAAACAAACATGGTGAAAAACGATCCCAAATTGAAAATTGAAAAATCGTTCAGACACCCTTATATTATACTTTTAAGGGGTTATGTATATTTCAAAGCATACATGTAACTTACTAAATGGTAATTGATACATGTACATGTAGATGTTGATGACACATTCTGATAGAAGTGAATCTTCTTGATTTCACAACATGTTGCACAATAGTTCACTAAGTTTGTCTTCGCACCTTGCGCAATGTTTACTATTATGCTTTACGGATCATATCACAATGGCTTGCATACTGTACATATTTTGTATATACCTGTATTTATACAGGTCAAAGACTTTGATGGTTCATCATGCCCTAGCTGGCATTGCATAGTCTGAAGACACAGACTTCAATTTGGCACTTGACCACACTTTTTAAACCCTTGAGCAGAGCCTAGCTTTGTCAGTCTCTGGCTAAGGGATACAAAGCCTACATGTACATGTAGGTATGGTGTACATACACTGTACATGGTTTTATGAATATGAGCCCAGGGCCCCGTGGTATAAAGAGTTGATATTAAATTTGATGGCTAATATATATCAATAAGAATTAGGGGACTGCAAACTTTTGATTGATTAGAGGACTTGCGATTGATTTGGACCAGTCGCAACTATTGATAAGGTGGGGCGTGATGTACTGTGCATGTATGATAAAATGAAATTCTATCACTCCCCCAGCTTTGCACAATATCTATCAGGTCCAAATAGATATAATAATTTACCAAATATATCAATTAGTAGGCGGTTAGTATCACGTATTAGTCAAAACATATTCTTTCACATGATTGGTAATAAGAGCTTCCATTTCATTTTTTGAGAGGGGGGGGGGGGCATTTTCAAAAACTGATCTTTACCTTTAATAGCAAATATGTGTACAGGTAAATAAGAAATAGAGGACTGCAAACTTGTGATTGATTAGAGGACTTGCGATTGATTTTTATTGATCGCAACTATTTATAAGGTGGGGCGTGATGTACTGTGCATGTACGCTAAAATGAAAATCTATCACTCCCCCAGCTTTGTCTCATAATCTAATTACCAATGGGACAGTTTGGATGCCTAGATACACGTGCAAAATACATTAATGAACTTTATCGTGCGTGTGTGCAGTGATGAGAAATGTTATGCTGAATTAATATGCTTGATGAATTAAAAGGAGGAATCATATGTCGCATTTGTATGGCAAACCCACTGTACACTCTTCAATGCTTCAGATTATAAGCATTATACTGTAGGAGTGGAAGCAATACACTTGTTTGAAGTACCCCAAACAATGGATCTTCAAGTCCAAAGTGTACGTTTGTATTAACGATCTCCTATTGTATAAGGTGTTGATTCAAAGGGCTTTATCAAAACACATTTCCTCATTATGTGCTATTTGTATTTCCCTCTGTTCTTTTCTTTCATTTTATCTTTGAGTATTTACATTTATCTTAGTAGGAGCTTGACCCCATGTGTGCAGTAGTTATCTGTTCTGATAAAATAGAGCAGTGAGTTCCCAGTTGGAATTTACTACAAACCATTAACGATATACAATTCAGTTGAAGTAATTTGAACTTTGTGGTAAACTTTATCAGCACCCCTAATTCTAGACTGTAATCATCATTCAATTGAATTGTGACAGCTTGTATGCATTTATGAAATTTATTTCACTTTCAAACTTGAATGACTTAATACACAACACAGGCCTGCATTTGCGAATGAAAACAAAAAATTCTGCTACACACTAAGAATGGATTATATCACATTGGTCCTAGATGCTAACATAGTTATTTCCTTATTACATAATATGCTATTCAGAGGCCTAGTCATAGTCCTAACCCCAATACTATTCCTACATGTAACTCCAACCATAACCACAATCCTGACATGGGCCGCTATTCAATTCCATTCTTAAGTCAGAAATATGAGTATTTTACTAAGTTTTCAGCTTTGATGAAATACTTAATCAACTTAGATGGCATCGATTTTGTTGTTTTGTGCTTGCCCAACAAATCAGTATTTGCCATATTGTGCCCAAATCAAACCGAATTGGCCAAACTCTCCTATTAAACCAATGGCACTGACCGATAATGTGCTGGACCAATCAGATTTTAAATGCGAATCAGCTTTTCACCAGCCTTTGTTTATTTAATTTTTGCAATGAATAAACAAGTTCTAATAAGATGTTTTCTGTCTCATTTTCTCTGATTGTTGATGCAGTGTCTGGCAGCAGTTCCCCTCATCATGTCACCCCCTTCTCACCCTCACGCACCCCTCGGTTCCCCAAACACAAGCCCTCTCCAATGGACAGCACCTATGCAGATCTCGCTCAGCAGGTAAGCCATTATAGTTTACAGGCATGATATTTGTCCAAGCATCAGTGAATCGAGGGATTTTGTGACATCTACAACTGTTTTTGCTGCTTCTTCTTCTTCTTCTTCTTCTTCTTCTTCTTTTTCTTCTTCTTCTTCTTCTCCTTCTTCTTCTTCTTCTTCTTCTTTTTCTTCTTCTTCTTCTCCTTCTTCTTCTTCTTCTTCCTCCTCTTCCTCTTCATTTTCCTTTTCATCTTCTTCTTCCTCTTCCTCTTCCTCTTCCTCTTCCTCTTCCTCTTCCTCTTCCTCTTCCTCTTCCTCTTCCTCTTCCTCTTCCTCTTCCTCCTCCTCCTCCTCCTCCTCTTCCTCTTCCTCTTCCTCTTCCTCTTCCCCTTCTTCTTCTTCTTCTTCTTCTTCTTCTTCTTCTTCTTCTTCTTCCTCTTCCTCTTCCTCTTCTATTCTTCTTCTTGATTTTTGTCTTTAAAGCTTATCAACACTAGTGTGGCTAGGAGGGATTAGACCACATAGCAAGGTCACTGATAGGTGGCTATCTCATCAACTCGGCTCTCAAATAACATAAGAAATAGAGGATCATGGGGGACCAACAGGCACCGATTGGGGAAGTTTTCTATATAGAGGGAGCAAGTAGCTACAAGTACATGTACATGTAGGACCGTGGGGCTTTAAAATAAATGTAGCAGTCTTGGGTCAGCAAATCGAACCTTGATGAAACATTGAGTGGCACAAAACTTTTAGTTCCTAAGGGGTCATATCAAACTTTAAAATTGCTTTGTTTTTCTCCTTTGTTGATTTATACAGGTGCTGAAGGACTCCCGTACAGACGAGTCTCGCTGTGCTAACTATGAATTCCCTGATGAGATACCCATTGAGAACATTGAGGAGAAGAACACCAGGGTTCAAAAGGTCGTCAGTTATGCTAGGTCGGTATTCCACCAAAATAGGGGTACTCGGTGGTGTAATATGTTGAAATATTAGAGAAAAATAACAACATAATAATAAGGACATGATCAACATCTCATTTAAATTCATTACAGATAGATACATGTACATGTAGTTTAACAAGAATACAGTTTTGAATAGTAAAAAACTATTCTTAACTTTTATCTATCCTTCTTCAATACTTCAATAAATACAAATAAATGAAAAATAAAAAATAAACAGAAAGACAAACTGTCCATCCAAGAAAATCTGGCAAATCAAGTCGAATAGTATTCAAATAAGACAGTTTCACAATAAACATAACATGTATTGATGTTCATCAACAGATAATTCATGATACTATTTCTCAAATTACACTATGATAGTGCCATACTTATATAGGAAGGTATTAACTGCATAGGTTGCACGCGAAGACCCTTGTATGAATAGCTACATGTATATTGAAGAAGAAGAAGAAAAACAAGAAGTTGAATAAATTTATTACACTAATGGATGTTACTGGATGATGTATTTCCTTGTAAGTGGCATAAATAAAAGCAGCACCTCTCTGCAAACTCTCTCTCTCCCTCTTTGAGACTGTCTCTCTGTTTCTCTCTCTTTTTGTCTGTCTTTCTCCCTCTCTCTCTTTCTCTCTTTGTGTCTGTCTTTCTCTCTCTATCTCCCTCTCTCTCTCAGCTTGCTCTCTGTCTCTGTATCTCTTTATCATAGCTCTCCCCCTCTCTTTCTCTGCCTGTCTCCCCCTCTTTCTCCCTTTCTCCTTTTCTGTATTTGTTATGCTTTCTTTTCTCTGTGTGAATATCTGTCCGTCTTACTCTTACTCTTGGCTTCTTTTGTTTGAATATAGGTGTAATGCCATTCTTCCTCATTCCCTGCTCATTAGTGCATTGGTCAGCCCGCAGTGAGTCCCCAAAATAGACTTGGCTAACAAATGTACATCCGTTAAGTATGTGGATACATCTATGCATTGACATCATTCAAGCACATTTTGAGTCTGTCATTTTGATCTAGTTGGAATAAAGCAGGTACTATCTACTTGTGTAAAATTGCAAAAAGAAGGTCTTGTATAAGGAGATCGTATTTCTATCATCTTACATGCAGCGTACATGTATATGTACATACATGGACTTATACATGGATTACTAGACCTGTTTGCTCATCTCTGATATTGGATTTTAATTGGATTGGAGTTACTGATATGTGTGATCTTATTATAACACAACTGAGCAGTATATTTGATATAATGTGTAACTCTGTAGGAAGCATGAAGCAACCTGTGTGCATAATCATAATGTATCATACAAGTCCATAGCCCAGAATATGATATACTTTGTGATGGCTTCGCAAAGTGCTGCACGTTTCTGCTGTGATTGGTGTGTATACACATTGGAGGCTCGGCGATCTTATTTTTGAATGTTATTAACTCTGATAAATTCCAGCCAGATTTTTTCCTGCATATGTTGAAAATCTTTGTGATATGGAAAAGATAGACATTTCCTTAATGTTGGAATGCTTGGAAGGTCAATTGTATTTTATCATGTTTGTGATCGGATAATAAGTTATAAACCAAGTGAGTATGAATTGCTATTTACATCTCAATGTTATGAAAATTAAAACTTAGTCACTTTTACAGTTAAATAGTATATGTATGAACATTTGAAGTTGACTCTCTTTTAAATCTGAAGGTTGAAAATTTGAATAGCATTTTCGATATGCGCTACAATGTATATAAGTATGGCATATTATCATTATAGTTTTTTAATTGACATTGAACATTACAATGATATGATACACATGTAAACACTCTTAACATGTTCATGACATGTCTTCATAATTCATGAAGAGGATGCAATCACATGAAAAACCTCTCAGAAATTACTGTGAAATGAAACAAATAAATGCTGCTATATACACTAAAATAATATTCACATCAGACAACATACATGATCAAGAAACACATGTCATGTACATACATGTACACTGTACATGATAGAACATTGATAGATGTTGTTTGTTGCTTCTGAACTACGTTGTATATGGAACCTCATTTAAAAAACACCATTTACTAGCAAGACATTGAAGTACCTATGGAGGTTTGTACGGTATGTGTGTTTATTAATGTTTATGTTTATTTTGTCACCACAGAGTTACTTTCATGAATTTAATTGCTACTAATTCAGTCTGAGACCTTGTGTGGGTGTATGACACTTGCTCCTGTGAAAATTGCTCCGCATCAATTTCCTTACCAAACTCTTTCACCTTGGACCCAATACCATACCTAACTCTGACTCTAACTCTAACTCTAAATCAAACCTATAACCCAAAGGCAACCTAACCCTAATCCCATACTTTTGACGAGTTTAAGCTTGGAGCAATTGTTGCAGGAGCAAATGTTAGGACACTCCTCATAGACACTAGAAATGGTTTGGATTGGTCTGATAATGTGAAAAACCCTAGTTCCTTTCACACTTAACCTCTCAATTGTTGATAGTGTGAATGATTCCACATGCTTTCACACAGTACTCTATCAAAATATTTTGAAAAGTTCTTTCTTATTGAAGCACATGAAGAACTGCTGGTGTATTTAAAGGACATTAGCAAGAAAAAAAAAACCCTCCCCCTCAAAAAAAATGGATGTAATAAAGCCCATCCTCTTTAGACAAAGTGAAATATACCGTACGTACATGTTGGATTAAAATCACCTTCTTAAAGACATACAATGTACATGTCTCAGATCAAACCAAACCCATTAGAAATTGTGGTCCAGATGTGAAATAAGTTAATTGTTCACATCAATTTACATTTCATGAATTACTGTCATTTGAATTGCTGTTTGAATTCCTAATCCTTTTGAAGTTGGCGTTTGAAATTGATAACTAATGTGTGTTCTCCTTGTTTTCTCTTTTACCCCTCCATTATTACATTCCTTCCTTGTTCCTTCTTTATCACCCATTCTCTCATTCCTTCATCTTCTGCTTTCATTTATTTCATGCTAAAATTAAATCAACTTGAAATTAATTAACATTCCTGCCATATTGTTTGGTCATTTGATTATCATCTTATGAAATTCATGCTCTTAACTTTGTATGTCCATAAAATTACAAATTGGCATAATAATGAATCATTTAATCTGATTATTTTTGTGTGTCACTCATTTTACCATGAACATGAACTGATATTTTTCAATATTCAAATTAATGAGATGATTTTTTTAATTTTTTTATTATTGTAATCAATACTTTCTTTCAATTATCTATAACATCATAACTGTATAATCAATTCATGCGATTCCCATCAAAAATTATAATCCCAACAAATGCCATATTGCTTGACATGACCAACTTGCTTTGTACTAAAATAAAACCTTGGTCTCTCTAATTATTCCTAAAATAATTCAAATTAAATATCTATTTCCATGTATCTACCATGTATCTTAATTTCCTTTGATTAAAACAAAATTTGTCAAATGCACCTATGATGGATTTGAAACAAACATCTGACCATGATTTCAATTAACAAAAAATTATTTTTAATTTCATTTTGCTTTGAGTTTTACTTATTATACTGCTTTATATTGTTCATTTTTTCCATGGCTCTTTCTTCTGCAACCATTTGATTCTATTCCTTCCAAATAACCCTATTATTCCTGACCAAACCTGATAATCTCCAACATTGTGTGTCTGTCTGCAAACACTGCTGGACATCTCTTTGTGGGGTAATTTCTTCAACAATCTTCAATTTGCACAACATCATGAAACTTTAATCCTTTTGCTTTAACCATTGGCATGTCCCATATTCTATCAATTGCATCTGTAACATGCTTTTTCTCTACCTTTGCCACCTCATATCTTATCTTGACGTAATTGCTACCAATGTATTATCTTTATCTCACTCTGTCACCTTTATATAAAGGGTGTTTCCTCTTCCTGTATCTCTATGTATATCACTTTCTATTTAGTTCATTTCCTTGCCTTTCTGCTTCTTATTTCTGACCTATTTGCTTGGCCTCTTTCCTCGATTAACCCCTTACCCCTTCCCCATTACCATCATCACTATCATTATACCCCCCCCCCCAAAAAAAAATATGACCCCCTACCATACCCATCTATGACTTACATTCATGGCCTTTTATTAACCCCTCCCCCTTCCACTCCAAATTCCCTTCTACACCCTCCACCTCTCCTATCCCCTCCCCCTCTCCTATCCCCTTCCCCAACATCACACCAATGTTAACTGCCCATGGTTTGCTGTGTAATTACTTGGGATCCCCTTGGACACGCTCCTGTCTTCCACCCTACTTTGGGCCACGTTGATTCCATAGCGCTCTTAAGCAGCGTTCGGCAAACACGAGCCCAGAGAGGGCGACAGGCACCAGCACCTCTTCCAAAACTGTGTTGCCGTGAGTTGCTTTTGACATGGTTGCAGAGACTTTCAAGAAATCATCCAATGTGGAATTTCAATAGCCCTTTTTTGCCACCATTGAAATGTGGAAACACTGCCATGACAGATAACCTAATCCAAAATGTTTTTTATGTACAATGCAAAGAGGTGTTGAAGCTGCCACGTTACTGATTTCTTGACAATCTGTGTGATCATAATTTTTACTAATCCTTTTAGAGTTCTATTATTGAAACAAGCAAATGCACTCTATTATAAAAAAAACAAATAAGTCATATACCATAGCAAAGTAAACTGATGACTTATTAATTATGTGCAAATGTTTCATTAGCATTCATTGTTAATAATAATACTTTGTTCTTTTATAGCGCATTTGATGTCTGTTGACATTTCAATGCGCTTAACATTTTGCCTTGAAACTTATCACTATTTCTTGCTTCATTATTGGCATCAGCAGTACATGTCAATTTTACACTTGTGATTGTTTGCTCAAAATAAAGAAAAAAGTGAAATTGCCATTAAAAATGTTGAATTTTATACATTGACCATTGTATTAAATGCATTTGCTAAAGCTATGGAGTGCATTTGGTGTTTAACTGTGTTTCTAAATATTTAATTACATTCAGTTTTGAAATCCTCTTCTGAGTAGAACAAGTTTTTGCAATCTGCATGTGTTCAGATTTAGAGAGTATTCTGACTATTAAGAAACATTTTATTTGCATGTTGTTTATTTCTTCATATTTACATGTACATCTTACACAATATGGTGAAGGTCTTATGTTTTTGACACGCATGAAATATTGTTCCATCTGTGGAAGAATAACATTAGGCCATCAACTCCCTGTCAAATAGGATCTGTAATGTAGATTGGAAAACCCCTCTGGTCTAAATGATTACTACATGTGTATTGGAAACAGATATGTTCATTATGACTCCATTACATGTGTGCATGGCAGATGAAGACTGAGGTCTTGCCAAAGGACACATCCAGACAGGGACTTGAACCACAAACCATACCATCCATTGGGTATCCTGTTTAAAGGAATTACTGTACTACTATCTAAACCTCATTACAACACTAACCAAATACAGTCAAACCTGTCTATTAAGGCCACCAAAGGGAAACACAAGAAGTGGCCACTTTAAACAGGTGGTGGTCATTCTAGCCAGGTTCTACAAAACACATTCCCTTCTACAGGGAGGCAATATGGGTGACTACAATAGAAAGGTGCCCTTTGTAGAGAGGTGGTCACTAAGACAGGTTTGACTGTAATAAGGCTTATTAGCATGGAACTCAAAATAAGATTTTGTAATTCATTTGGGTGGTTGGTCTCTGGCACATTTAACCAAATAATGAAGTTTGATATTCATAAATTCTAAGAAGTTGTTTGTTGATGTATCTAAATGTGATAATACTGGTACACTAGCAAAAGGTAATTGAGTTTAAAATGCTATGTTTGAAGTTCACTGGAATGTGTGACCCGTACTTCTCATATTATCAAGTACGCATGTGATAAACTTCCGCTTGTATGTGGCTTCAGTATCTACATAAATCATCTATAGACAATGAGGCATATTTTTGAGCTTCTTTGTGAGCTATTATTAGCCGGTAACGAGGTTAATGATTGTCCTTTCCCCAGAATATAGATCTATAATTACTTTCTCAGCAAAGTTGTGTAGGCATACAGTTCCCTCAGAGTTCACTTGTATAACTGTCTTACTTATGCATCCTCTGCGGCGTAACTCTATTCTTGATTTCTCACACCTTATCATTTGTTTCGAGAACATTTTCAATTATTCTTAAGGATATAAATTACCTGAAGGCATAGAATCAATGGGATTCATTGGATTGTAAGGAGCAGACAGCGTGTTAGTGAAACAGGCAGAACTTTTTTTCCTTGTAGAAAATATGTTTTACTCTTTGGAAGCTGCACATAGAGTTCAATTTTGTACCTTTTTACTCCCACTCTACTCGGCCTGTGGCAATTTATAGTTACAATAAGATGCCAGTGGTGGACTGCAATGGCATGGAAGAAACACTTTAATCAATGATCACTGTTGAGAATTTGTGTCATATCATTCATTCTTTATTCACTATGGAATGAAAGCGAATACTGTCACATTGTTTGGAATATATGGTACATGTGCTGTTCCATTAGTCATCCATAGCAGGGAAAGAGTTATAAACAAAAAACAAACTGACAAACAAAAACAAAAATTGTTCGTACTCAAATAGGCCATTTTCGTAATGTAACCAAATTTAATGCATACATGTAAGTCTTTGTAAATAGCCTTGATACAAATTATTTCATTCACCTGTTAAGAATAATAGTATTTCAGTTGACAGAATCCGAACTGCATACATTAGTTGTTGTTAGGTAGGACAAACATTATGGCTTGCCCTACCTAGCAACACTTAATATTTGCAGTTTGCATTCTGACTATTGAAATACTATTTTTTTTATCAGGTGAATGAAATAATTTGTATTGAGGCACTTCAAAAAGACTAATGCATTAAATTTGGTTACATTACGAAAATGGCCTATTGCTGAATGAACAGACTCAAACAGGAATTTTGATAACAATAATCTTTTGTGCATGGTTGATTTAGACACCACTCCAAGACCTTTGAGATGGGAGATGAAGCTGAAGATGAGCTCACTCAGTCACCTGATCCCAGCAGCCATGAACGATTCAGTCACATGACGTCACAGCTCAGTCTGGAGTACCAGCGTGTGTCCATCAGTGGGGAAGATATGAGTGGGGTGAGTATACTTTATCAGTAAAGAGAAGGAGCATTTCAGGGAAAGGTGATACAAAAGTTATGATTTTTTTTTCAGTACTTTTATGTTTTTATGATAGAATAACCGAAAAATAAGTCTCCTGAAAAAAAGATTGCTCTTCAAGAGCCCTCGCATTTGAAATATGACAAGAAATAGCTAAAGTGTTTTTGAGCATTTTTTTTGTAGTACCATATACAATTTCTGTGTACAGTGCTTGCAACTTTCAGCAAGACATATTCAATTCCGGATCATTGTGATGTATCCAAAACCTCACACTATACACCAATTCTTATACATGAAAATGTCATTACTAGGCTTCATTCATGAAAGTGGTACATCACTTATGAAGTGAGGAACGTCAAATACAAATTCATCTCACCTGAAGACCTACACCTCTTTGTCTCTTGTGGAAGCATTGTTGTTTACATTGTAGATTGTCCCTCAGATAGGACTGTGAACCCTATGATCTTGACCATATAACTCTTTACTTTTTCCAATCCTTAAGGTTCCACCTGAAGACCTTCACTTCGCTTCTATGTCCTTGGTGGAAGCGTTGTTGATCCGTGAGAAGTACATGGAGCTGGCTTCCCAGACCTTCCCCAGGACCACTACCTACTTCTTGAGACAGGTGGACCGGAAGCCTCTCAATCTGGATGAATCAAGCTCTGTTGAAGACGCTCACAGTAAGTATTCTGGGGAGTGTTTCACAAAGACTAAGAATCAACCTCTTTGCAACTGACCATCTTGACTGGTAAATGATACAGCAGGGGAGTGTTTTTACAAAGACTAAGATCGACTTTAAGTTGGACTTAAATATTGCAGGCCATTCATGCCACTGGTTGCTCTCCCTATTGGTCGATCAATTATGATCTTTAGATAACATTTTTTCCTTCAATAATGAACTATCAACAAAATGTAAATTCTGTAGATTTGTGACCATGATTTGTACGTCCCTTGAGAGATAAATGCCAGTAACAGTGAGAGCAAACAGTGGCATGAATGGCCTGCCATAGTTAAATCGATTTTAGTCTTTGTAAAACACTCCCCTGCTGTAGCATTTACCAGTCAGGATGGTCAGTTGCAAAGAGGTTGATTCCTTTAGAGTATCAGAGCCAGTCCAGAAATAGTCATCCCATTTTACCCATAAGGTCCAACCTCTTAAAGCTACCTAGACCATTTCACTCATTGATTAAAATGTTGTCAGCCCACAGTGGTTTAGCCCAAGAGCTCCTGAAACAGACCCCAATGTTGGGTCCATTTCACCCATCTATCTAGCCCATGCTACTTTGTCAGTAGGAGCTAGGAAGTAGTTTGACTGGACATTACAAAACACAACAATGACAGAAATTTCTGTCAGATGGTTTTTCAGATATGCCTCAACAATTATGTTTAAGGTTACCCTTTAAATCTCACATATTATGTTAAAAGCAAGAGTTATCACTGTACATTGGAAAGTATTCTTTTTCATGATAAGAAATCAAATTGTGAAGGTGATATAAGAATCCCCAGAAGAAAAGAAAAAAACAATCAAAGTGCCTTTGGCCAAGCTTTGCTGCCCACAAATACTCTGGCTGTATAGACAAATTAGTCCCTGCATTCCAAGCCTGCATGTAATAACTCAAAAGTGTAATTCAGCTCTGTGCTATAGTGCAATCGTGAGCATTTAGTTTTCTTGAGGTGCATCAAGATATAATATGATTTCATTAATATGTTATGATATTGTGAAAAATTGTTTTGCTCTTTCAAAGTAGCCAACAAATCTTATCTGGAAAATGTAAACACACCAATGTAACTATCTTTACCTCTTTGACAAGACAGAATAGAATGGAGGAGCTGCAAGTAGCTGGGTAATTAACACAATAATAGTAAATTTCAGCATGGCATTCACACAGCCCAGGTACCTAGCAAGTGCCTCTATTTCTCTTTTGATAAACTAAACTTCTATTATTTGATTGAAACTGTCCATGTTTGCTGACTTGTTATGATCTAATTTTAAAAGATGCGGTTCGATTTCTATTTAAATGTTAAATGGTACCTACAGCTTTGCATGATGAAAACTCATTTGAAGGAATGTGATATCTAGGGCAAAGATGCACCATTATTAATTGTTATGTTTCTGCATTGTATTAGTAAGTAAGATGAAGCCTAAGAACCAGGAGAAGGCTAAAAGCCCCGACAAAGAAATCCAGTGTAAGTTTGTTTGTGTGAACCCTCTTTTTGTGTCACTGAACTGCTGTCATGGAACTTTACCTCAACTACCAACAATCTGGTCTGACCTTAGCTAGAACAAATCTGTGCACATGGCTTTTCCCCCATTTCCTGTGATGTGCTTCTTCCTAATGTGAATTATTGCACAAGTTTCTAATATTCTTCTTTTGAGGATAAAAATCAAATATGGCTCTTTGAAAAGTACAAATTCTTGCCTTTTTCTTATTTCTAAAAAAGTGAAACCAGAATCTTATGGTTGATTTTTGTGGTGAATGTTGTGCTCTTTCATTACTACCCATTTCATTGAACGTTTTGAAGGGTTTATATATGATCTACATGTATATGATTGTATGTAGGTCTTTACCTGTAGAAACCAAGAAACAAGATGAAATAGTAAACATTTAACTAATTACAGAATTCACAGTTTGAGTCTGGAAACAACAATTGTTATATCCCAGTGCTATTATTCCATTGATTTGTAAGCTAACTTACATGAGCATGAGCCAACTTTGACCTAAATTAGGTGAACTGTTGCAAGTCTACATATGTACTTATGATGGTTGTTATTAACTATGTTGAATACCCATTTCACCGGATTCATTGTTTGTTAACATTTATCTATCATAATTCATTTGATACCTCATGTAAAATGTTTATTGAGATAATCATTGAACACGCAGCTGATAGGTGAAATTGTTCAAGTTACAGAGTAAGAAGTACATGGCATAAAAGTACATTAATGAAACATTAAAAGATATAGAAAACTAAACAAGTATTGAGTATATTTAAATACGATTCGCAAGACAATTTTTTATTTTCAATACAAAATTGCCATAAATTTGTTTTGAGTCAAATTGAAATAGTGTGTAAAGTGCACCACACACCTTGACCTAACTGTAATTAGATAAATTTTAATGATATTTGAAGGGATTTTTTAGTTTTTCAAACTGATAAGAAGCCCAAAGGCTGATTGCCAAGTCAGCAGTCTTCTAACGTGTCCATTTTACTGTAACTTGAAGCTTGTCATACCTTTGCTCTTACTAGAAAACTCATAATACCTCCAAAAAATAATTCTACTCTTCTTTGGTTTAATTTTCAAGACCTTAGAATGTTGTGCATGTATTGAATCCTATTTGGACATGTTACTAGACCCTATAGTTCCTGTATTGTTAGCCTTGAGTTGGCTATAGAACATGAGCTATTGTCATCATGTTAGTAGTTTGGCATCTAAAGCATGTTGATACAATCAGACAAAGTTTTGTTTGCCTCATCTTAATGACAGACACAATTATCACATATGTTTCTGTTCAATTTTCTCTGTGTAAGGATGTCTAACT
The DNA here is from genome assembly GCF_000002235.5 of Strongylocentrotus purpuratus. Taxonomy (NCBI): domain Eukaryota; kingdom Metazoa; phylum Echinodermata; class Echinoidea; order Camarodonta; family Strongylocentrotidae; genus Strongylocentrotus; species Strongylocentrotus purpuratus. The sequence continues at coordinate 8,617,753 of NW_022145594.1, forward strand.
TTCCCTATCACTCCAGTGCAGTTTATCTGTGGTTGTTTTAACATGATTGTGTTGAGAATTACCGTTCTTGATTAATACGAAAAGCCCAAGTGTGAAATGCTTCATGTGTGCTATGCTGGGTGCTTCGGTCTTTTTAAAGGTGGTGTGTCCCTTTTGCAGGCTGAAAATATTAACTTGGGTAAATCCTATGGTAAACAAGAGATAATAAACAATGAACACCAAGAACCGGAAATTAGCCTTGATATGTATGTGTGTTTTAAAACAGCTTTGCATTTCTCATCTCTCAGAAACGTGATTCTGGCTCTATGTCACGTTCAATACGCACTTTTTTTCGGCGTTTCAATATACCCATATCTAAATATGTTTAAAAAACAGGCTTGCATTTATCTCCATGAAAATTTGTCTGAAACACGTTTTAAAAAAGCTGATTCTATGCAAAAAAAGGTATTATAAATGCACCCTTGGCCGTGCACATTTGACAAGGAAAGCTAGACAGCTCGATTATCCGTTACACACCTGTACTTTGTCCGTCTCTTTTAAACAGATCATCCTATCAACGCTCCGTCTAAGTCGGACCCGTTTGAGATTATCCGTTACACACCTGTTCTTTGTCTGTCTCTTTTAAACAGATCATCCTATCAACGCTCCGTCTAAGTCGGACCCGTTTGAGATTATCTGTTACACACCTGTACTTTGTCTCTTTTAAACAGATCATCCTATCAATGCTCCGTCTAAGTCGGACCCGTTTGAGATGGAGCTTCCTGATGCGATCAGTTGTGAGTTGAAGCTGATGGAAGGTGTGATGAGAGTCTTTGAGAATCAGGAGAAGCTAGAGAAGAATGAGCCCATTGAGCTGGCCTACCCGGACAGGTCTACGTTCCTTATTGATAGCAACAAGATGCTTGCTCTCATTGCTAATGGACCCATGTGAGTTTGGAGCAGTTAAGCACCCTTGTCCGATTATGTTCCATTTTGCTATGAAAATGAAAAAGATTGAGGCGCATCATTGTTATTTCATTAAGGATAACAAAATTTATATTCCACATACTAAGAATCTTGCTCTACGATTGGTCAAAAGTAAATCACGTGATGAAAGATAGTTAGCCCATCATTGATGGGAGAAGAAAAGTTTGTTGCACTGTGTAGATAGTAGTACTAGAGAGAGAGAGAGAGAGAGGGGGGGAGAGAAAGAGAGAGAGCAAGGTTGGACATTCTGAACAGATTGACTGTTTGTCATCAGGCTCCATTAGACAGTAACTTAAACATTTATCCATTTCCTCTGCAGTAAATCGTTCTCCTATCGGCGCCTGTCCTACCTATCCTCTAAATTTCATCTTCACAACCTCCTGAATGAGATGAAGGAACTAGCAGCTCAGAAGAGTGTGCCGCACAGGGACTTCTACAACCTCAGAAAGGTACTTCTCCCTCCTATCCATTTTATATTACTAGTATACAAATGATGCATGCTCATGAGTTCATTATACGATCTATCCGCACTCGAGTTGAGGCTGTGTGTATCTATTGCATGAAGCTGTTAGGCTGAGTGCGATAGATACACACAGCATCAACGAGGGCGGTTAGATTGTATAATGAACGAATAAAAACATGCATCATTTGTTTTTTACTACGGAACTCCTAGGTCCTTGTTATTTGATGTAAAGGATTGAATTTAAGATTGTTTCGTGACAGTATGGCTGACAAATAAATCTCGAGTTTGATAGGCTTAATTTAGCGCGCACACATAGATAAGCGCACTTACCTCTATACGCATGGACGTAAAGTGCTGCACAAGAATAGGCCCACTATTGCACGCTTTTTCATGAAAAAACGTGGGTTAGTCTCAGCAAATGAATCACACTGTGACTGCACATGACCAATCATTTGATTAGGATCTAGGAGTGAGTTGTATAATACCATTTATCTTGTGGCAAAGGCAACCATTCAGTCTAACATCCCATTCATTCCCTAATCTATGTATATCAACCCGTTACCTTTTGGAAGCAGGGGGCCCTGTATTAAAATGAACCAATCATCCAAAAACTATTTTGTTTTGTAAGTAAGTAGTTCAAATATTACTTTCATAAAGATATTTAGCAAGATTAGATGCACTCTCAATTAACATAAAGGTGACTTGTGAATAGACTACTTGTCCCACATGCTCGTTTAAAATAGGGCCTGCATGGAACTCAACTCTGACTTGGGTTCCAAAGGCATTGTTTTGTTATTCTGTATTTTTTTCATACTCCTTATCCGTTAGCTCATCGAAAGCCTGATCAGTTTAAAAAAAAAAAATTCTAGCCGTACATAAATTATTTTTTAGGTGATCGGTACACTTTAAACCTATGAGAATGAATGAATGATTTATCCATATAACAATGGTCTTCTTCAGGAAAATAAAAGAAAGATAAAGGGTAATAGAAATACCCTTCACAGCAACTTCACAGCAACTTCACGTGCTTGGATGATCGTGAATTGACTTTCAGTTTGGAAGTAAACTTTTCATTTCTGATTCGATTGTAGGTTGATACTCACGTTCACGCAGCATCGTGCATGAATCAGAAGCATCTTCTCCGCTTCATCAAGAAGAAGATGAAAACCGAAGCATCACGAGAGGTCTACTTTGACAAGAAACTTGGACGGGCGCTGACACTCAAAGAGGTCAGTATATGTTCAGTCAAACCTGCTTTAGTGATCACCTGTCTACAAAGACCACACTTTTTGTTTCCCTTGAAAGTGGTAGCTCATTGAAACATGTACTAAAGGAACCTGTCTACAAAGACCACCTGTCTTCAGAGACCACTTTTTGTGTTTTCCTTGGGCGGTCGCTATAGACAGGTTTGACTGTACCATATTCTAGTTATTATAAAGATAATAATTGCACAATCCCATTTAGCACAAATTGATTAAATATGATTCAGTCTCCATCCCCACACACTCACACAAAAACACACATACAAAACACTGCATACACACATACCTACAGGAAATACTGTATTGCTACAAATTTTCAATTAGGTATTTTGTGACAAAGCTTTATAAAACAGGATGAAGTTGAACTTAATTTTATAGAAGTAGGGAATTGGTTCCATTTCTTCACGCTATGTTATGCTGATCAAGCAACTTGTCAGACTTTCTCCTTTGATTCTCTCTTACTTACAGGTGTTTGACAGCATGAATCTCAATGCATATGACATAAATGTAGATATGCTGGACGTACATGCCGTAAGTATTCATTTCTAGACATTACTGTCACATAACATTGATGTATTAAAGCCACACTGCACTACTTATAGCTACTTGTGCCATCTATATAGCAAACAATGCCTAAGTGGTTACCATTGGCCCCCCATGATCCTCTTTTTCTTATGTTAGATGAGAGCTGATTTGATGAGATAACCACCTGTCAGTGACCTTGCAGGGAGGTCTAAACCCCTGGCTAAACTAGTACAGAGGGGCTTTAAATGACTGTCAGGGTCTGTACGGAGGGGCCAGTCCCTCAATAGGGAAAAAACATTATGGCTTGCTCTACCTAACAACACATAATATATGCAATTTGCATTCTGACAATTGAAAATTCATTCCTTGCAATGATAATGTAGTGAATGTACATGTAGTGTAAAATCTTACCAGAGACCCTTGAATTTCTTATTCAAAAATAATGAAATTGGGATGATATTAAACATACAAATTTTGATTTCTGTTCCATGTCTTTACAGAACATTACCGGTACTTTGAGTTTTAAAAAGACATTGCTATTTTTTCCACAAGTGAATAACTCTGCTCTCCTCTAGATTATTTGTATAGAATGTCCACCGAATATATTGTTTACAAAATACATTGTTTACAATATGCATTGTTTACAAGCTTACAAAATGCATTATTTGTCTATATCAGGATCGCAACACGTTTCATCGGTTTGACAAGTTCAACTCTAAGTACAACCCAATCGGAGAGAGTAAGCTGAGAGAGATCTTCATCAAGACTGATAACTTCATCGGAGGAGAATACTTTGCTCAGCTCATCAAGGTAATCACATAGTCTTATCAGGGTACAATACAGAGAATATTTAAAAAGAAAAAATATTTAAATTCCTTAGATCGGCAACACATTGAGAGGTCAAAATCATTAAGTTTTTTCTAAAAATCAAAGTTGACAATTTTCCAACTTTTCAACCAAGTTCGTACCCGGGTATATTGTTTGTATAGATAATGTATATACAGCAGAGATGTTTATGCATCATTACCTCTATAGCGAAATTACTTATGTTAGCAAGGAAGTGATCATCACAACCAAAAGTGCACATTCAGAAGGAAATATAATTACATGTGTTATAAAGAATAAGATTATACCATTGTATCCATAAGATACTTTGAAGAGTAGAGCACGCATGGACTGTTTCATACGTCTTCAAGAGATTGGAGATTAACTCATTGTTGTATAACAGATATACCTATGTTGATCCTGGATCATTCCCTTCTGCCTGTAGGGGGTAGGAGCAGATTTTAAATGTCACACATTGACACCTGGGCCCTGTGTTATAAAGAGCCCCCATTGAATCAAGTCAATCACAACTTAAAATGAATTGCAACTTAAAATGAATTACTACTGTGTACTTAAGAGATATGAATTGTGATTATTTTTCAAGTTGCAATCAATTTGAATCAATCTCAAATCTTGAGAAGACTGGGGCCCTGGATTTGTCTTCTTTTCACAATGAATGTAGAAGTACCAGCAAACTTCAATGAGTCACAGTACACAAACACATTTACAATATGTTATGAGCTGACCCCCATTGACCCTGGAATATTCCATTCTGTCCATAGGAGGTAGCAGCAGACTTGGAAGAGTCCAAGTACCAGAATGCAGAGTACAGACTGTCCATCTATGGACGTAACCGCAATGAATGGGACAACCTTGCTAAATGGGCCGTCAAGCATCATGTCTACTCTGATAACATCCGCTGGCTCATACAGGTCCCGAGACTATAGTAAGTCAATGTGGCAAAAGCAGAGAGACATGTGTAGATCTGGGGAGTGTTTCACAAAGACTAAGATCACTGAAGTTGGACTTAACCTTGGCAGGTCTTTCATGCCAATATTTTCTCTCATCATTTACTGACAATGGTTTCTCAAGGGACGTACCATCGTGTTCACAAATCTACAAAATTTAAATTTTTTGATAAAAAGACGGAAAAGACATTATCTGAAGATCATAATGGGGACAGCAAACAGTGACATAAACTGCCTGTCATAGTTAAGTCCAACTTTAAGTAGATCTTAGTCTTTGTGAAACACTCCCCTGGTTATCACTATTGGGTTTTGTGCATGGGTATCTTTGCCTCAGATTCTAACAAAATCCTGGATGCAATCATAAATTATAAGGTCAGCCAGGAATCGCATGACTTTTACAAGCTGATCACCAGTCTGATTATCAAGATATTTGTGATTGGAATTAGAAATGTAAAAAAAACTGTTTGCCGAACAGTTTTGAACAGCACTACAGTCTATTGAGGGAAATGAGTATGGTAAAACTGGTCACTTAATATTTTACTTTTTTGAAGCACTTCATGATCATTTTGAAGCGCAATCTTTTTAGGGCTTCAATATTACACCATATCAAAGATAATGGTATTACGTAGGGCCATGCATCTCAGATTTGTCAAAACTGGAAACATTGTCAAACCATTGTTAAACAATGCCTTTAACATGTATGACTTGACACAGGTAGACCGCAACTATTATTGTCCGTTACTTGTGCATGTCATATCACATTTCCAGACCTCTCTGATGTTCTGTTTGGGTATAGAATCTCTCACAGTAATTTCATTCCTCTCATCTTGATTTGACCCTTGACCCTTTGCAGCGATGTGTACAAGTCCAACAAGCTGGTGTCCAACTTTGGTGACCTCCTGGACAACCTGTTTGGACCTCTCTTTGAGGTGACCAGGGACCCCAGCTCTCATCCAGACCTTCACAAGTTCCTCAAATATGTAAGTATTCACTCTAGAGACATCCAAGTCTGTAGAAATCTTTCAATATTTTTTGACAATGTTGAAGATTTGAACAGCATGATGGTGATGATGATGATGATGGTGATGGTGATGGTGATGATGATGATGGTGATGATGATGATGATGGTGATGATGATGATGATGATGATGATGGTGATGATGATGATGATGATGATGATGATGGTGATGATGATGATGATGATGATGATGATGATGGTGATGATGATGATGATGATGATGATGATGGTCATCTTCATCATCATCATCATCATCATGCCACTGTTTGATCTCACCATTATGATCTTTATGTAATATTTTTTCCTTCAATAATGGATCATCACAAAATGTAAATGCTGTAGATATGTGACCATGATTTGTACATCCCTTGAAAGACCAATACCAGTAAATATTTAGAGCAAAAAGTGGCATGAAGGGCCTGCCATAGTTAAGTCTTACTTGAAGTAGATTTTAGTCTTTGTGAAACACCCCCCTGGATTACTCCCTCTCTCTCTCTCTCTCTCTCTCTCTCTCTCTCTCTCTCTCTCTCTCCTTCTCCATCTTTCTCTCTCTCTCTCTCTCTCTCTCTGTCTCTGTCTCTTGCTAGGTGTCTGGGTTTGACAGTGTAGATGATGAGTCCAAGCCTGAGGACCTGATCTTCTCAGCAGACAGCCCAGAGCCAGAGAACTGGAGTGGTATTCACAACCCACCCTACAGCTACTACCTCTACTACATGTACTCTAACATCGTAGTCCTCAACAACTTCAGAAGGTAAGACCAATCATGTGAACCGGGTACAGGCACATTGGAAGACTATTGGGGCGTTGCAAGAAAGTTGCGATTGATTGCAAGTTGCACTGATATTTGCAACCGATTGCAACTCAACTTTCTTGCAACACCCCACTAGTCTCCTAAATTTCATATCATTTTGTTGGGATTAAAGTTTCAACAATTAAATTAAGTTAACTAGATCTAGCTTTTATACTCCCCCTCTCTCTCTCTCTCTCTCTTACTAATGGAGCATTGCAAAAAAGTCGAGTTGCGATCTACTGCAGGTTTGCAATTAATCGCAAGACTTGCGCTTGATTTTGGGAATTTGCAATTCATTTCAACTTTCTTGCAGTGCCCCGTAAGATGTATGAAGTTGAAACGGTATGTATGTAGGCAAGCTTGCCTGCTGATTACAAGCTTATGATTTTAATGATCAAAGCATTTGAACTTCATAACAACTTAGAACACCACTTTTTTTAATATAATGTGCAAAGAACACAATAAAGATACACACACATTTTTTTAGAGGATAACATGAACACATTTTTGTCAAGATCTCACTGTCATGAAACTAGGCCAGTTCATACTCTAAATAAATCCTCTGTTGTTTTACTTTAAATCAATCAGAGAGCTTAACATGAACATATTTGTATTGAGACCTCATTGTGGTGAGCTACTCCAGTCCTTCCCAGTTTTACTATGAATCGTTCAGAGAGCTTAACATGAACATATTTGTATTGAGACCTCATTGTGGTGAGCTGATCCAGTCCTTCCCAGTTTTACTATGAATCGTTCAGAGAGCATTTGTATTGAGACCTCATTGTGGTGAGCTGATCTAGTCCTTCCCAGTTTTACTATGAATTGTTCAGAGAGCTTAACATGAACACAGTTGTATTGAGACCTGACTGCAGCGAAGCAGGTCTAGTTCATAGTCAAATGTAAAACCAGTTCATACTCTAAATAAATATGCTACTGCTTTACTTTTTATCAATCAGAGAGCGTAACATGAACACGTTTGTCCTGAGACCTCCCTGTGGTGAAGTTGGTCCTGTTCATACTCTAAATATATCTATTACTGTTTTACGTTTAATCATTCAGAGAGTACATGAACATGTTTGTGCTGAGACCTCCCTGTGGTGAAGTTGGTCCTGTTCATACTCTAAATAACTCTTTTACTGTTTTATGTTTAATCATTCAGAGAGCGTAACATGAACATGTTTGTCCTGAGACCTCACTGTGGTGAAGTTGGTCCTGTTCATACTCTAATAACTCTTTTACTGTTTTACGTTTGATCATTCAGAGAGCGTAACATGAACAAGTTTGTGCTGAGACCTCCCTGTGGTGAAGTTGGTCCTGTTCATACTCTAATAACTCTTTTACTGTTTTACGTTTAATCATTCAGAGAGCGTAACATGAACATGTTTGTCCTGAGACATCCCTGTGGTGAAGTTGGTCCTGTTCATACTCTAAATAAATCTTTTATTGTTTTACGTTTGATCATTCAGAGAGCGTAACATGAACATGTTTGTCCTGAGACCTCCCTGTGGTGAAGTTGGTCCTGTTCATACTCTAATAACTCTTTTACTGTTTTACGTTTAATCATTCAGAGAGCGTAACATGAACATGTTTGTCCTGAGACATCCCTGTGGTGAAGTTGGTCCTGTTCATACTCTAAATAAATCTTTTATTGTTTTACGTTTGATCATTCAGAGAGCGTAACATGAACATGTTTGTCCTGAGACCTCCCTGTGGTGAAGTTGGTCCTGTTCATACTCTAAATAACTCTTTTACTGTTTTACGTTTGATCATTCAGAGAGCGTAACATGAACATGTTTGTCCTGAGACCTCCCCTGCGATGAAGCAGGTCCAGTTCATACTCTAAATAACTCTTTTATTGTTTTACGTTTGATCATTCAGAGAGCGTAACATGAACATGTTTGTCCTGAGACCTCCCTGTCGTGAAGTTGGTCCTGTTCATACTCTAAATAACTCTTTTACTGTTTTACGTTTGATCATTCAGAGAGCGTAACATGAACATGTTTGTCCTGAGACCTCCCCTGCGATGAAGCGGGTCCAGTTCATACTCTAAATAACTCTTTTATTGTTTTACGTTTGATCATTCAGAGAGCGTAACATGAACATGTTTGTCCTGAGACCTCACTGTGGTGAAGTTGGTCCTGTTCATACTCTAAATAACTCTTTTACTGTTTTACGTTTGATCATTCAGAGAGCGTAACATGAACATGTTTGTCCTGAGACCTCACTGTGGTGAAGCGGGTCCAGTTCATCATCTTGTAACGTCCTTCATGCTGGCTGAGAACATCTCTCATGGCTTGCTACTCAGAAAGGTACAAAGATTCCATCCAATTTTTTTTGGTATTAGTACCAAGAAAGACTGTGTTAGGCCTGTTGGCTATGAAAAGAAAACCTATTCAATCAACAATCTGTTTTTAGGCCAGAATAAGTTTCTTAAATCTTAACAATTGATCAAATTTAGCACTTTTCAACAAAATAGACAATGTAGCCTTTTTCTTTACAAACCTTTCCATGCTTGTGTAACGTGTGTTTAAACTTTTGCATGAATCCATTGCTCTCTGCCTGGGATCCTTAGGTACAGTTTCTTGGCACAATAAAAACAACGACTGACATAAATTTTGAATGTATTTTGAATTATTTATGAATCTGTAATTAGCAGCACCCTCTACATCTTCTGACAGAATACCGGTAGTGACATTTTACCTTGAGTAATTTCATTTCGAGTTCTTGCTACTGTTTTCATCAGCCTCACCATACAAATTTTGCTGGGAAACCGCCTACTAATTTATATATTTAGTAAATTAATATATCTATTTGGACCTGATAGATATCATGCATGTGTCCCGTCAGTCCCATATACATCTTTCTGTGTACAGTGTTTGTAACTTTACTAAGACTAGGCCAAATTTCTCATCATTTTGATGATTCCAGAACCTTGCAGTACACACCAATACTTATATGCTAGATGATCAACCTTTTCTGATCGATTCCACAACGTTTCTTGCACAATGCAATCGCATGACCAGAACTGGTCTTTACCTTTAACTTCTTACTCTTGTGTTTCTCCCCAGTCACCAGTGTTGCAGTACCTGTACTTCCTGAGTCAGATCGGTATTGCCATGTCACCTCTCAGCAACAATTCTCTCTTTCTCAACTACCATCGTAACCCGCTCCCAGAGTTCCATGCGCGTGGTCTCTGTGTCTCCATCTCCACCGACGACCCTCTTCAGTTCCACTTCACTAAGGTATAGTCAACTAACATTTTATTTGATTTATTTATTTATTTCTGTTTGATTTTCTTTTTCTTTTGCATTTTTACAAATATATAACAAACAAATCATTGCAAATGTTATACATGACAAAATGTATATAGAGAATAAAGCTGTAATTGGCTGTAACTAATCAAAAACATCAAACAAGAGGGTTGACAAAGTAAGCAAAGCTTGATAGCATGACTACCCTCAAGGGATACATAACAATACAAATATGGAGAAAAAAATATTGGTAAAAGGGGAAAGAGAGAGAGAAAAAAAGAAAGAAAGAGGGGGTGTACATCAAGATTTACAGATGTAAGTGGTAGTTGGATATAACTCATCTCAATTTTCCTCTTTAAGTTGCTCATAATATTAACAATTACAATCATGGGAGGAACAAACAGCAAGAAATAAAAACAAGAGTTGAATGCCCTTTAGTAGTTATTTTTAAAAACTTTCTTGAAGTACTTCATGATCATTTTGAAGCACAATTTGTTTAGGGCTTCAATATAACACCATATCACAGACTCTGATAAGACGTAGGGCCATGCATCTCCGATTGTAAAACCGTCAACATTGTTAAAGAATGCCTTTAAGAACTCTCGTTATGATCTGTCTTTCAGGAGCCGTTGATGGAGGAGTACAGCATTGCAGTACAGGTCTGGAAGCTTACTACGTGTGATATGTGTGAGCTTGCACGTAACAGTGTCGTCATGAGTGGATTCGATAATGACGTAAGTTTGATAGGAATTAAATTGTTTAAATGCATATGGAGTGACATAAAGTGAAGACCAGGGGGGTGTTTCACAAAGACTAAGATCAACTTTAATTTGGACTTAACTATGGCAGGCCATTCATGCCACTGTTTGCTCTCACCGTTTACTGGCATTGGTCTCTCAAGGGATGTACAAATCATGGTCACATATCTACAGAATTTACATTTTTTGAGAAATCTTTATGGAAGAAAAAAATATTAGCCAAAGATCATAATGGTGAGAGAAAACAGTGGCATGAACAGGCTGCCATAGTTAACTGAAAGGGAAGGTAGCATGACGAGACTTCATGTCTTTCCCGTGGCCTGACTCTGGGCCAATCAGGTATAATATGATTACGAAGGACGCGACCGCAGTATTCACATGCAACATACGCGAAACCGAAGCGTGAGGAGAACTTCAGTCTGTTTCGCGAACTCTAGCGCCCTGGTCGTTAATCAAGTCCATTCGTTTATGCGCAGTGTTGCAAAAAAAGTCATAGATGGCATTAACCAGTATTTGCCTTGCTACACCCCCTTTAATTCCCCTTTATCAATACTAACCAAAGTCTATGAAATCTCTGTTGGCAAGCACTGTTGGGAGAGATTCCTTGAGAAAGAATACTGTAGCCTCAATGATGAAAATCAACTCTATGATCATTGATCTGCTTATATAAGAAACACGTATGATTTGAGTACAGGCTAATGTCTATCTTATTACATCCCATTCTATCCCATTCTTTCATAATTCATTGCAGTGTTTCAGTGCTTGATAATCCAATTACATGCTCATCAAAAATTCTTTTATAACCAAAGAGAAAAGTAAAGGAAAACAAATATAACAAGACAAAAACAAAAATTCAAATAAAACTTGATAATTTACATAGCAGTTTGGCCACAAAATTAGAAATTAAACCGCTTAGAGGCAATTTGCAATTTGCGGTATACAAATATCTTATTTTATTTTAATGTGCAACATGATACTAAACTTTTAACTTTCTTTGCTTTGTTGTATAGACTAAAGACCACTGGCTTGGGCCTAACCATCGCAAGGAGGGGCCAGCAGGTAACGAGATCACCCGTACCAATGTACCTGACATCCGAGTAGCATTCCGCCATGAGACGCTGTGTGGCGAGCTCTTGACCATCTGTAGAGCGGCTCAAGACAAGAGTGAACATTTCGCAGCTCTCCCAAAGAACTTCTAGTTGATGAGAACCAACAGATGCATTGTGTAGAAAACTCCTTGCTATCTGTGGAGTCACACAATACCAGATTGGGAGAACCTTCCAAGAAGAATGGGAGACATTGTATGGAAAGCTCATTTCTGTTCCTTTGATCATTGCAAGACCAGACAGAATGTCTTTCCAGAACTCTCCAAAAAGTTCTGGGAGACTAGAAATGAGTGATTCAGTATGCTGAGAGCACTGGCTCATTTGTTTTAGGGAACAGCATCAAATCAAATGGACTGTTAGGTCAGAACTATGGGAAAAGTTCAGGAAGACTAGGAGTAAACCAAAAAGTCTACTTCTGACCACCTTAAGAGCAGTGGGGGAATAAATGATCACCTCCCAGTTCTCCCCAAGAAGCCCCGGAAGAAAATCCAAAGTCAGAACAGAGGCGTTACGCGTAGAGCTTCCCAATACCTGTGGAGTGACCCAAAGACAACATGGTCTGACCTTCAGGACCCTTAATTAAAGGAGCTGTTTGGAAGTCTTTGACACTGCTGCTTGAGATTATTACCACTTTCTGATGATCATTAGGTGGTCCTACAATGATCCAGCTTTCTTTCGTTGATCTTTGGGTCCTTATTTCCAGCGACCGTTCATTTTCTTTTGTTTCTCATGCCTGTCAGCTGATGATGATCAATGGCTGTTTGTAAAAAAATGTTGTTCAGTCTCTGTTACTTTTATTCTTGTGTCTGGCATTGAGAACAGTAGACTTATCTAAATCACTACAATTCATTCATACTTGTCACATTTTGAAATCTATATTTGATGTTTTACTTGATGATTATGTACTTATTTTTGTCATTCCATTTTACACCTACATTTTGTTGTTCACATTTTACTTGGCATTTCCCTTTTGATGTACTTGTTGTTTACACTACCGGGTATTTTAGCTCTTTATGCACCGAGAAATTTGAGACGTAATGGTTGAAGCTACTCTCCATTTGGTATTTGGTTTATTCTACAGCATCATTGTATTGGCCTATATGCACAAAGAAATGACATCATTTACAAGTCATGTTCAGTCCTCTCAACTTCTTTATTAGCCAATCACAAACAAGGTATCAACTGGTCCTCTTGAAAGGTTTGACAGTCTACTCCTGATTGGCTAGGGACATAGAGTTGGATCCATCATAGCTGAAATGTATCAAAAGCCTTGTTAAGATAGGTAGTTTGTCATATTTCCCCTTCAATGCTCTTTCCTATTATTACGTCTTAGTAACACAGATAGTGCAATAAGGCATTGGTCATATGCTCCATGCAATTTAAGAAATGTTAGGAGACTATATGAAGGTGCTGACTTTTAGATGTTATGTATTTCACGGACTCGTTCAAATATAACCTGCTATTCCTGTTCATAATTTCAACATGTTCAATTCCTTAAAAATTATGCAAATGTACATATCGTCCCTTATTTTTACGAAGTGACGGTAGTGAGGAAAATCGTCACTCAAAGTGAATGCAATTTTTTTCACTACCGTCACTACATGAAAACAGCGACGATATATATCAATATCATAGGTGTTAAACGGAATTCTTTATGAAGCTCTTATCGATTAGTTTCTTCACAGTTTGTATTCATTATTTACGGTATGAGGGTTCGTGTACATGTTGAGGTGTGGACCGGACTGGATCACATGGTTTGCGGTTCAAATCCCGCCTCAGCACTAATGTCCTTTGGCAAGACATTGATCTACATTTGCCACTCTCCACCCAGGTGTAGTAAATGGGTACCTGTTAGGAAGTTATTCCTTGAATGCTTTGAGCATCTCAGAGCAGCTGGGCTAAAGCCAGAATAATACTACTTTGTGGATGCCTTGAGCATCCCCTGGGATGGATACATACCAATATAAATGGAGATTTATATTAGTATTAATACAAAAGTTCTGTTCATTTGTATCCAAATATCAGATCTTTTCCATTTCTTATTTGATTTATATTCTCTCTGTATATACCACTATGCTTCTAAAGGTAGATGTATTTGATAGACATGAAGCGATTTTAACTGTAGAGGTGCCTATTCTAATATCATCTGTTAAGGCTGTAGGTTCTTGTGAAGAAAAGAAAAATCCTTTTAATTGATGCAGGGTTTTTGTGTATTCTATGAGCACTTTTACAGCTATTTTTTTTACCCTCTTATCGTAGATTGGTGGTAGCATTAGGGCAATTTCCTCTATATGTTTTTGTTTTTTTACTTTATAATTATGGCAAGCTATTCAAAGAAGAGTTCCATGAAAGCGGGTATGTTTTTAAGTTTATTGTCTATTTAGTTTCTTTCTTTTCTTTCTTTTTCTTTTTTAAGTAGATAAATGTACATAGAAACGTACATATATCAGTCAGATGTTGCTGACAATTAGAAATTAGTGCTAATTTACTCTTAGAAATACTTATTTAACTTGTAGCCTGCATAATCTGGTGTTTCTCATGATTTTGCCATTAAGAGATGCCTATGAGAGATGAGAAGTTGAGTCAATCATCACAGCTACCAACAGTAGATAATCAAAGCATGTGCCTTGTGTAGGAAGAAATATGCATATTTGCAATTGATAATGTGCCATACAAAGCAGTATTTTTATCACTAGCAGTAAAAAAAAAAAAATGAAAAAAAAAAGCACAGGTAGTGATAGTCTTTAACCCTATTCTACAGCACCCCCAGCCACACACTGGCCGGCCATGGAACGCTCATGGAATCGTGTTCCATAGCTGGGGGTGCTGTAGAAATAGGGTATAAAGTCACATGTAATGAGAAAATGATATCATCTGTAAATAGAAAATATATATTGCGGGTATAGCCTCTCAGAGAGTACTCGTATGTATGAACCTTGGTGGGTTTTACCGGGAAGGGTACGTAGAAGACCCTGTTTACATAAACTAGTTTTTAGTTTTCTATACCTTAGATAAGCTATTAGTGCTTTTTATTACATTTTATGAACATTGATTGCTCGTTAAAGAGTCATTAGAATATGATTCTATTTAATTTTAAGTAGTTGTTTCGAAATATCAATGTCAGCAGATTGCCGTTACTGAACAGTTAGCTTTTGTTTTAAGTTTACATTTGCATTTTACTTACAATTATTTGAGAAATAGAGCACGTTACTACTTGCTCTGGGGAAGTTCAGATATATATATGAAATATCCATTGCTGTACAGGTATACAAATTAGTGTGAATAAAACGAGAAACATATAAAGAAAGAAATATATATATATATTTATGTGCCATGTATAAGACATGGTGATACTGATATGAGATGGTAATTTATTGAAATATTTTTGAACAAATTGTGAAATGAATAGAAGATATATGAAGATATGGAGAAATGTTTTTAGGAAGAGTCTTCATCGTAAATAACTTGTTATAATCTTATATGGTTCAATTTATGTACATCCATAGATAGTAGAAACTAGTATTAAAAGTAGCTATAGTATTAAAAGTGTTATAAATGATATTCATAGTATTATATATATATATATAGTTTCCATTTACAGGGAACTAGTATGATCCCTCTATTGTAAGATTTCACAATATCATTACTGGATCTTATTGTATACAAGATTGTTGATAACCATTATATGTTTTTTCAAAACATTTGAACAACAGCAATGTTCATGAAATTATGTTTGAATAAAAGGTTTATAGTTGTTTTGTCAGGAGGTAAATATGACTGCAAGATATTACAATCAAATACTCTGATGCCCAGTCCGGGTGATAAGTTTTGCAATCACTTGTAAATGGCTTAAATTGTTTCATAATGATTATAACTGATGGCAATCAAATTTCTTATCAGTCGATCTTGATGATTGCAACTGACGTTTTGCAAGCAAATATTTGAAGCCTGAATGCATGATAAGAATACAGTGTATCTGTAGAACATCACTAATCCGTTACTTGCAATCAGGGACTTTTGAGGCCTATTTCATCAAAAGGTTTGTCTGGAAAAAATGTTAGCTTTATTCATCTGTAAACAAAATATGTATGTTGTGTTATTATTAATGATATATACATGTATATGGAATGTTGCTTTTGATATATCATTTTGGTTTATCACGAACAGCAGGTGTTTAATTGAAGTCGCATAGAAAAAACTATAGCCCGGTTGATTGGCGGCTCAAGAGACTGGCTTGTCAGTCAATTGGATGCTCTGTTAAATAAACACTGAAATCAAAATTAAATTTGGCTGTGCTCGTACAGCAGTGAGTCTTGCTATCCTGTCATTAAAAGCAGAATGAAAAGCTAAAAGCAATCTGTGTCTTTGAAAAAGTTCAAACTAAATATGATATCCTTAATTGCATAAAAGCAGGAAAACAAAAGAGTCATAATCTCAGAGTATTTTGCCACATCAACTTTGTCAAATACTGTCATAAAAGATCTTCTGTTACAACAAGCATCATGTTCTTCTTGTGTATCAAATCTATGAACACAATATTAATGATATTAATAAATACATATAAAGCGCACTTATCTAATTTTTTACTCAAGGCGCCAAAGAGAGTGAGAAGGGGTCGACCTGCTAGGTGCCACACAACTTCCGACATTGTTGATATTTGATTTTATTTGATTTGATATTTTTACCAGCAGCAATACAGTAATACATTTCATACAATGAGAAGAAAGCTTTGATAAAAAGAAACCTTTGATTTTATTTTCAGCCTGTCAGTTTCTTTGATTCATAATCCAGATACTGGGATTAAAGTATCCTCTGCTCAGGGCCAGAAAGGTTTTAACTCGTCTCATTCTCACAGAGTTGATACCCTCCTGGCTCTGCAGATGATCTCATGATTGTAACAGCTGGAATTACAACTTACATGTTTATCTCTTTTTAGTTCATTACATCTGTTAATTTTCTTATATATTTTAATATATTAAAGTAGATAGAATATGATATGCAAACTTATTATGGCTTTGATATCAAGCTTTAATAAATCCATGTGTTGATTGGCCTAGATTGTAATACATTTGTATGGTGCTTTATGATTATGGATGGGTAAGGTATTGAGTCCTGGTGAATATGTATTACAACCAATAACTATTGAGTATGAAATAGTCTCATGAGTAGGAATGAAGATCTTCCATTTGTGACAATGAGGCATTGAAAAAAGTATTGCATGGATGAAAAGGTTCATATGGAAGAAAGTCAGCTCACATAATATTCCAGGATAACATTTTTTGTTGAAAAAGCACATGTAAAGCATTTTGAATCATTCAGTGATGTTAATTTACAATTTTAATATTTACTCAACCAGATCACATGTACTTGTATTACATATGCCTATATGTTTGTTATAGATCTATTAGTTATTTGATCAGTGTATTAATTTTCAGTGGCAACAAAATGTATACTTGATTCATTCAACCTATTACATTTTTCAACAGGGATAAACATTATTGTAAATTTGTCAGGGTTACATCATTTAAGAGCTCTTGGTTTGTGACGTTTGGATCGTCTTCAGGAGAATGACTAGTATAGGACATTGCCTGTGAAGGGATCCGATGTGCGGACCGCCCATTCCTGATTGGCGGCATTCACAAAATAGTAGCAATTTTTGCATTTGGATAGGTATGAATTAGTTCATATATATATCTTCCGATAAGTTTTCCAATATTCCCAATGATCTATAATTTATGGCAAACTTGTAAATATTGCTTCATGTGCATGTTTTGTCATTATATGCCATGGTAATGTTATGTTTTGCTTGAAACTCAGTTGTAGCGCAATTACGTCTGACATGAAAATATGTAACATTTGCATGTGCAATTGTAAAAGTTTCAGTAAGATTAATTTGTTGTAATAAATTGAATTCAGCATAAAACAAAATGTATGTTTTCTTTCCTTGAAGTCCCCAGAAAATGGGAAAATGTGAGAGAAGTGAATTACTGAGAGGGTGAGGGAGGTATACAGTTAAAAACTTAAATTATTCATACTCCTTGTAAATTTGATGTGTTTTTTGTGTTTTTTGTTACTCAAGAAATGCAAGGTGGACTGGTTGAATTAATGCCTTTGTTGAATACTTTAAGATCTAAGGTTTAGTATGTCACATTCTCAAGAAACATAAATTAGGACAAATCAATTTTCAATACTTGAACATAAATAACACTTGGTAAGGGTATGAATAATTGAGTTGTTAGGTGTATAAGGTGTATGTAGGAAGACAATGACAACATAAAATGAGAGAGAGAGAGAGAGAGAGAGAGAGAGAGAGATAATGTGTGTGTGGAGAGAGCAGAGACAGACAAAAATATAGAGGGAAACTGATAGAAAAATATAGGATATAATAGAGAAGAAAATAAGACATGCAGAGAAAGAGAGAGAGAGAGAGAAATAGGATGGACAGTGAGGGGGAGAGAGAGAGAGAGAGGGGGGGGGGGTGACAGGCAACGGTGTCGATTTGTATCCGTGGTTGGGGGGATGATAGATGCCAAAATATTTTAGGCAATGGATCAAAGCAACCAAGAGGTAGAAGCGTGTGGCAGGTTGCACCCCCTCCCTTACAAGTTATTAACTTTCTCAAGTCACCCTCAATAAAGATAACATTTCAGAGAATATGGGACCCATGTGGGTCCAAAATGGGCTTGCAACTTGGGTTATTATCCTCTCAAGCGCGTAGCAAGGATTTTATTCTAAGGGGGCAGTATTGAGCACGCGAAGCGTGCGAATCACTTACATAGCGCGCAAAGCGCGCTCCCTAGGGGGCGGGTGCAGGGAGGGGGGGGGGGGTTCCTCTAATAATTTAATAAAACATCAAAGCTTCCGCGGAAGCTTTGATGTTTCATTAAATTATTAGAGAAAGAAGATGATTCGTTGTACTGTTCTCGACTCTTAATCCTTGTTTGAATCAAGTTCCCATTCCTTCGCGCGTAGCGCGGAAGCTCTGTCATTTCATTAAATTATTAAAGAAAGAAGACGATTCGTTGTACCGTTCTTAACTATTAATCCTTGTCTAAATTCAGTTTCTTTTGACGTTTCATTAAATTATTAGAGAAAGAAGACGATTTGTTGTACCGTTCTCGACTCTTAATCTTTTTTTTTCCTACGTTCTTTTCCTTTCTTCTTTATTTCTCTTTCTCTCTCTTTTTTTTTGGCCGGCGTTTTTTTTTTTTGTGGGGGGGGGGGATGGGCGACCGCCCTTACCGCCCCCTGGCTATGCGCCTGTATCCTCTCTGTCTCTCATTATCTCTCTCTCACACTCTCTACTCTTTTTTTTTTGCACTTTTAGCTCGTTGCCTTTTTAACGCTGCGGCTTTGCATTTGGCGCACTGCATTTTTATGATGCTGTTGATTGAATAAATTGAATAAATTGATCAATTCCTGATGAAGCCGTATGAGCGGTTGTCTCATTTACGTATGTACATGTATTATGAAAATGAGATAGCAAAATGTGTATATTGATGGTCATCTTGCGAGTAATAACCAACTACTCTCATCGGGCTCTCATCATTAATTTTTCTCTTCATTTTTTTTAATTTTTTTATGGTGAATTATTGGAGGGATGATTGTACAGGTCACCCCCCGCAGACCGTTTTTTAACTCAACATACCAATACTGACAAGGTCATATTAGAAGCACCATACCAGTACAATTTTTTTGACATTTTCATTGGGGGGGGGAGGGCTATAGCCTCTTGCCCGAAAAGTAATTTTCTGGTTGCACAATTCGGCTCGTGAGTGATCGAGCGAAAATTTGAGCATATTATGTATTCTTTGAAAGTGTTATTTATCACTAAAATAAACGAGAAAAGATATCAAAAATTCATATTCGGGCAGCTCGCTGTTCCAGCCCCCCCCCCCCCCCCCCATTACGCGAGAAGCGCAGAAGCTTTGATGTTTCATAAAATTATTAGAGAAAGAAGAGGATTCGTTGTACCATTCTCGACTCTTAATCCTTGTTTGAATTCAGTCCCCCCCCCCCCCTTCCGCGTTTAGCACGGAAGCTTTGACCTTTCATAGTTTAATGAAATTATAAGAGAAATAAGATGATTCGTTGTTCCTTTCTTGACTCTGAATTCAGTTTCCCCCCTCCCTCGCAGACGCTTAACGTTTCATTAAATTATTAGAGAAAGAAGAGTATTCGTTGTACCATTCTTGACTCTTAATCCTTGTTTGAGTGCAGTTTTCCCCCTCCTGCGTGAAGCGCGTGGAAGCTTTGATGTTTCATTAAATTATAAGAAAAGGAAGAGGATTCGTTGTTCCATTCTCGACTCTTAATCCTTGTCTGAATTACGTTCCCCCCTCCCCCTCCCGCGCAAAAGCGCGGAAACTTTGACCTTTCATAGTTTAATGAAATTATAAGAGAAATAAGATGATTCGTTGTTCCTTTCTTGACTCTGAATTCAGTTTCCCCCCTCCCGCGCAGACGCTTAACGTTTCATTAAATTATTAGAGAAAGAAGAGTATTCGTTGTACCATTCTTGACTCTTAATCCTTGTTTGAATGCAGTTTTCCCTTCTCCCGCGCGAAGCGCGTGGAAGCTTTGATGTTTCATTAAATTATAAGAAAAGGAAGAGGATTCGTTGTTCTACTCTCGACTCGTAATCCTTGTCTGAAGTCAATTTCCTATCGCCCGCGCAAAGCGCGGAAGCTTTGACCTTTCATTAATTTCGGAGAAAGAAGACGATTCGTTGTTTCATTCTCGACTCTTAATCCTTGTCTGAATTCAGTTCCCCCCTCCTGCGCGAAGCGCGGAAACTTTGACCTTTCATAGTTTAATGAAATTATTAGAGAAAGAAGATGATTCGTTGTTCCATTCTCGATTCTGAATTCAGTTTCCCCCCTCCCGCGCAAACGCTTAACGTTTCTTTAAATTATTAGAGAAAGAAGGCGTTTCGTTATACCATTCTCAACTCTTAATCCTTGTTTGAATGCAGTTTTCCCTCTCCCGCGCGAAGCGCGTGGAAGCTTTGATGTTTCATTAAATTATTAGAGAAAGAAGAGGATTCGTTGTTCTATTTTCGACCCGTAATCCTTGTCTGAAGTCAGTTTTATATCGCTCGCGCGAAGCGCGGAAGCTTTGACCTTTCATTAATTTCGGAGAAAGAAGACGATTCGTTGTACCATTCTCGACTCTTAATCCTTGTCTGAATTCAGTTCCCCCCTCCCGCGCTTTGCGCGGAAGCTTAACGTTTCATTAAAGTATAATTGAGAAAGAAAACGGTTCGTTGTACCGTCTTCGACTCTTTGTCCATGTCTGAATTGAGTTCCTCCCCCTCCCCCTTCCCGCGCGAAGCGGCTGAAGCTTTGAGGTTTCATTAAATTATTAGAAAAAGAAGACGATTCGTTGTACCATTCTCGACTCTTAATCCTTGCCTGAATTTAGTTGCGGCCCCCCTCTCGAGCGAAGCGCGGAAGCTTTGACATTTCATTTAGTTATTAGAGAAAGAAGACGATTCGTTGTACCGTTCTAGACTTGTCAGAATTTTCAAAAATGTTTCCTTGTCTGCTCTGTTTACTGCCCCTACCACCCTTGGCTACGCGCCTGCTTTAAAGGGAAAATGAAACGATCATGATTGTGATAGCACAAAATTAGTTTAGTAGAAATGAAAGGGGAGGAAAGAAAGATCTATAACCATGGATAAATCACGGCCGGTATATCATAGTTTTGTGTTATCGGGCGAGGGCCGGGGCGTAGCGGCCAATCGAGATTTTGCAATGTTGAATGCTGAAATTATGCATTCTAGAAAATACCTATGCCCAATATATACCTCCTTTCCGCTATATTTTTTTCTAGCTATATTTCTAAATTTCCTGGGGGACGTGTCCCCCTATATCGGGCCCAGGATTGCCGCCCCTGTCCACGATTACTACGAACAGTTCAAATACAAGAACAAGCGAGTCGGTATGAGCTGAATTTAAATGAAGGGCAAAATAAGAGTTGTGAAGCGGCCCTACCGTTAATTAAAAATTATATGAGTATATAGCTTCTATTTAAAAGACATCCAAAATATGGTGCCCTTTTCAAATTTCTCACTGAAGAGTGATGACCTTTGTAGTGCAGGGGCTGTTTTTAACGTTTAACTTTGAATCCGCAGCTCGAGATTTTATGCGGCCGGCCCGGCCCCCTCAAATCTCCCGATTACAGTTTTTCCCTTATTCGTCGTTACTGTCAATTAGCGCCATTTCCTTGTCTTTCCCCCTTTCTCACCCGACTTTTCTCTTCCCCCATTTTTGTGTATTACGGGCCGGACTTTGTTGCGTGAAAAGTAACCCTTTTTTTGGAGATTTTGGGAACACAAATTCGGTCCCTCCGACCCCGGAGTGGGAGGGAAGGGGGGGGGGGGGTGAGGGGGGGGGGGGGGGGCTTTCGGTTTATTTTCAACTTTTTGTCCTCTCTCTCTCTCTCTCTCTCTTTGTTTCTTTTCTCTTCTTTCTTTTCTTTTCTCTTTTCTTTTCTCTTCTCCTTTCTTTCCTCTTCTCCTTTTTTTCTTCCCTTCTCCTTTCCTTTTTTCTCTTCTTTTCTTCCTCTTTTTATCTTTTTTTTTTTTTGCGCCGCCAATATGGGGGGCCGCGGCCGTTTCGGCCCCCCCCCCCCCCTGGATCCGCCACTGTAAATTAGTCAAGAATTTTAGGGATTTTGTTTGAAAAGTTCAACAAACTTGTTACGTCAACGCTGGCAGAACTTTGTCACTTTTGCGTACGTCCCGACTTTTCGAACAAATTTCGGTGTCTTATCATTCAAATCTTGCATGGACGTAAAGAGGAAATATAGGTGATCTAACTTCGCAAGCCTGGCTCAAGGAAGGAACAGCAACAAAGCTAAGCAGAGATGGTATATTTAAAAAAAATCTGTAATTAGCCCCCCATTATTTGTGCGTGCGTCAAGGGTGACCGTCTGTGTGTGGGGAAGGTTGACAAATCTCAGTTTTATAAACAACAAATCCCCATATGAAATGTACTAGACGGGTACTTGGAACTGTCTATAACCTGGCTGGACCTTGTGAACGAAACTGACACAGAGATAGCGTAGCCTATAGCCGTTTACTGGAGTGGAGCTAATTTGGGAAGGTAAGAAAGATGTGTTGTTCATTGATTTGTACTAGTATTCTATTATCGGCATTATTTGGTCCCGTATTTGGTGCTGCAATCACGGTACATGTACAACTATAAGTCGGGTTGTTTTTATCCTAGGAGAACCAGGAGGAGTTAAAATTCTATTTTTAGGACCAAACTATGTTTAGATCTAGTCTAGATCTAGACCCTTTTTATTTTTTCATTTGTTTACATCATTCCTTTATTTATTTGTTTATCCCTTTATTTAGGTCTAGCCTTGAGGGCATAGTCTATAGATATCTATCTCGTTAAAACAAAAATTACTTACACCTGGCTGTAGACTATAGCCTGTATTTAAATTGATAATAATCAAGTAATTTATTTAGACCCTAGATCTATCTATTTATTTTAATTTTATTTATTTAGGTACTCTACTTATTCACTCTCTTTTTTTAAGAGAGTACAGTGTACTCCTAGATCAAAATCCTTAGTCTCTGATATCTACGGTTGTTGAAAATATGTCTCGCTCTACTGACGCAATGGCCTATGTGGAAGGTTGACAAATGTCAGTTTTATTTAAAGAATTCCCCGTACCAGAGAGTTATTTCTGTCCAGGTTACCGCCTATTAAAATTAGACAACATTAATTCATTCATTTTATATATGCATTGATTAACTAATATATTCATATATTTTTTAAGGCCTTTATATTTATTTGCTATTTTATCATTGTCATTTCATTTTTGAGGAAGGGACAAGTTCACTTAGAAACTAATTAGGTCTATGCAGACATGAATTAATGGTTGTTTATTGTTATGTTCTTGTTCTTAAGGTTGTGAGAACTATGAACATGTTTTGTTGTGTTTTGTTTCCCTGTGGGTCTCTATTCAAACAAGCCAGATATAATCTCACTGGAGTATACAATGTGCATGTACCTCAAACTAAAAGAGACTGATACTTCTGTCTAGGTAGTCAAATGTACTTTCATTTATCCAAGCTAGAGTTGAATAACCTTACAAATACTTCCATATTAATATCATGTCTAGTTATTTATATATTTGTAGGCCCCCATTACTATTAGTAAGGTGTAGTTGTACTTGATGAAATTTATGTAATAGGATTTAGCTTTTACAAGTCTCATCAAAATCAAAACTTTCACTCGAGTATACAATGTACCTAAACAAACAAAGATAATGATACTTCTGTCTAGATAGTCAAACATATACTTTCATTTATCCAAGGGTTGAATAACCTTTCAAATACTTCTATATTAAAATCATGTCTAGTTATTTCTATATTTGTAGGCACCCATTACTATTAGTAAGGTATAGTTGCACTTAGTGAACTTTCATTAATAGGATTTCAAATTAAAACTTCACTTGAGTATACAATGTACTTAAACAAAAAAAGATACTGATACATATGTCTAGATAGTCAAACATATACTTTCATTTATCAAAGGGTTGAATAACCTTTCAAATACTTCCATATTAAAATCATGTCTAGTTATTTTTATATTTGTAGGCGCCCATTACTATTAGTAAGGTGTAGTTGCACTTACTGAACTTGCATTAATAGGATTTAGCTTTTACAAGTCTCATCTGAATTAAAAACAGGCTGTAGAATTGCTATGGGGATACAAAATACTTTCTGAGTTTTTCCTTTAGGTAATCTGACTTCTCTTACAAGCTTCAGGCAAACTGCCATAGAATTTACACAATACAAAGGGTTGTTATTTTGTATACCAGAATACAATGATTGAGCTAAAGTTCAAATCCAATATTATTAGAATTTTAAGAAGAATGCTGCAATGCTAAACTAATGATACATTATCAAATTCAATTAAATTTAGGTCTTATTAATATAGAAAATAAAAATATAAAAGATGAGACATGAATGTAGTCTGACGACTAATAATATCATGTTTACAATAATAGTTAACATTAAAAATAAATATAAACTTTAAGCATCAAAGGTATGAATTAAAATTAGATAAACATATCAAGCAGATTGTTGAATATAAGCATTAGATTGGTGAATAATAAATAAACACAAAGCAATCTAGACAAAGCAAATAGTAGAAAAATGTAGAATTGGTGTAAAAGTAAGGGACAAGCCATATAATGTTTGTCCTACCTAGCAACAACTAATGTACTGTATGCACTTCACATGCTAACTAATGAAACCATAATAAGTAGCAGGTACATGTTAATGCAATAGGTCATTGCTAAGTAAACTTGTATCAATTTGAGTACATGACTTATTATGGACCACCTTTCTTATTCATATTATTTTTCAATTCATCTTTATTCATGAAAAGATGCTAAAAGGTCTGAATAGGAAACTATATCCAGATAATGTTTAAGTACAGTCACTGCATGGGGAAGGAAAAAAATGCTGTTTGACAATTTGCTGTCTGGCTTGCTCGGTCATCCGCCAGCGTCTATTGAACTATAAATACGGAGTGGAAAAGCCTGATTTTTGTCGTTTTGAAGGGAATGACAGCAATATGACAGACCAAACATTTGTCTGGAAGGATTGTGTATGAAGAGATGTAGGGCTGAATGTATTGGGTTGCGTGAGGTAATCTGAGATGGTGAATGGAATATGTGGGTCGAGGACCAGGATGGTTTACTGGAATACATTGGTATGGAGCAAGGAGCTGGAGTGAAGATTGAGGGAAGACTAACAGTGACAGTGATGATTCAATTTTTTTGTTCCTTTTATGTTGTCTTTTGTCAACTCATCAAAGAGTGATCTTGACTCATTCTTCAAAGGATTTTTGAGGGCTATATGATCAAATTGGCAACACATTTTATTTATTGCTCAATTACATTTTAAAATGTAGCTGAACATGGAGAGATAAGATGTAAATAGTTGAAATTGCCAGTTAGAAGAAAAAATATTGATGAATTTTTCATCATGTTGTAAATTAGAGGATTACTGTATGTTAATTGTTGGTTTTGAAAGATCCTGGTGACAAATGCCATTTGATAATGGCAAAAAAGTTACATGGTATGCTTACAGTTTTTGTTTGGCTCTATATTGGAAAATTAAGATAAATCACAAACTGCCCAACTAGAAATGTTTGTGCAAGAATAATCCATACAATCTGAATGCATTAGTATGTCAGCCTATAGGGAAATATTTACATACCTTTAATAAAGTATTGGTAAGTTTCTCGAGAAAGAAAATCAATCTCAAGAAGGGGGAATAACATGATTACAGGGCCCTTGAGGAGTACAGTATGAATACTGATGAGGCTATCTTGAGTAAACAAGACCTATTATTGTTATTATTATTATCTTTTTTTCCACGGGATACAATTCTTAATTGTAAACTTATCCAGAGTAATGATGCTTGGATGTACAGTGTATGAAATTAAACCTGTTTAGGGTGAAATCGACAATCTAACATACATGTACATTGCATTCCTCATCCTGCCTGATCATACC
Organism: Strongylocentrotus purpuratus; assembly: GCF_000002235.5. Classification (NCBI taxonomy): domain Eukaryota; kingdom Metazoa; phylum Echinodermata; class Echinoidea; order Camarodonta; family Strongylocentrotidae; genus Strongylocentrotus; species Strongylocentrotus purpuratus. The sequence continues at coordinate 8,644,232 of NW_022145594.1, forward strand.
AACCTAGATGTTCACTCTTTAGTTGATTCATTTTAAATTTGAATCTGAACCGGGCCTGAGTTATACACACTTCCCTCTATTTGATTTGTATGCCTTGTTCACATTTACCAAGAATACTCCTTCCAAAGGGCAAGTGAACTGTACTACAGTATAACCATATCTGTGCTGTATAGTACATGTACATCAAGGTCATTGTTCTCATGGTATCCATTTGTCTGACCTGACAACACTTTCCGGCCGGGGAGCAAGTCATATTTTGAAGAGGCGCCGCTTGGACTATCCGCGTCCCTCGTGTGTCCCTCGTGTGTAGGGAGGATCTTTCCGGAGACACTGATTCTTTGTACTGGGCTGCCCATGTGTGAGGACAAAGCCGGGAGCTATTTGAGCCAAAGACTGCAACCGACTGGAAAAATCTGTGAATATTTGATGGCTCAGAAGGAAAGGAAGAGAAAGAAAGATTTTGTGACCTTGAGTATGTTCATTAAAGTGAAGACATGAAAGGTGAGCAATGGATGGTTTAATCTTTATTCACATATGTTATTGTATTGTACACAAGTTTGTTTACAGTTCTTCTGCTTCAAAAGCAAAGTAGAAAAGGACAAAATAGAAAAGTGTGAATAAATGTGACATGAGAGGATGGGGAGGGGGGGAGAGAGAGAGAGAGGCAGAGAGAGAGAGACAGAAGAGGGAAAGAGAAAGAGAGAGAGAGAGAGAAGAAGATAATTAGTGACCTTGAATATGATTATTAGAGCATGGATATGAGAGATAGGTAACGATTGTTGGCTTTTTCTTCATTTATTGCATCTAGTAGAGAAGATGATTGGTAATATCATTGAAGAGGTTCATCTTATTGGTAGTAATTCCATAGATTGAATGTTCATTGTTTCACAATCAAACTATGAACATTCAATCTATGATTAGAAATATATTTGTGACCTTGATAATGTCTATATATGACAGTTAAGTACATGTATAGCAGTTGGTTTCATTTTTATTCACAGATCTTAATGTATAATGAAGATGGTTGTCTATATTTTATTACTCAATTCTGTTATTGCTGAGAAATATGATTAAATGGGGGATGTTTGACATATGAAAAAGGGGGAAAGAAAGAAAGGGGATGCAGAGAGAGAGAGAGAGAGAGACACACACACACACACACACACACACAGTGGATGGAATAATGAAATTACCAATTTTATATAAAGCTAACATTTTTTCATGTTATTTTTTCCTAAATGTTTTGCCCATTATCGTGATTAGGACATTAAAAGTGTAGAGGTATTTTGGATACGTGCTATTTCTTTGTCCATTCCAATTAACCGGTCTAATAATGTACTTTAAGTTATGCATGTTTCTCTCCCAAACCATTGGTTATCAGCCATTGCATTGATTGGTTGTAGTTATGTTGGGCAATCCCTTGCAAGCTTTTTAGTTCTAAAAAGAATCGTTAATTGAAAAAGTATGCATAGAATTAGTAAACAGGTCTATTGTATTACAGATTCTTGACTCCATGTCACTCCATACTAATGCTTTTAATGCATTCTGACTATTAAAAAACAGTTATTTGTAAAAGGCGAATGAAATAATTTGTAACAGTATGAAAATGACCTATTAGGCTGGGTTTATCCAAACTCTAGTTTATTTGGATACAAGTCTGATATTAACAGATGTAGGTCTTAACTTTAGATTATAAATAGGACCACTAATGCTGCTGCAATTCGTTATTGTAATTTTATGTTTTTTTTGTTGTAATTTGATATAAAAATCAATTTTTTCAGTAATCTAATGAAGATGTGAAATCACTTCATCATAAAATAATGAAAAAACTCCCATTATTTTCTTAAAGTTCTGGTTCAATGACATCGTTATCATAGTATGGGTTCATATATAAATTGTTAGGGGTTTTAGTGTTTGAATATGAAAGGGGTTATATTGACACTTTGCAATGGGACTGGGGTAATTGGAATTGCTGCTTCATGAAAAATTGTCTGCAATCTAATGTTGATGTGTAAGCTACTTGTTGTACATTTTCATGAATTCGGTATACATGTATAAAGAAAATAAGAAAATTTAGCTACTTAATTTGTCTACAATCTAATGTTGATATGAAGTTAGTTGTACATTTTCATGAATCCAGTATATCAAAGTTTAGCTGTTTCTATGTTATAACCAGAGGTCTTATTACTTACATGTAGATGTGAAATGGGTCACATTTCATTATTTACACTTTAAAGCTATACCAAAGTTAGTGGGATTTACTTTTTTCATACAAATTTGTCCTCAATCTAATGGTCATATGTTATAGCTCTATATTTGTAGCTGTTATTTATATAGTAAACATCATATGGGCTAATGATTACTTGTCAGAGGTTTTATCATGTGGATGTAAATGAGTATTTTGTACAATGAAATTAGATTGGGATTGTTATTACTGCTTTTGTTTACAAGCACCAATATGGCCTGCAAGCTACAACTAATATGAAATTTGCTGTATATTTTTATTAATTCAGTATTAAAAATAGAGTAATTCAGGTATATTATGAATATCATAGTAAACATTTAAAAAAAAACTTAATTGTAAGCGGTCTTGAGTTTTAGTTGTCAAATGGGTCATATTGACACCTTATACATGTAATTAGACTAGGGTCATTGTAGTTTTCTTTTAATATTAAATTGTGTTTTGTTAGTAATCTACTATAAATGTGAAGCTGTCAGTATATTTTCCTGAATTCATAATAGAAAACCCTAACATAACTTCTATGATGTTATGGTCAATATCAAATGGATTGATTAATTTTCAGAGGTCTTAAGGTTTGGATGTGAAATGGGTCGTGACACTTTGCATTTAAACCGAGGCTTATGGAAACCCCAGTCTTGTCTGAAATCTAATGCTGATATGAATCTACTTGTGTATTTTTATGAAGTTCTTATATATAAAACGGTATTAAGTCTTGTTTTGCTATAGTAAACACCAAATAGATTAGGACATTGATTGTCATGGATTTAATGTATGGATGTGAAACGGGTCTTATTGACACTTTGCAATTAGGCTGGGGTTAATGTTTTGTGTGAAATTGAATGCTGATGTGAATCTACCTGTATATATTTATGAAGTTCTTAATATACAAAACAAAAAGGATTTTATGCTATATAGTGAACACCAAATAGATTAGGACATTGATTGTCATAGGTTTAACATATGGATGGGAAACGGGTCTTATTGACACTTTGCAATTAGGCTGGGGTTAATGTTTTGTGTGAAATTGAATGCTGATAAAAATATATCTTTATATTTTAATGAAGTCCTCAAATACTAAACAGAAAGTATTTTTCACTATGATGAACACCAAATAATTAGGACATTGATTGTCATAGGTTTAACGTATGGATGTGAAACGGGTCTTATTGACACTTTGCAATTAGGCTGGGGTTAATCCCACCCTCTCCTGAATGTATGTCAAATGGTTCTGGAGTGGGAACGGCTCGTCACCTGACCAAATAACCTCTATGATTGGTCAGAGATTCCCCTGGTACCGAGCATAGCCTTCTCCCTGGGTAGGTGGAATGGAGGTGCAATTAGCAGGAGGGTTGGAGGGTGAAGAAAGAAGAAAGAGAAAGTGAAATAAATGTATTAGGGCGGAGCAATGGAGAGACAATGACAACAGATGAAAGGAGGAGGAAGTGAACTGGGATGATAGAGAAAGAAAAAAAAAAAGAGAGAGAGAGAGAGAAAGAAAGGGAGAGAGAGATATATAGTGGTGCAAATGATTTGTCGAGCAACGAAGTGGGAGAGACATAAGAAGAAGCGGGGACGAGAAATCTTGTATTCTTAAAATCAGTTAAGGGTTTAGGGTAAAAATATTCAATATTTGCTTATATAGTTTTATGTATGAATGCTAAATGTAGATTCCCACTTCTATGCTAATACACATTAGGCGGTGTCACATAGAAAAATCCCTTAAAAATTCCTTGAAAAATCCTTTCAAGGGAGAATTTTCTTGCTCTTGATTTTTGAAGGGATAATTGATGACAGACAGCAATGAAGAGGATAACTAAAATCCGGATTTTGGGGCTCTGTGTGACACTGCCTATATACCGGCTTTAGGGATCACCTGTCTATAAAGACCACATCGTTTGTTCATTACAATGTGTGGTAAAGGAACCTGAACCACCTGTGACCACCTTTCTTGTCTCCTGGAATGGACTCACGATATATCAACAATTTGTGTATATAACTTGATAGCTCATCGATGATACCATCTTTATCAAAGTTAAGTTGTGATGACTTTATAGGGGTATGTTAACTTTCTATTCTGCTACTCAACCCCCCCCCCCCACCCTCCTTTAAAGGTAAAGACCAGTATTGGAAACGCCCCAATTTATTTATTACCAATCATGTGAAAGAATATGTTTTGACTAATACATGTACATGATGATAAAAAATTTGCCTGGAAACCGCCTACTAATTGATGTATTTGGTAAATTAGTTTTATCTATTGGACTGTGAGAGATAAACGCACATGTCGCACACGTGTGCGTAGTATATATACATCTGTCTGTGTACAGTGCTTGTAACTTTACGAAGACTGGGCCAAATTTCTTATCATTTTGATGATTCCAGAACCTTGCAGTACACACCGATACTTATATGCTAGATGATCAACCTTTTCTGATCGATTCCACAACGTTTCTTTCACAATGCAATCGCATGACCAAAACTGGTCTTTATCTTTAAAGAAAGTTAGGGATGAGCGGAAGTGTCTGTAGGAATTAGAAGTAGAGAAAGAAAGAAAGAAAGAAGAGGGAATATTCACAGGAGGATGACATGTTTGCTTGGTACAGGACAAACTATTGGCTCACACAGCTGGTTAAGCAGCTCATGTTAACCTTCGTCTTCCTGGGACTTTCTGGAGATTGAAGATGCCCCAACAGAAAGGGACCTTTCTATGAAATAGCAAGGGGTAGAATCACTCTGGAGAATTGAGGAAGATTTGATCATGGCAATGAGGGACACAATGGGATAAACAGATAGAGACAATAGTTAACATGAAGAGAGGGAGAGAGAAAGAGCAAAAGAAAGCAAAAAAGAGAGAAAGGAAGATAAAGAGAGAGAAGGGATCATAGAGGCAAACAGACAGGCAGACAAAACGGACATTATACAAAGTGATAGATGTAGAGATAAGAGGTAAAAATGGAGAGAGAGAGAGAGAAAAAAGGTTGAAAGAGTTAAAAAAGGTTGAAATGGTGGGAAAACATGAACGTGTAGAGGGGTAACAAAGAGAAAGATGCAATAGACAGAGGGAGAGATATATGGACAGAGAGATAAAGAGGGAGAGAGCGAGAGAGAGAGGGGGAGAATGTGTGAGAGAAAAACAGACATGTATACAGGCATGGCAAACAAAATATGTAGACTCAGATGTAATGTATAAACAAAGCAGAGATGAAGATTGATAAAGAAATACATTTGTTTTATATATGTTTGTCAAAAATGTATGTAATTCTGAATTTAGAACTTAGAAATCAACCGGAGAAAAAAGATTTAGATTAAGAATATAGGGTGCAGAATAATAGATTACAAGGAAAGGGGGAAGAAGGGACACGTGAAGAGTGGGTGTATATAAATAAATCTATAGTAAGAAATAGACTTTTTGGAAATCATTGATTGAATCCATATTTTGAAGGATATACTCCAGTAATAATCATTTATAGCTGAATGTGTAATACAGGGGTAAGTCTTCTATGTAGGGTGTGTACCATTCATTTAGATTTTGTTTGTATATTCTGGTACATTGCTTGAAGTGAAAGAATAATAATTTTTGTTGGATTTAGATTGTAGATAATCTTATTATAGTGATAATATAAACAAGATTAATGAAATGATTATAATTGTTGGGACTGTTAACTTTGAACAATACCACTTACAAATTTTAAACATAATTACATTCATACAGGTTTCATTGTCTGACAAATGTTTCATACATGGTTACAACTACTTTATTCATTTCCCTTATTAAAACAAAAAAGGGGGAAAAAATTACTATGCATTTCTTGCACGAGTCTCTCTCACCATTCCCCCATGAGAATATGGGGAACCACTGCCGAGGGCTTTCCATCTTAATTCAATTACAAATTGGTGCCTTGTTATACAAGGATTCCTCATGTTAAACCTTGCTCCTCTATCCCCTTCCCTTCCCCTACCATCCTTCTCCCTCTTCCTCTTCCTCTCCCTCTCCCTCTCCCTCTCCCTCTCCCTCTCCCTCTCCCCCCTTCCCCGGACATAGTGCCATATCAGATTTCAGCCTCTACATTTCGGTGTCGGATTCCCCCATCAACGCCTCACGCTTGTCAAGTCTGTCTGGAGTGTTCGCATGATCATCAAACCAAAATTAGCGTCTTGGGGAGGATCCCCGCGAGAAATGCCTGACTCACCATGTAGTATTGATCTAGATCTCAATATGCCGCAATTTTTTGAGCATATATGAGGAGGGGAATTACATGGCGATAGACTGCGATGCATGTTTAACTTGAATAGCTCCATTTCCCACCGATCCATTTTTTGGTTGTCCCTCCTGCCTCTGCCTTCTTGGTAGCTCTTTTGTCGGAGTTCTACAGCGTTCACCAAGTATCTTCCCAGACTTTTAGATTTATAGGCAAATGTCAGTGAGAAAAGGAGAATCTGTTGTCTATGTAGAGACTTGACAACACGTGGTCTGTTCAGCTTACGAGCTGTTGCCTTGTGTTCTAATTTGTGTATGTGTTGATCGATAACAGGAGTGACAAAAAGGTTTGTCGGACCATCATGCTGTCATGTTCATCAGGTTCTGTAAAAGGGGTCGTTCGTAACTGCGTGTGCATTAAGGCATGCTTTGTGAAGCATTTTCAGCGATTATTGATTAGCGTTTCATGCTCTGATTATGACCCGTAATTGACAGGCTCTCGTCAAACCTGAAACTCAAAGTCCAAGCATTTAAACCCCCTTAAAAGAAAGAAAATTAATGCAAACACCATTCAGGATAAGTGACAGCTATTTCCCCACCCCTAAAAAATATTCTTATTAAATTCATGTTGATTTTCATTATGAGTAATAATAATAATAATAATATTTAATTTTTATATAGCACTTAATACAAATGTCTCTAAGCGCTTTACAAATATATTATTACCCCGGTCATTGGATTCAGTGCTTACCCGCACACAATGTGTGCACAATCTCCACTCCCTGGGGAGCATTCCAGCCAGTAAGGAATGTTGCATTACTTGTTTTACATGTAAGTGTGGTGTAATTTCAATTGTTTTAATTGAATGATTGAGGATGATGCATGTCATAACTCAGGTGTAGATTAAATTGGGTTTAAATGATGAAATAGCTGATGAAATCACCATGAATATATTTGAGACTCTGTGTCCTGTGTGGCTTTATAAATTTTCTTTTTGTAATGACAGTATCTTACAACTTTTAAAGGCTGAATACAGTTTCTATCAAATGTATCATTTGTGCAATTATTGGTTTCAACAGAATACAGTAGTATGGAAATATTTAACATTAATATTCATTTAAATGATACAAACTTCATGCATTTCACTAATATTTGTCTCTAAAAATTGATATTGAACCGTAAATTTGAAAATGGAGTTTTGTAGACATAACTTTATTTAGACCAAAATGAGAAAGCCCAAATAAGAATAGTGTCTTTAAAAAGGAAAACAGATTTATTTTTCCCCCTACATAATAAACTCTTTTTCCTTCTTTTAAGCTAATTTGAATAATTTGATTTGGTCTATGACTCCATATAGAAAAGCTTCATTATTTCTAGGACCTGACTTTGTATCTTTGTATCTTCTGCCACCATATCACTAGATAGCTAACACATTAAATACACAGTTGTTGAAACCCAGGCTGATCATAAACAGAACATTTGCTGGCCACTAGAGGGCAGCTTACCACAATGGTGCATAGCGTGTTGAGAGATATAGTTGTAACATGCGCATCTAGGCATACACAAAATGGGGTCATAGGTCAAATCATGAAGTTTCCTCCCATGTACAGTCTCTATGGGAAGGGACTATTTTTGGAGCTTCATGAAATGCCTGACCAATCAGAATCAACTTCTGATGATGCAACTATCTCTCTCAAATAGCTATGCAACGGTGGTGCTTTTTCATCTGCTGAAAGTCAGACAAGATAACAACATTCTGGCTCTCAAAAGACAATGTCATCTGTTTGGAGCTAGAAGGGCATTAACACTGGCTCAATTGAAGAAAACTAAAAGTATTTGTATTTTAATTAAAAATTGAAAAGATATTATACAAAGTTTTGAATAAAATTGGATAATGAATCAGTTTAGAGAGTGTGTCAAGAAAGAAGCCTTAAGGAAAAAAGAAATGGAATAAATAAAGAATGAATTGAATATTGAAAATCATAAAAGAATAAAATAAATGATATAACAAAAACACATCATGTCACCACCTAGGTAGCAGGGGGGGGGGGCTGACCCGTGGAAGGAGAGTCAATCAGACTCTCGGTTTACAATACACCTCTGTTAATTATCTATTTTTATTCATTATTGTTAATTTGTATTTTGTACATTATAATAATTTTAGTTATTGATTTGATTCAATTATTTTGCATATTTTTATGTTTTGTTATCTTTTGTTACTGGATTTTGTTTGTGATATAATTTGCATATTTTGTATTTAGTCAACACGGACCTTCTGAGAAACAACCGTTTAGGCTGAGAGAGTTACTGCGTTTAAATAAATAAATGAAATGAAATATCCTTCAATAATAGGGGGTAAGAGGATGATTATATGATGAAACTGTTCATGGTTTGCAATGGTATGTGAGGCATCTCAGGCTTATGGAATATGTATGTTTTACTAAATCTAACCAAATTGATTAGCTCTAAGAGATTTTGTTTGTATTAAGAAGTTTTGTTATTTAAATAAAATATGTTTTATGAAAAATTTGTGATACAAAAAACTTTGTTGTTGGAAAACAAACCCAACAAAACAAACATATAAACCAAAAAACTTTAAATATAAATCTTTTGACCCTGAAGGTACATGTATGCCTTGTAATAGTCTTGTAAACCTGGAAACATCAAAATACAAGTGCCTCATTATTTTGTTTAATTTCACATTTGTAAGTACTCTTATAGGTATGAGTCAGAGCTGCCAAAGCATGCTTTTATTAAAAGTACTCGGCACCTATTGTGCATTTCATGTTCTTTTCAAATTAGACATGAACATATGTACACAAAGCGCCAACCTTGAGATTCATAACTATACATCATAATTCGAAGTCAAAAAATGAAAAATAATCTCTATTATCAAACACTTGACTGCAGAGAAGAGCGGGCCCCAAATATTAAAGTACTCCAGGGCTAAATTAAAAATGTTTGGTCGCTGGAAGTCTCCCCAGACAAAACAAAATAACTCAAGGGGTGAATGAGGAATGTTTGGTTGCTAGAAGTCGAGGGCGCACTAATCACTTCCCGACAAAGGGCATTGGTAATGATTTCTGAATCGTGTCGAGCTCTTGACATTGAATTAAAGACCTAGACCCTGCTTCGGGAAGTCGCATCGGAAGCACCCGCTCCCCTCAACACAGATGTGTAATTACCGAGCAAGAAGTACAGAATACACCCCCATTCGGGAGGCGGTGGGTTCATGTTTTCTTTTCTACCGGTGTTCCATGACCCGTCTGCCAGTACCACATGTTCTACCAGGCTGAGGGATGTTGCGCCTCAGGGTGTTAGTGGTATTGAGTTGCCCAATTACAAGGCTGGTTTCAATAGGGTCCTTGATGCCCTCCCCTTACTGATCCATCTACTAGGGTGACTCAGCCTTAAGAGCTAGCCCCCTTCCCCCTCCCAACCATTAGGCTAGCCTTAGCTCCAGTCAACTCTATTGATATGAAATTTGGCAATTGTTATTTAATTTCATAAATTCTGTTCATTATCTGTAACTTCCTGATTATTTAAGTATTGCTTTTACTTCAAAGACATTTATTTAGAAATAGAACAAGATTACAAATAGGAAGAGAAGAGGCAAATTGGGTGTAGTAATTGATTGTGGACCATTAGTTATGAGTGGAATGATAAAGATTCATTATAATTTGTAAAAAAAGTTATAACGAATCCGGGATCGTCAAAACTATCTTTTAATTTCATATGTTCTTAAATCAACATTAATCAACTGATAGGTCTGTTTTGCATGGTATTGTGAATGCTTACATTGTACAAAAAGAACTTGTCACTAAGAGCAATGCTTTGTAATGTTGTCCAAAACTCATCTGTTGACAAGTAGTTGTCACATTTTCTTAAATCAACATTAAACAACTGATAAGTCTACTATGCATGGTTTTATAAATATGCTAACATTGCACAAAAAGAACTTGTCATTTAGAAAAATGCTTTTTAACTTTGTCCTTCACTCTACCGTTTCCAAAACTCATCTGTTAACAAGTAGTAAAAAGAATATCAATGCTTTCTCATCTTCTTACCCACGCCAAAGAAAATAAAATATAATCTTGATAGGTTCAATGGCCAGGTACATTGAATTAGTCAGCAGGTGCTTTAGCCATGCAGTGATGAATGCATGCTCTCATCGCATTATTTATTAAAATATGTTGAATCATTTGCTCTTTTTTAAACAGTGTATTTTTAAAAGAGAACCATTTATTGATTCTACAGTAGAAGATTAGACTTGTCTCTTCTTTTGTCTAGTGCAGAAGGGAGAGGAAAGAAGTTCAACGAGACAAAAACGGCGCTGCTCTTGGCCAAACGAAAAAGAAAAAGAAAAAGAAGAAAAAAAAAACACCTGAGGGAGTTTGCTAGCTGTGATGTACATGACCACATTTTTTGGGAAAAAATAAATCGATGGATAGATTAAAATAGGTCCAACAAATTTGGAACAAAAGGTCCAAATAATTAGCTGACAGCAAATTACACAATTACTAGGTTGCCTCGTGTACGGTTGTCATTATTTGGCAAATGCTGTATTTTTAGTTTTTCCCAATTCGACCACTTATCCTAATCAGATTTATACTGTGGGACAATGACCGTCATCTAAACTAATTATAGTTGATTTGATTTCATGTGGCCTGTGAACAAAATCAGATAACTTGGAATACGTTTATTTAATTTTTCGGCACCTGTTTGGGGGTATTTGGGTAATATTGAATTTTTCTGCGCACTGATGTGATTTATTATGAGCGTCAAGTGACATGCGTATCAGCTGATGGATGATGCTTATTCGATTTGTTTCATTAAAAAATAAGCAGGCAGAGATTCGGAGAAGAACAGTATTTTGTGACCAACTGCTAGAGAAGGGTATCATGTCACAAATTTGATAGTTTTTAGTGCTAAATCATGGCAGCCATTTCTTACTTGCTTGCTGGATGTATTTGCTGGTATTTTCTTTAGTGTCAATTTTCTCCTTGTAGTTTCTAATGATTTCAATGTCTATTTTTGCTTCCATCCTGTAACAAACTAAATGTGTTTGCCAGTGAGTACTCTACTTATCTGGAAAAGAATGATATTACTGAAAAACAACAATTGATAATAACATTAAACTCTTTTGACCTTTGACTTAACTATCTTTTTACTTAAAGCATGATATTTGTCAATATTCTGACCTTTATTGTTTTTATCAAATACCTTTTACCAAGTCTTTATATTATTTTAAACAAGTTGACACCTAATTCCTCCCTCAAAAACTTTTTAACTTAACCCTAATTATCTCAATAACCCTAATGAGAAAAGAATTTAGTAATGTATGGTATTCTTCATTCATTGTACATTTTTGTTCATTATTGTACAGATTCTAAATGTAAAGCTGGAAAAGTATTTTGACACTCAAATAACAGGTTTCATACCAGTAAAGGTAAAGAAATGTATACTACAGAATTATTGATAAGCATGAATTATTGACTCCACAAATTACCATTTTCATATATGATACAGATAAGTCCTTGTGAAACTCATAAGGTCCCTTAATTTGACATTACTTTAGACAGTGCATATCAGATCTAGCTATGCCTAGAAGGGCTTGCAAGTCAGTTATTATGAAAATGAGCCAAACCTGATGGAATGGCCTAGCTTATTACACATTGATTATGAAAGAAATTTGATTGTGAAGAAGAAAAACTCAGGATACGAGTATGGAGGTTGAAAAGCCTGCATGCCAGGTTGTGATTAGAGACAGAAAGCGACGGTGGAGGTAAGTTGAGCAGGTGTTTAGAAGCAACAAATAAAGGATTTTTTGTAAATGCTTTGAGATTATTGTGGCTATCTTTAATCTTCTTTTTCTCTGAATCATTTATTTTTCTCCATGACTACGTATGGTTTCTATCTAATGATGCACGATTTGTGGATTTAGTACTGACATACTTGGTCATTTGTGCTAGTTTGCTTTTGTTTCATATTCTGTTGAAAGACAGAAGGGTATAAATTCACATGATATTTTACACAAATTTAGTGCCCTTTTGGCTCTTAGAATCATTTTTTCCAGATATTTCCAAGAATCAGAAAAGGAGAAAGAAATTCACACAGAAATGATAAATAGAACAAAAATCATAATAAAAGAGAGAAAGAAAGAGAAGAAGGAAAGAAAGGAGAGGGAGATGGAAAGAGAGAGTGAGAGTGAGAGATAGAGAGAGAGAGAGAGAGAGAGAGAAGAAGGAAATATAAAAGGGGGAGATGGAAAGAGAGAGAGAGAGTGAGAGGGAGAGGGAGAGAGAGAGAGAGAGGGAGAGAGAGAGAGAGAGAGAGAGAGAAAGAAGAAAAAGAAAAGTAAACAGTTTCAGTAGATAAACACAAAGTGGTTCATGAAGAATTTAAAAAGACAGTACAGGCAACTCTCAATTCTCTGATGAATCCTATCGCAAGACATGCAGAACTAATCTCCTGATTCGATAGGAAAACGCAACAGCCCATTTCGGTCAGTGCCCCCTCTTGTGGTGACCGTTATATGCACCTGTACATACTTCCATGGTGAGGCAACCCTCTGGGATAGGAGAACATTGAATCTATCTCAACTTGCGGTAGTCTTATAACTACATTATGGAATGAGAAAATTAATCCGATGGGATTACAAATTTCAAATACTGGTATAAAAATAATAGAATCTTACTAAACTTGTGGTAATCTTGTAACTTCATTACTGAATGAGCATATAACACCCATGGGACACCCAGCGGACGTGTTTCCTACAAAGGGAAACTTAAATTTCCCCATCAATTGATAGAAAAATGATTATATCCGGATAAAGTCACATTATTCATGTCAAACTTGAACTCATTCTCTTTCATATGATACCAAATTTGTTACAACATTTTCTTGCATGAATGAATTGGAAACGATTTCAGTGAGTGGTGGTAAAGTATGTTGCGTACAGAAGTGATGAATAATGTAATTCCGTTTTACAATGCTAAGAAGGAAAAAAAATGATACAGACACTGAGCAAAGATAAGTGATATTTTATTGTTTTTCTTTATTCATCTTTTATCATTTGACACAACCTTGAATGAGATATGAGTCGGATAGAGATTTGCATAGAGAGAATTGAAGATGACAATAGAATAGAATAACATGGGAAAGAGCAGAGTGAGAATGGGAGAGACGATGAGAGAAGACACTGAGATAAACCCAAGGTTTGCAAGCATAATGGGAGAACCAGACAGAGAGATGAGGAAACTTATGGAGAAAGAAATAAGGGCGCAGAGCAAAAGAAAAAGAAACAAAATTATCAAGAAAAAGTCAGTTGAACAGTTTCATCTACATTTCTTATCATTCTGTCTTCAGTAGCTCACAAGATGGACGTATATGCTGATCTGATAATCAGAAGCAGATGTTTGTAAGAATTATAATTTACCCAATACAGGGGAAACGAGAGCGATCTTATCTAATGGAGATAAATCGACTGTAAGGGAAGAAGAGGCATTTATCATGGTGAGATTTAATGAGTTTATACATGATAGTGACACCATTTGTTGAGTGCTAAAAGGGTACTAGAACTACTCCCAATGTACTGTCTGTTCAGATCCAGAAGGCCTTTAACTGTGTGTTAAAGTATGATGGACTAATACCCTTTTAGCGCCAAAACAGATGTCTGATATGCCAGCAGAGTAATGGTTTACGTTCACTTAATGATGGTGGCTTTAATAGCACCATTTTATCTTTCTACCAACTCTCAGATCCCTTTGATTCTCACCTGACAAAGCCATCTTTCTTCACGGCCCCATTTCACAAAACTTGTCATTAGTAACAATTGACAGTTCTTGTTATAAGCTAGTGAAATCCTTTCTGATAGGTTATCAGCAGATTTGTCACTGATTTTTGTCATTTGTCATTGAAAAAAGGCTTTGTGAAACGGGCCCCAAGTCATCTTTTTGTTTTTTATCAATGGAAAACGAACTACATGAAAATTGTTGAATGAGAAATTGAGATATATAAATCAGTCATTTTTGATGAATTGAGATGATTCTCTGGGTAATACTCGAATTAATCACATTCTTTTTAATTGAAAGATTGCGAGCTTGACTCCTTGTTTATCATTGTATGTTTTAACTAATACATGAGGCATTTTATTTTTGTCTCTCTCAACCCAGGTGCAGTAAGTATGTAGCCGGTAGGAAGACTTTCTTTGAAATGCTTAAGTTCCTTTCATGGTAGCTTAGTAAATACATGCAATTTTTGTAAAGATGGCCACCTAATAGTTCCTTTTCATACTTAATGGCCCAAATTCACAAAGGAGGTTTGTCGACAAACCAAGGTTTATGTACGTCATATGACACGTTTTTTACAAACCTGGTTTGTAAAAACGTGTAAAAACGTGTCATATGACGCACAAAAACCTCCTTTGTGATTCGGACCAATTTGTGTCAATTCACTTCTGTTTCCATCAAAGAATTACTTAAAGGTTTAATCAAATCTTATTTTGCAAATTGCTCTGAAAGAAAACAAGAGTGAAGCAGTATCAAATTATGTTTTGATAGTTTTATTTAAATGTATATTTCAGTAACAGAATGTTGCTGTGCTACACATTTACCATTGATGTCTTTTGAATAAAAAAGATAAATTCACTGCCAATACTTGGGCAATACTTCAACAGAGAACATTACTGGGGAGTGGGGGCTTTCGCCAATGGCAACCCAAGTCTCAAACATCAGGTTATTCACTAATTAGCACCATAATCTAATTCACACTGAAGTTCTTGCAATCAGTTTGGGTTGTGCATAGCTGTAAAGTCACGTGGATGGAATTTTTTAAGACTAGAAGAGTTAAAGCAAGCTGTCTTTCATTCCTTATCTTCTTCTGGTGATGGAGATAAGTTTCTAACCCCCAAAGCGCCCCTCATCCAAGTCTAATTTGGATCACCCTACACCCCTGCTACCGCTCCCATCTAAATTACTTGCAAATGGGATGTCGGTAAACACTTGTTGCGCAAATCAATACCTTTTCATAATCACATTAATGCACGATTGAGACGTAATCGGTCACGGATGATGCAGCGTGGAAGTGACAGGCAAGGCTGTACCGAGCACGATGCAGATCGTGATCAGGAATCCCAGATGCTGATTCCACTTGAAGAGTTAACACAGCAAAACGCTTTGTTGATTTAGATTGGACAGCAAAGCAGGAATTGGGCTAGGAATTAATCACGGATTAGGTTGCCTTCTCCATTACCAGGATAACGTTTTTCTTGTCGTTTCTTCGCAGTTTGCTCTGACAGAATGAAAGGTCATTTCAATAAATGCATAACAAATTTTGTGTTCAGGTTACAATTGAATTTTCCTTTGTTATATATTTCCACAGATTAGATGTATTTTCTTTGAGTTTAGTTGAATTTCTGTCCATTTTTCTTGTTCTTTTTGGAAAAAGTAAAATGTTGTGGAATCGACTTGCACATTTTTTGTTCTTATTCCCTTGTTTCAAAATTGTATGGGGTACTCTTAAGCGCTGTATCTATACCCATCCTATCCTCTTTTATAATTCTAATCCTGTTTTTATTTATAATTTGTAATAAATACCCTTTCTCTTTTTCTCCATCTCTTTCTCTTTCCTTCTTTATTTCACTTCATCTCTCTCCTTTATCTAATTCATCTCTCAGCTTTATCTTTTTTCTAAATTACCAATCTTCTTTAAATCTTCTCTCTTGCCTTCCTTTTATCCTATTTTCTTGTTTTTCCTTCCATGTCCTTTTCCCAGCCTCTTTCTCCATTTGTTTCTTTCTCTCTCTCTCTCCCTCTCTCCTTCTCTTTCCCCTTTCCCCTCTTCCTCACCAAACCTGTCTGATTCACCCTTCTCTATCAAACAGCCTTAACTTTATCTTCTTTCCTTGCTAGTTCTTTCCTTCTTCTCTTTTCCCTGTATCTCTTGTCTTGTCTTCCATCTCTGTCATCTTCATGTCGTTCTTTTTCTCTGATCTCTCATTCTTTCTTAATTTGTTTCATTTTCTCTATCTTTTTCTCCCCAGCTGTCTTTTGCATCTCTATCATTTTAGGAGCCCACATCTCCTTTCAAGACCACTCTCTTCTTTTACTCCTCTCTCTTTCTTATCTTTCTTTCTTACATTTTGTTTTTTCGTTCTCCTGTTCTCTCTCTCTCTCTTGGTCCTCTCTCCAGCTGTCTGTTTCATGCCCCTCAATCAAGCAGCCCTCATCTCCTTTCACTACCACTCTTTTCTTCTCTTCTCTCTTGTCTTTCTTTCTTACGTTTCGTTTTCTCATTTTCTCATTCTCATTCTCCCATTATCTCTCTCTCGCTTTCGCTCGGTCCTCTCTCCCTTTCGCTCGGTTCTCTCTCCAGCTGTCTGTTTCATCCCTCTCAATCAAGCTGCCCCCATCTCCTTTCAAGACTACTCTCTTCTTCTCTTACTCCTCTCTCTTGTCTTTCTTACATTTCATTTTCCTATTCAGCCGTTCTCTCTCTCTCTCTTCGCTCTCTCCCTCTCTCTCTCTCTCTCTCTCTCTCTCTTTTGTCCTCTCCAAACCTGTCTGTTACATCCCTCTCAATCAAGCTTCCCTCATTTCCTTCTTTAACTCTTCTTTCTTGTCTTTCTTTCTTTAATTTAATTTTCTCATTCACTCGTTCTCTCTCTCTCTCTCTCTCCCTCTCTCTCTCTTTCTCTTGGACCTCTCTCCAGCTGTCTGTTACATCCCTCTCAATCAAGCTTCCCTCATTTCCTTCTTTAAGTCTTCTCTGTTGTCTTTCTTTCTTTCTTTTAATTTCTCGTTCTCCCCTTCTCTCTCTTCTTCTCTTGGTCCTCTCTCCAGCTGCCTGTTTCATCCCTCTCAATCAAGCCTCCCTTAACTTTATCTCCTCTCTAAACCACTCTCTTCTTCCCTTACTCATCTCCTCCACCTCACCTGACTCCCAGCAAACCGCTGTCTTCCCGCATCCTTATTAAACCGATCGTGTCTTCACATGGACAATCTCATCCGTCTCGTCATTGGACTTGCAAAAACTGTTTGTCTCTTCTCTCCTTTTCCAAAGAAAATCACCAAATTAGAGATGCATTTTGCCTGACCACAGCCCTAGTGCTGCCTGATCAGATTACCTGAGCTTGGTGCTCTCGATGAAAAGAAGATTAAGATTAAGAAGTCACAAGCAGGAATGGAGATGATAGTGGTCAGTCTGAAATTAAGCTAGCTGCAGAGCAGGCAATCGTATTTATTAGAAGGGTATTCCGTGATATAGGAAGAAAGCTCAACTGAAAGAAATATATGGGGGGAAAGGGAATGGAAATTTTATTTGTAGATGTTATAAAGGGGTATGGAATATGTAAAATTTGGTTATTATTCATTACAAAATAAAGAATGACAGGGAACAAAATTTAGGAGAGACAGGTTGATAAGAAAGTAAAGAACATAGTGTTAATGTGAGTGAAGTCAGATACAAGCAAGAGAGAGAGAGAGAGAGAGAGAGAGGGGGGGGGGATGTGAATGTATGAAAAGAGAGGAAGAAAGAATCATTCTGAATAAGATTTTGGAAGGGAGAGGGCAAAAGAAAGAGAGAAAGTAAGGGTAGAGAACAAAAGAAATAGAGAAAATAAGGGGGAAAGAACAAAAGAAAGAGAGAAAGTAAGGGGGAAAGAACAAAAGAAAGAGAGAAAGTAAGGGGGAAAGAACAAAAGAAAGAGAGAAAGTAAGGGGAAAGAACAAAAGAAAGAGAGAAAGTAAGGGGGAAAGAACAAAAGAAAGAGAGAAAGTAAGGGGGAAAGAACAAAAGAAAGAGAAAGTAAGGGGGAAAGAACAAAAGAAAGAGAGAAAGTAAGGGGGAAAGAACAAAAGAAAGAGAGAAAGTAAGGGGAAAGGGCAAAAGAAAGCAAGTACTTACTAAACTATGAATGAAATGTATGATTCCTTTTAGAAACTGTTGACCTACTATCTAGGGAAGATATGAAACCATTGAACTTTAAAATAGAATAAAAAACAATTTTAATGAGAACTTATCAAGGCTTAACATCAGTAAAAATGAAAAATGAGACCTCCATGTCATGAGATTAAAATATCTTGAATATTTAAATGAAGAATAGGTTATAATTAGGTAATCAATCATAACAAACCACTTCCAAATTATGAGTTTAAAATGGTGAACATATTTCAGATTGTTGTTGTTCTTCAGTATGTCTGTTATTATGATATTGACAACTTTATTTTGGTCATTCTGATGTATGAGTGTATGAACCTAGATTTTATTTTTGAAAAAAATAAATTCATGTCATTATGTCGATATATTCTCAGTTTAATTTTACATTTCTGTAAATGTTAGTTGCTGTATTCCTTTAGGCACCCCTGTTTCATTACACTGTCTCTAAATTCACATTAGTAAATGAGTATAACTGGGATGATAGCATTGGAAGCAGTAAACAAGTCCTCTTGTGATGGCTTGGCGACTGTCTTGTTTGGTGTTATATATCTTTGTGTATAGATAGATGGCCATGTTGAATTGTCTGGCTTTAGGTTACAGGTGGTTTCTGACTCGAAGCGGCGGATGTGACTAAGCAAGGATTTCCTCTGAAACCTGTGATCTTGGATACACCGTGTCTCTGCCTGCACCAGGATGCTTCCAGCAGCCGGCCGTCACTGAACAAATCCTTTCAGAATGAATTTCCACAAGTGCATAGAAAGGGAAATGTAGAATAAGGTTAGCGCATTGGAACCTTATTTTCTCTTCATTGATACCTTAAAAATGAATGAAGTAGGAGGGAGAGTCTGAATTTTAAATTAGACAATTCAAGGGCAAAGATAGTATCTTGATGGATAGGGTAAAGTGTATGAAATTGTTTAGTATTGAAACCCTTTGTTTATGATGGAATGGTTAAGGAAATGTATTTGTTTGCCTGAATAGGCAAAGAAGGCTAGCTCTTACGTCTGTAATCATCATTAGAATAATGAACTGCATACCTAAGATGCTGAGTAGCAATTTAATATGGTGGAGGGGGTGGTGCAAAGTTCTTATAGGCCATTTTTCGTAATTTAATCAATTTCAATGCACAAATCTTTGTAAAGTGCTGCATTACACATTATTTTACTCGTTTGTTACACATAATTTTATTTCAATAGTCAGAATGTGAATTGATTACATTAGGTGTTGTAAGGTCAGACAAGCCATAATTTTTGTCCTACCTAGCAACAACTAGTATATGCAATTCATATTCTGACTGTTGAAATACAAATATTCTTTACAGGTGAATGCAATCATTTCTAATGAGGCACTTAACAAAGATTTGTGCATTGCATTTTATTACTTTATTAAAATGGTCTATTGAGATGATGTAATTATTAATCATCGCTCTTTAAAACTATCGCTTTTATTCATAGCAGTTTCCTGGTTTAGTTGATTGTGATGGGTATAAAACTAGTCTGATTAATAGCAGATAATATGTAATGATGAACGACGCTTCATCATCATCCAATACCAACTACCTTAAGCCTTCACCTCTCACTCTCTGTAATACCTCATGGATTATTAATACAGGCTTTGAGCACACGGTGGGGAGTGGATTAACTGGAGATGTGTTTAAATTTTCAGGATAAGCCTTCGGTGGGGAAGGTCGAGGTCGTGAATATTTGAATTGCTTGCTTGGAGGCGCCAGGGCCAGACGGACTAACATATTCAAAGTCATTTTCGGCTCATAATGTCTACAATTTGCGTGATGTGCAGATTCCAAAGCAGTCTTAGGCTGAGGCAAAGTAAATGCAAGAAGAAGTGAAGTGAACATTCATTAGTGCAGTAGTATCTATAAGGTCTGCTACTTTTCATATGTGTTTGGCTTCATCTAAAAAAAAAAATCTTATTCAATAATTTAGTAACAGTGTGTCTCATGAGAGATAGAGAGAGAGAGAGAGAGAGAGAGAGAGAGAATGGCATTGATACAGGTTAAAGCCCTTCTGTTTCTCAGTGGAATATGGATTTATGTGCTTACATGTTAGAAGGTGCCTCCATTTTATTTTCTTTGGTGCAAGGGTCTCTCTTGAGACTTAATTATACAATTAATTGTTATAAAGGCTTATGTAGCCTTAGAAAGTCCAAGGCAAAATTGCAGGACGTTTGACATGTATTGTACACATATGGCTAATGTGATCATTAAAGAAGAAAAAAAGTAAAACATAAATTAGAAATGACATGGAGACAGTTTTTTATTTATTGATCATGCACAATTACATGGTATAAAAATCATTTTTTGGCTGTTTCTTCAATTTATATAACATCAATTAACATACATGTACTATCAATTTATACAAAATCAGGAATAAATACAACACACCATTACCTTCTATCTCTTTCTTATCTTCCCAGGTGTTAAATGGGTACCCGGTAGGATGCGAAAGCTAATGTGGTTAGATTAGCAAGTGTGCGCATGTAAAAATGACGCCTGGCTGGAATGCTCCCCAGGGAGTGGAGAATGTGCATACAGTGTGTGCGGGTAAGCCTGAATCCCATGACCGGGGTAATAATATACTTATCTGTAAAGCGCTTTGTGAGGGCCTCCTGTCCTGAAAAGCGCTATATAAGAACGAGCTATTATTATTATTATTCCCCTTTAACTATTTCCCCTCTCATGTATTATATCTTGTAATCCTTTCTTTTTATGCCTCCGCTACAAAGTAGCCGGAGGCATTATGTTTTTGGGTTGTCCGTCCGTCCGTACGTCCGTCCGTACGTCCGTCTATCTCCTCTTAGATTTTGGGGTCACGAGATCCAAGGTCAAAGGTCACAGGGCTCATTATTTATGCAAAAATGGCTCGTGATCGCATTATCTCAAGAACCGATTTATGGATTCCTACCAAACTTGAGTCATGTATGTATCTCACAGAGCCAATGAACTGATTAGATTTTGGGGTCACGAGATCCAAGGTCAAAGGTCACAGGGCTCATTATGTATGCGAAAATGGCTCGTGATCGCGTTATCTCAAGAACTGATTGATGGATTCCTGCCAAACTTAAGTCATGGATGTATCTTGCAGAGCCAATGAACTGATTAGATTTTGGGGTCACAAGGTCAAAAGTCAAAGGTCACAGGTCTCATTATGTATGCAAAATAGCTTGTGATCGCATTATCTCAAGAACCGATTGATGGATTCCTGCCAAACTCAGGTCATGTATGTATCTTGCAGAGCCAATGAAATGATTCGATTTTGGGGTCACCAGGTCAAAGGTCACAGGGGTCTTTATGTATCCAACAATAGCTTGTGATCGCATTATCATGAGATCAAATAGACAGATTACTATCAAACTCAAGTCATGTATGTATCTTGCAGAGCTAATGAACTGATTAGATTTTGGGGTCACCAGGTCGAAGGTCAAAGGTCACATGGCTCATTATGTATGCCAAAAATAGCTTGTGCATGCATTATCATTAAAACCCACAGATGGATTACAATCAAACTTGAATTTAAAAATTGTTTCTGTTTTGGTTTGTAAAATTGCTCTATGGCGGAGGCATCATTTTTGACTGCGCGCAGTCAAAGTTCCGTCTTGTTTTAAGTTGGTTTCCTAATATGTTTATATTTTTGTAAATTGGAACCCTCAGGTTGTTAGTGTTTTTGCCTCATTCAATTATATATTTCAGATTTGTTTCTGTTTTATATTTAGATGTATATATTAACAAGGAAGTAGGAATGAATTTAGATTGTAGAAAGGCATTACTTTGTAATCATTTAACACAGAGTTAAATCCCTATGGCCCCAAGCAGATGAAAATAAAAATATTGCACAAAGCTTTAAATTAGTATATTAGAGAGACCCATGTCTCTGTGCTATCCTCCACTGTCCACTGGGGGTCCATGTATGAGCAATCCATCTTCAGACTGAACATCTAGAATGAAAGCTAGAAATGGCTTTGTTTGAGACACTAATTCACAGGTATTGGGTTACATTTTGTATGCGAGTAAACCAAGACCCATTTAATATGGGGTTATGTAGGTGCACTTTTGAGTACACAGACTTGCCCCTTTCACATCTTATCGGACATCCTCAAATTATATATTCCAGTTAGGAATCTACCATCCACAGATATGAATCTCCTCCAAACTCTCACCATCTAGTAGACCGGGGGGGGGGGGGGGGGGGGTGTTTCACAAGACTAAGATCAACTTTAAGTTGGACTTAACTATGGCAGGCTGTTCATGCCACAGGTTACTCTCACCATTGGTCTCTCAATTATGATATTTTAGATTAAAAATTGTCTTTCAATAATGAACTATCAACAAATGTGAATTCAGTAGATTCGTGACCACGATTTGTACGTCCCTTGAGAATCCAATGCCAGGGATTTTTAGAGGAAATAGTGGCATGAACGGCCTACCATAGTTAAGTCCAACTTTTAAAGTCAATCTTATTCTCTGTGAAACACTCCCCAGATACTACAGAGAACGTGCTTTCAGCACCCTGGAACCATCATGATGGAATGCACTTCCTCTCCAGCTCTGTATGAGATGCAACCTCCATCAATAATTTTAAGCAGTCTCTAAAAATATACATGTTTTCCTCCTTTTAGTAACTGAACTGTAATTGACATTATGTTGTTATTTAAGGACATATTTTATCATGTTATACTTTTACCTTAATTTTGTATGATTTCAATTAATTGTTGTATGTAGAATCTTCTTGTATTTTGTTATAATTTCTTAAATGATGTAATTGAGTTAGTGTAACTATTACCAATGTTGCATGAGATATAGTTCCTTCTTTTGTTATTTGTTGAGTGCATAGAGATGGCAACATATTATGTGCTATATCAGCCTGACATTATTATCATTATTTATATTGTAAATTCAAGTTAGTGCCCTAACAGTTACAAGACCAATGCTCTATCACTGAGCTATGGCATCTTCATCAAAACCCAAAATATACAAACAAATTATTAGACAAAACTCATGATGGCAGAGTAGCGAAGTTTTGACTGAACCCCTAAAACCCTGCAGCATACAGAAAACGTTTTTGGAGCTGTTGATATTTGACAACACATCACCGTAATGGTTATAGCCCCACCACTGGTGAGCCTTGGGCAATTTTCTTAATCTCTGAGCTCACATACGCATGGGGAGCTAGAGGTGGTCGAACGGTATGTTCACTTGGTCAGCTCTCTGTCTTTGCCTTCAAACTGACTCAGACGGATCCCGGTTCAAAACCGAGTCTGGTCTTTTGGGTGGTGACGTAAAAGGTAACTTTGCAAATAAGAGGATCCTGTAACTCATATCCAATTGGAAGGAGACCCTGGTTTTGTTTTTATTTAAGAAAATAATAAAAACAAGAAACTTTATGAGTCAAAATGTTGGTCTTTATTTATCAAATAATTATATGATATCATGTGTATCATTGTATGCTTGGAAAATGGAAAAAGGACAATATCTATGGAAATAACCACACAAAAACTGTTGTCATTCTCATGGGTCTGTAATTACAGATTGTTCCATCATTGGGGACTTTCCTATGGTAGACTTTCCTATGGTATGGCATTCTAAGGAGATATGATGGGTTTACACTCATAAAGAGTCTCTTGTCGTGGAAGTTCTCGCTCGTCTTAGCAAACATGGTTTTATGAAACACGTAGTAGACTGTTCAAGCGACAGCATCCATATGTTGTTGACCTTGTACCTATG
Source organism: Strongylocentrotus purpuratus (assembly GCF_000002235.5). NCBI lineage: Eukaryota > Metazoa > Echinodermata > Echinoidea > Camarodonta > Strongylocentrotidae > Strongylocentrotus > Strongylocentrotus purpuratus. The sequence goes on from NW_022145594.1 coordinate 8,668,346, forward strand.
ACCGTTTCGTGAAACGAGTACCTTCTTTTGCTCTCTACCTTGTCAACCTTTCACTTTGCACAGATGGCCTGTGAAAGATAGATCTGTTCATTATTAAAAATCAATTTCAAATTTCATGAAGTCACTCTAATACAATGATTTCAGCAAACTACCCATAGTTACACATCTATTTGCAAATCCAAATCCATTTCTAATAGACGCCGTGCACCCCTCCCTGGTCCACCCCACCTATATTGTATAAAGCTCTCCAAAGTCAATTATGGACTAATCCCCAGGGAGCTCGATCGTAAGTGTTCCAAAAGGGGCTCCAAATATAGAGAAAGAACCTTTTCTTTCTTGTTGTCCAGAATCTCTGGCTCGCGTCGTAGAAGAGGAGAGAATTCTTGGAGAGCACTTTCTCTTTGGATGGCACCTGCCCGGCTGGGCAACGTTTCTTTTCTCCACGGCAACGGCTCGGCGCCAGCTCATGTGTGCTCCGTGCAAATTTTGTCGCAAAATCTTGTTTAACCCACTAAGTTTGGGGCAGTGGTTTGGTGCGTGTTACACGTTTTTGCTTGTCTGCTCGTGGCTGAGCTGATATCATGATAATGAAAGAGAATTGGTCAATTAGTCCATGTTTGCATAACCCATAAACATGGGTAGACTGAAAGTATAAGACAAAAAATGTTAGTTGATTAGCATTATAATGCTTAAAGGGATTTGGTAACTTTGCCTGAGATTCTAAAAAAAATCCTGGATTTAGCTCATGCTGCAATCATGATTATAAACCTTTAGGTCAGTCAGGTGTCCCATGACGTTTACAAGCTGTCTGATTATCAAGACATCTGTGATTGTTTTCCTAAAGGTTTTTATAACACTACAGTCTATCGGGGAAAATGAGTACCGGTATGGTAAAAATAATAATAATAATAATATTAAATTTTTATATAGCGCTTAATACAAATGTCTCTAAGGGCTTTACAAATATACTATTACCCCGGTCATTGGATTCAGTCCTTGCCCGCACACACTGTGTGCACAATCTCCACTCCCTGGGGAGCATTCCAGCCGGGCGTTACTTGACGCTCACAAGCTGTTTGACCAACAATAACGGCCGCATCCTACCGGGTACCCATTTGACACCTGGGTGGAGAGTAGCAAGTGCAGGTTAATATCTTGCCAAAGGATATTAGTGCCGTGTCGGGATTCGAACCCTCGACTTTCGCATCTCCAGTCAAGCGCCTTAAACCACTCGACCACGACACTCCCAATAAAACCAGTCAGTCAAACATTTTAATTTTTTTGAGGCACTTCATGATCATTTTGAAGCGCAATTTTGTTAGGGCTTCAATATTACACCATACCACAGACACTGATTACACATAGTGCCATGCATCTCAGATTTAACATTGTTAAACGATGCCATTAAGTATTGATGCTTTCTGTCTTAACCCTTTTGTTACCATAAGTAGTTTCACTGCCCATGTGCTCATATGGTATGCATTTTTCTGTGAAAAACTTCCAAGTCTTTCTTGAAATTTTTGATGAGTTTGTAAATTATGAATTTGATGCTATGGTTTACTGATTTAATGAGATTAAACAAGAAACAAAAAGTTTGAATAAAATCAGACAAAATAAGAATGATGAATTTTGGAAAGTTGTAATCACTATACATGGGCACTTTAAATTGGCTGAATCTATAATGCCACTGTGATGTAATGCAGGACAATTTTCCTATTCGTTCTAAATCTCACCCCAAAAATAACTAAAGTGTTGTTTTTTTCTTCAATATGTATGACTTTTGATGGTCTTTTCTTTTTTAGAATGACCTGTAACAATATACTCTCCATAATATTTTTCGAGAAGTGCATCAAGGGTGAAGGCATTTGGGAGAAAACAGAAATTACTGATATTTGTGTACACAACTAATGGGAGAGTTTTCCTGACTATGTCAAAATCCACTAATCAAATAGCTAATTTGAGATTCACAGAGATGTAGTGATTTCATATTTAATTTGTTCATAACTTTTTTTAAATTATTGGTCCGATTTATTTCAAACTTTTGTCATTCTGTTTAACTTATTTTCATGCTTCTATACAAATGAACTTATTACAAGGGTTGGATTGCCCTTTGATTAACATAAAGTTAAAAAATAAATTAAAAGAACATATATTCAGATTTCACGAGCAATTACAGAACATAAAAACTATGGCACATATCTTTTAAACTTGCATTTTATAGGGCTATAAAAAAGAAGAGATGAGGCAAACTCTAGTTTAAGTCCCAATTTTTATTAAATGGATGAGCCAAATCTAAATTTTTAGAATAAATTTGATGAATTTATCATGTTAAGAAATGTTTTTACAACATCACAAATAGTAGAAATTTCCAAAACAAATTATGTGTAGCTTGATTATCAGTTTTGCTTAATTTTGTATATAAAAAAATTAATATCCCTCCATTAATTCATGTACATAGAAATAACGACAATCATTAATTTTACCCACAGTCAACCTAATAATTCCCAATGCATGTAGGAAAAAATGATGTGATCTTAACAAATAGCAGATGGGTTAAACAAGGCAATATAACTCTATAGTTTAACAAATTTCCATTATCCACATGCAATCAGATTAATGCTTAATAAAGATGCATTAAATTCTCACAGAAGTCTGAATCTTGTCTCTCTTTCATCTAGAATTGATATTCTTGAAGTCTGGAAATAGACCAGATGGCATTGAAACATGACCTCCTCTTCTTTGCCCTTATTTTCTACCACCACCACCACCACCACCACTTTCTCTCCCATCCCCGCCCCCTTCCCAATGAAGTGATTCCCGAGGCAGGGGTAATCCCCTTCTCTATTGAGGAAGTCACGAGGACAAGGTCCTAGGACCGCGCCCGCCCGCCCGATGGTGTTAATCGGCTTATACATGTCTGGTTACGTTATCCAGGGAGCTACAGATTCCCCCAAGTGATTGTCAGTACCAATTAAAAGACAGGAGCGGTGGAAAGAACAGGGTGTGTCAGAAAACAGTGACTTCATTAAAAGTGTTTAATCATGTAACTTGTTTTGTGTTATGAGTATTCAGATTTCGTGCAAGGTATCACAAAAGTCAAATATCCCTCAAGCCAAGTTTATTGTAACATGAATTCCCTTATAAAGATCATTTATTGCAGAAATAGTTCCCTTTTTATTTGTGGGCTTTCTTTGTCAAAAGTTTACGGCCAGCAAGCTGTTCATAATTTTGTTTTCATTGAATGGTCTATCTATAGAGATCTACAATTCCTGCAACTCTACAATCATCAATTTGGGAGACCTATTTATTCATTTTTTTCCTATACAAATCGTTTGGAGTAAACATACTGAATACAAAAGAGAAATATAGAAATAATTTGATCGTATGAATTATAATCCAGTGACAATCCTTTTATGCTGCATACACTGGATGGCTAGAGAGAAAAAAAAAAGACATGAGATCGCAATTATCCTTAATTATACAACTTATAACAAAGTGTAATCAAAGCTATGTAATATCACAGCTATTGACTGGTAGGTTGTGTAATATAATATTTGGAAAGCTAGGGAGTAATATTTTCCCTCGTGATTCTAGAGCTGCATGCTTTGTGAAAAGATAGCCTCTTGGGAAAATATAAGTCCCTTCGGCTGTCAACAAATGTTTAACTACATACCTTACCAGTCAATATCTGTATACAAGCCATAATCCTCTTTCTTTGATGAAATAAAGCCCAAAATAAATGCTCCTATAGCGCAAACATCGCTGGAGCAAATGCTAGATCACAGATTATTTCAACAGCTTTGCTGATACACCTTATAGTTGCTACCAATTTAGATCTGTACCGTATTGTTGAACATACATATGTAGGTCAAGTTACATGAAATCATTTTGTCAAGACTGAATGATTTGTAAGATCACGCTGGTTCAATATTTTTCATGTTTTGTCAAAGATTTAAACACAAAAGTACATTTGCATGAACTCTCTTTCTTAAACTGATAATGTGATTGGGTAACACACACTTGTTAACAAGACACAGTCAATATTGGTTGTGCTTTACCAATTGAGACTAAATGAAACGTATGTTCTTTCTGGTCTTCCAAATTTTACATCTGTTCAACAGGGCTGAATAGTTTGGTCATAGAAATAGAATTAATTGTATTGGATGTAATCTCAGAAATGAGATGTGATTCTTAATACGTTATGGAACTGCTGCACCTTTTTTCAATTTGGGCTGTTTTAAAGATGAAGATTTGATAATTTTTATCTTATTTGGGAAGACTTGAAGAGACCAACATATTAAAAAAGGTTGTTGATTTAAGATCTGTGTCTATTGGTAGTTGCCCTTTTTAAAATTTGATAATAATAATAGTAATGATAATCATAGTAATAGTGACAACAATAATGATAATAAATGAGAATGATATTAATAATAATAATGATAATAACAATAATAACAATAAGTATTTTAAAAAAGAAAATAAATATTAACAGCAATAATATTAATAATAATACTAATAACAATAAAAATAACATTCTTAAAAAGCGCTTTACCATCAACTGACTAAAGCACTTACAATATTATTAATAACCGGTCCATGGATTCAATGACTATGCTGCACATATTACAATGCACATTCTTCACTCCCTGGGGAGCATTCCAGCTAGTCACCTTTTTCACATCCTACTAGGTACCCATTTAACACCTGTATGGAGAGACACAATGTAGATAAAATCACTTGCTCAAGGACATACCACCTTTATTTGAAAAGAGTCTACAAAATACATAAAAAATACAAAAACAAACTTTACACAATAAATGTACCAGACCACAACCACTTAGGGAATTACCAAGCATGACACTGACCTTGAGGGTTGGTGTAAGAAAGGAAAGATAATTACTTATCAAGATGAACTAAGTTATTTCTGCGGAGCACCCTTGTATATTAATTCAAAACATAATTGAGAAAAGTATGAGAAATTGAATAGCTGAACAAAGTTATTTCTGCTGAGCACCCTTGTACATTAATTCAAAACATAATTGAGAAAAGTATGAGAAATTGAATCTGCCTGGATGCATGTGAGGGCATGCATGCTACGGCACCAGCCCCCTTCACAAACCAGTCAAATGTTCTCAGCTGGCATTAGAGATGATCTTAGCCACGCACAGAGCAGTCGTCTCTCCCATCCTTCAAGTCTGTCCACCACACGTTCTGGGATTTCTGAATTTGAATTGTTAAAATCCCACCTAATTAGCGAAGACTGAAGAAGATGTGATTCATAAAAATGTGCTCTAATTGACATTCAATGGGCATGCTTGGTACACCGCTTCTAAAAACACCTGCATAGTAGAGTTAGGCTATGTGGAGGGCCTTTTGTGAAGGTTCAGCGTCGGATGCAAATACCCGGCGGTTTATAGAGGTAACTCAAGGTCGATGGCGAGCATTAGTCATGCATTTTTCACATTCATCTTTTTGGTCAGTATTTATATGAATTGTATCTTATTCCAAAAGAAATGAGTATTTATTTGGCTTCTTGGCTTGGGCAGGGTAAGTATTTGGATATGAGTTCAGGAGGTATGAGAGAGAGAGAGAGAGAGTGTAAGAGAGAGAGAGAGAGAGAGAGAGAAAGAAAGAGAGAATGTAAGAGAGAAAAGGACAGATACAGGGAGAGAAGATAAAGAAAGTGAAAGAGAAAGAAAGGAATAAAGAGATAGAGAGAGAGAGAGAGAGAGAGAGGGGGGGGGGGGAGAGAGAGGAAGAGAGAGAGAGATGAAGTTGGAATTGAAAAGATATTATATCAGATGAAGTATCTGAGGAAATTGTACAAATTACGGGAAATTGAGATGGTAATCAAATTGGGAAAGGAATGAGTTCAAAAGTGTCATGAAAAACTGCATTAAAATGGTAATTCCAGAATTAAATGGAAAATCAAAATAATGAAAACAAATTGTAAAGGAATATATAGACAAGGAGAGACGGATAAAGAGAAAGAGGGGGATGAAACAAGCTTGAAATAAAATCATTGGAAGAAAAACGGGGAAGAGAGATAGATGGATAAATAAAGAGAAAGAGAAACAGAAAGAGAGAGAGAGAGAGAGAGAGAATGAGAGAAAGCTAGGGAGAGATCTAAAAGACATACAGAAAAAGTATGAGAGAGAATGAAAGATTATCATATTCCTTAAAAAAAGAGTGACTGCTTGTAAGAGAGTCCATTGCATTAATTCATAGCAGTTTAGTGCCACTTTCTATTTTCTTTTCTTCATCTTTTGGTCCATATTGCTCTGAATTACAAATTGTGAAAGAGCAGAAACCGATGGAAAATTTAAGTCCATTTTTGTTTCAGAATATTGTGCTGCTCATGAATAAGAGCGATCTCATCTTAAAGACCATCTGTACTAGTTTGGCCAGGAGGGATTAGACCACACAGCGTGGTCACTGACAGGTGGCTATCTCATCAACTCAGCTCTCAATTAACATAAGACAAAGAGGATCATGGGAGACCAATGGTCACCGCTTAGGCATTATTTTCTTTATAGAGGGAGCAAATAGCTACAAGTAGTACAGTGGGGCTTTAAATGATCATTGAAGTCTCTAAATTGAAAAAGAAATTGTTTATAATCACTTTTTTCATAGACATACAAATTGGCAATATAATCGTTAATTTCTTTGTAATGTCCATTTACTCTGTTCCAATTAATGTACATTTTTATATATTGTAAACTATGACATATATATATACACTAGTAGTGGAAAATACAAATAATTGTTTCCAATTTTTGGAGGAAAAGCTTATTCATTTAGATGTGTAGCAGCTATTCAGAAATAGTGAAAGGGAGAGAAAGGGAGAGGTTGGTACTCTAGAAAGTTAGGCAGAAACATCAGATTTATAGACGTTACTTGAATGCAAATCTAGCTCTTATGAATCACAGACTAGCCTCACATTGCAAGACAGAGGAGGGTGAGAGAAAAGGGAAGTATGCTAATTAGATACGACACAAGGGGTGAAAAGATGTAACGTTTAAGTGGACCATTTGACAAAAAAGGGTGAATTTATCTTTTTCTTTTGAAGATATTAAGCCCTTCAAAACCTCCCTCTTGCTGTATGTTTAGGGCCTTGCAAGCCGCTCATGTTTAGACAGGGCCTTGTTTGGTTGATGCAGCGACAGCCAAGAAAAACGTTTACCCCTGCTCACTTGAGAAACGCTAAACTTGATCTTGCCAAACTCAGCTGTTTATTCACCTCCAAACATTCATGAAATTCAAATTAGGATCTAATGTAAACTCGGCCTACAAACCCGCCTCCATTCCTCCTCTTGGCACTACTTTGTCCCTAACATGGCCTGGGGCGGGCGAGTAACGTTTAGTGAGCTAGGGGGGGACTTTGACGACTGTCACTCAATATGCGCTTCATGATGGTATAATTGGAGCTGCACGTGAGAAAAACGTGTAGGAGAATAGCCTGGTTTTAATTGAATTACAAAATGAGCTGGTTATACCGACAAACCGTTTCATAAATATTCACTGTCTATTGTTCGGGAGATGCGTTATCTCAATTTGCATCCCTGATAGCGAGAGGGGGGAGGTATGTAGATTGGTGATCCGCTGGTTGGGTTGAGAGCATGCATTGGCATGTAATTGATTCCAGGGCTAGATGGGTGCGCACGCCGCCAGGGGTTCATGTTACGATGTGATTGATCAATGTTTTTTGGGGAAGCGAATTTCACGGTCAGTGACCAGCAGAAAATATGATAGCCCGATCAAGGGGTAGGAAAACCACGGACCTAGTCAAGATATTGTCATGAAAAAAGTAGCCATGCACAGAGAAGCTTAAGGGTGTATATGGTTCATATATGGTTCATAAAAGATGACTAGCCTTCTAGACCACTTGAAAAAAAAAACAACATTTTCTTGACTCTTTTCTAGGGTTTCTGATGGCCTGTAGGCACCCCTATAATACTTACTTACCTACTTACATGTAAATGTCTTCTGCTTAGAGCCAGAGGGTGTTTATAGAAGGATATCTTTAGCTTAGGTCTTTCCTGGCTTTCAGTAGACAATGTATATGCCTACACTAGTCAAAATAAAATAGTAAAAAAATATTGGGAAAAACAGTTTTTTGAATCAACTCTGTATATGTTTGCCTAACTTTTGCTCCAAATTCCTAGCCGGATAATGTGTTTTTTGTCTAATTTCCATTTTTTTCATAATAAAAATAGAAGAAAAATAGTCTAGTTTTCTGGAAACCCATAGAAATATAGAGAAAATAGAAAACTAATGTACTTGTTTGAATGTGAAAAAACTCCACCATGTTCTAGGCATGAACCAGTGTACGAAACTTGATCAGAATTACGAGTGATAATTTTACAAGCAGAGGCTCTTTCAAGTTATAATATAAAGCCTAGATTCAAATTATATTTGATACATAACCTGTAAAACCCATTGCCAGCATTTTTTTCGAGTTTGGGAGGGGAATTCTACCCTTATCTTTCCTCCAAATCTCACATTTGTATGATAGTTTGGATAAACTTTTGCTTCAACTTGAATACACATGTGGGTGTCTAAAAAAACCCTTTTGCCGAGTTTAGTTTAGCTTGATCTCGGGTTAGGTCAAATACTGTGAACAAAAAAGTAATACAGTTTATTCAGACCTGTCACTGTGTAAATATATTTATAACAAACCTTTTAACACCAAAGAGAATCCACTCTGCCCAGCAACCTGTGCTTTTAAATGATATCATCCTTTTCATCTACTCCCAATATATCATCTATTCAGAGCCAGAAGGGCTTTAACTCATCTCTGTATTAAAGCCCCACTGTACTACTTATAGCTACTTGCTCCCTCTATATAACAAACAATGCCTAATCGGTGCCTCTTTTTCTTATGTTAATTGAGAGCTGATTTGGTGGGATAACCACCTGTCAGTGACCACGCAGAGAGGTCTAATCCTTCCTGGCCAAATTAGTGCAGAGGGGCTTTAAATGACATCATCCTTTTCATCTACTCCCAATATATCATCTATTCAGTGCCAGAAGGGCATTAACTCATCTCTGTATTAAAGCCCCACTGTACTACTTATACCTACTTGCTCCCTCTATATAGAAAACAATGCCTAATTGGTGACCATTGGTCCCCTATGATCCTCTTTTTCTTATGTTAATTGAGGGCTGAGTTGATGAGATCCCTCCTGGCCAAACTAGTGCAGAGGGGCTTTAAATGACATCATCCATTGCATCTACTTCCAATAAATATATCATCTGTACAGAGCCAGAGGGGCATTAACTCATCTCTGTATTACAGTATATGTGTTAAATAATGCCCTTCTGGCTCCAAACAGACAATATTATCAATGAAAGATGTAAATCAACCATTCGTACATTGACCGCTACACACTGGAATAACCTTTCCAGATTGAAGGTCTATTACTGTCCCATCGGACTCTGCCTTTGTGATTTATGGATTAATCACGCAGCAGCGGCACTTTCAAACAATCCTCCAATTCTGCTGATGTCCTCATTGGTGGGAGAAAGGGCAGCTAATTTAGAGGAAGAGACGTGTTTGTTAAGGTTGCTTACAAGGTGAAAGGGTAGATAATGAACTCTCTTTCTCTGTCTGTCTGTCTGTCTGTCTGTCTGTCTTTCTCTCTCTCTCTCTCTTTCTGTATATCTTTCTCTCTGTGTGTCTATCTCTCTCTTTCTCTCTCTCCATCTCTGTATATCATTTCTCTCTCTCTCTCTGTGACTATCTCTCTGTGTGTCCATCTCTCTTTATCTCTCTCTCTCTCTCTCTCTCTCTCTCTATTACCTTTTGTGAAAATAGTCTGATGGCACCTTTTCCTTAATCATTGTTGATGTTGATGTCTTAATAAAGAAGAATATTGCATATTGTTGCATACTGTGATTGTGATTATGGCAAAACCAGGATGAAGATGAAATCATGAATTTCAATGAATATAAATATTAATTGGGAGGGGATCATGTGAAGATGATAATGATTAAGATTTTGATTACGATTGCTATATAAATTACAATGATGATGATGATGTCAATGATTATATTGATGATAGTAATGGAAACCATGAGATTGGGGAGATGATGATAGTGATGATAATGATCAAATTCTTCTTTCAAATGAATGAGGTTATGAAATGCATAACAGAAGTTTATATTAGTGGTTCTTTGCATAAAACAATAACATATGACAGTAATATATATATTTCACATTTAGACCACATCGCATATTAATGCTGGTGAAGATTTATTTATCATCTTGACTGATTTGCGTGCGCTGAGAGTGATTTTCTTGGTGATTTTGCAGCAGGCAAAGAAATGGTTTTTCTTTTTGCCACGATCTAAACCTCAATATCCATCCCAAAAACCTGGTAGACATGATTTTCATGCATTGGCAAAGAATCTCTAAAATCTTATCGTTAAGATGACACCAAAATCGTGCAAAAGGAGCAATTCTAATTATAAAAATAAAAAACCAGAACAACCCCATGCATCCCTCATTACTTATGCACGCACCAATTTTTCTATGAATGAATATAGATACGTGAATTAGCAGATGCAGCGGATTGACTGTGAGGTCATGCTTCTAAGCCGTAATGTTTATGAAAAATTATTGATAAAATGAAAATCGTGTACTGTGTATTAGATTCATACAATATGATGATATACTGTAAATACGAAAATATTTGCAGTACATTTATTTTCACAGATTTTGCGCTAAGATCAACAAGCACAAATTTTAGAACTCGCAAAAAAATAAGCATGACTTCTTATGCATGTTTTTAAATGGGCTGAATTGAGTGCAACACGAATCTAAGGACCCAGGAATATGTTTTGGGGTAGCTCAGCGCGTAAAATTAATCACCGAAAATAACAGTATTTACAGTAAATGTATAATGAGCAACAGTCAAAAACATAGTGAATATTTGTAATATGCTGATGGCATCCTTGATATGACTCCACCAAACCTCAGATGACCATGGCGGTCAGTCGTCTAGCATAGCGGTCAGTCCTCCAGACCGATTATACATCAATACCCTAGGGGTGCAACACAGACCCCCACTCTCGAGAAAAATCCATCTCATCTTCATAATGGGCCATGTGCTCTTCACTTCGCTACCTAACAAAATACTGCATACTCATCATTTGACATGCTTTCAAATTTTGACCGCATATTCCGTCTGATATGGCACCCTGAATATGGATATATTCCGATGAATCATCTTCATATCCCATTTCTCTTGTTTCTATTCTGTCTCGGGCCGGTGAATGGGCTCTATTTCTTGATGCAATGGTCACTAGCTGTGCTGAATGCTCTGAGGGGGGGGGGGGGGGGGGGGGGAGGGAGGGTAAAAATATGAATGACTATGTGACACTTATACATGTACGAAAGTACCAGAGAACCATTTATATATGTAGTTCACATACTTGTAATATAGGTATATATACCTGCCCTACATGCTTTGTTATATAAAGTCACTCTCATTTTGGGTTGTGCTTTTTAACAAAAAACATGCATTGTACATGTAGATATTAAAAATTTATAGTGTAATTTAGAGAACAAAAAAAAGTTAACACTGAAAATCTGGTCCAAGATATATTCCTGTGGTCTATTCCAAAAGCAAGGATTCTTTTCAATATAATTAATAATAAAATAATGTTGTCAGAAATGAAATGTCAGAAATGAAGGGAAAAAAAATAAGTTTCCATTCATATATGGGAAGGGAAAGGGATCAGTTGTTTCATTTTGTGTCCCCTCTTGTTTCCATTACCCTCGATCATATTAGATTGAGAATGCTCCTACCTTTCTCTTGACTTATGCTCTTGAATAAACATGCTTTATGTGAACAGACCCAGCAGTCACATCTTTTTCTTACATAATTTACTAATAAGGCACAGCATATACGTTACTGTTAACGATTCCAGCTACGCTACATAATACTTACACATAAACAGGTTTATAGGGAACCATTACTTCTTCCCTTTTGAATGATTGTACTCTGGGAAAATAATATATTACATAACATAATGTATTAAAGCATTTAAGTAGTATATTATATAAAAATAGTTTGTATCCATGTTAAGGTACTTGCTTTCATTGTGCATGTTTCATCAATGAGGGAGAACAAATAAATTGTTCTTATTGATTCATATTCATCATCAAATTATGGTAGAACTAGTATTATGTTTTCCTTTTGGTTCGATACACTCTGAGATAACATAGTTTGTATCCTGTCCTTTTAAAACAGTCTTGCATTTAATCAAAGAGCAACAAAAGATGCATTACCCTTATCAATTGTGACAATTAATATCATAGTATTATCACAATTATTATTATTACTATTATTAGTATCATTGTTTTCAGTATTAGGTATTTTTTACAATCCATTTTTATTCTTTCGAATTACACCTCATTCTACCTGTGGAAGATAAGGAAATTCAACTTTAAGATTATGTTTAGGATTTGCAGTTAAGATATGTGGATAGTTAAACAGAACAAAAACAACATCAGTTTGAAAATGAAATGTGGTTTATATGCAGGTGTGCAAACTGAAAACAAATTAAATGGATACATTCTGTTGAATACAGAGGGGAAACAAATCCATGTTCCTTTAAAAACCATATCTCTAAATTTGAAATAACAATTACAAATTCAACAATTCAGCAAGGACAAGAAAAAATACAATTATTCTTTAATCCCCTCAAGATAAAAATCTGAAATCAGTCTGGAAAATTATCTAAATTTGCTTTTTGTAAGACTTGCAATCGAACCCTTTTCCCTGGTGCAAACCTCAAATGAGACGGGTGTCGAGTTTGAGAAACCTGGCATCTCCTGTCTTTCACTTTCCTTGATGAGGGAATTCAATTTCCATCCTCCTTTCATGGAAGATATAAGAAATAAGAAATCTGTAAATTGATAAGGAGAGAGTGGAATGAAGATTAGAGAAGAAGAGAAGGAGGAGGAGGAGGAGGAGGAGGAGGAGGGTGATGAGGAGAAGAAGAAGATGATGATGAAGAAGAAGAAGAATGGAGAGAGGGGGAGGTATAGATGGAGAGATAAATGAGAGAGAGAGTCTGAGTTGAGAGAGAGAGAGAGAGAGAGAGAGAGAGAGAGAGAGAGAAAGAGAGAAAGAGAGTCTGAGTCTGAGGTGAGAGAGAGAGAAAGAGAGAGGGGGTGGGAGAAGACAGGAACATACACATATTGTAAGGCAGTAGGTAATATTTAAGCATACATGCACAGGAAAACAATACATTATGAGAAAGTTTTTTTTTCTTCCAAAACCCTTTGTGGAGCAAAAGTGAGTGAAACAAGGATTAATAGAAAAGGTGATATGGAAAATATAAGAGGATTTTAATATGGAGCAAAATCAAGATAGGATAGGATAGGATAGAGAAAACCTGAGCAAATAAGTGGAGATGGAGAGATAAAGATAGAAAGAAAAAAATGACAGAAAGATGGAGAGGGAGAATGAGATGGAAAGATGTTGGTTTGCGTGGTGCTATGTCTGGTAATCATATCTACCTCGCATGATTGTTCTATTTATGTGCAGTTGTAAGATGGAGAAATTCTACAAATTAAACCAATTTGTCAGGGTGTATTGTGTGACAGCCCTAAATAAGGCCATGGCAGAATGGCTCTGCTTAACCCTCTGCATACACCCAAAGTCTGTTTCTCTTGTATTCCCTTCACACACCAAGCAATGTGCTTGGCTTGTTTTGCTGGTATCTCATGTACATGGATTGAGTATTGTATTTCTGGAGAAAAGAAACGATGTTGAAAGAGTGTTAATATGAGAAACAGAATGGAAATTTTCTATACATAACCATTTAAATCTTCCATCACCCCTTCACTCCTCCTATATCCTCACCTTTCCCCTCCATCCCTCCCACCCCTTCTATTCCTATATACTCTCCACTCCCTTTCCATCTCTCCTCCACTCCTCTATATCCCCCTTACCCTTTCTAACCCCCTCCACCCCTTTCCTTCTCCCCTCGACCCCTCCCATTCCCCCTTACCCCTTCTAACCCCCTCCACCCTTTCCTTCTCCCCTCCACTCCTCCCATTCCCCTTACCCCTTCTACCTTCCCACCCTTTCCTTCTCCCCTCCACTCCTCCCATTCCCCTTACCCCTTCTACCTTCCCACCCTTTCCTTCTCCCCTCCACCCCTCCCATTCCCCATTACCCCTTCTAACCCCTCCACCCCTTTTCTTCTCCCCTCCACCCCTCCCATTCCCCCTTCTAACCCCCCTCCCCCACCCCTTTCCTTCTCCCCTCCACCCCTCCCATTCCCCCTTACCCCTTCTAACCCCCTCCACCCCTTTCCTTCTCCCCTCCACCCCTCCCATTCCCCCTTACCCCTTCTAACCCCCTCTACCCCTTTCCTTCTCCCCTCCACCCCTCCCATTCCCCCTTACCCCTTCTAACCCCCTCTACCCCTTTCCTTCTCCCCTCCACCCCTCCCATTCCCCTTCTAACCCCCCTCCCCCAGCCCTTTCCTTCTCCCCTCCACCCCTCCCATTCCCCCTTACCCCTTCTAACCCCCTCCACCCCTTTCCTTCTCCCCTCCACCCCTCCCATTCCCCCTTCTAACCCCCCTCCCCCACCCCTTTCCTTCTCCCCTCCACCCCTCCCATTCCCCATTACCCCTTCTAACCCCTCCACCCCTTTTCTTCTCCCCTCCACCCCTCCCATTCCCCCTTCTAACCCCCCTCCCCCACCCCTTTCCTTCTCCCCTCCACCCCTCCCATTCCCCCTTACCCCTTCTAACCCCCTCCACCCCTTTCCTTCTCCCCTCCACCCCTCCCATTCCCCTTCTAACCCCCCTCCCCCAGCCCTTTCCTTCTCCCCTCCACCCCTCCCATTCCCCCTTACCCCTTCTAACCCCCTCCACCCCTTTCCTTCTCCCCTCCACCCCTCCCATTCCCCCTTCTAACCCCCCTCCCCCACCCCTTTCCTTCTCCCCTCCACCCCTCCCATTCCCCCTTACCCCTTCTAACCCCCTCCACCCCTTTCCTTCTCCCCTCCACCCCTCCCATTCCCCCTTCTAAACCCCCCCCCTCCCCCACCCCTTTCCTTCTCCCCTCCACCCCTCCCATTCCCCCTTACCCCTTCCAACTCTTCTCCACCCCTTCAGATGATCAGTGATTTTCATATTGCAAAGGAATACAATTTAAGTCCTATGCATAAAAATGTACTCAAAAGAGCATTCATGACAGAATATTGATATTGACACGCTGACCAGTGCAATTTCTAGAGCTGCATTTATGATGTGACTTTAGGGAATAGGTCATCCATGCAAATTTCAAGCCAATTTTTATTGATAATCATATGAATTGGATATCCCTGTCCAGATTCATGAACATGTATTAATTCATCACTCATGTAATGAGTCATCGACTTTACCCGCTTACTCATGAGATACACCAACCCCTTTTCATAGTGGAATAGTCTAATACTTTCAAACAATTTCATACTGAAAGATTAGTTCATTTGTTAAAGTAGGGGTTGTCTTCTCAGTGCCTTGAAGATTTTTAAAAGTTTTGCATTTAAAGAAGGAGAGAAAAACGGAGGAAGAAAGAGACACATTTTAGGAGGGGGAAGAATAGAAGTAGTAAGAGAAGAAGAAGAGAGAGGGGAAAGCAGAATGAGAATAAAATATAAAGAGGTGAAAAGAGAATGTGATGTGGAAGAAGTTGGAAAAAATAGGAAGAGGAGGGAGGGAGAAAGGACAAGAAAGAGAATAAGAAGTAGAAGATGGAGAAGGACAAAGAAAACACAAGGGAAAGAGGAAGAGGTGAAAGAAGGAGAAGACAAAAATAGGAAAGAAATCAGGAGAAGAATTAGAAAAAAAAGAAGAAGAAATGATTTAAATCTTCCCTCACCGCAAGCCACAAATACCATTAACTTTTTTTGACATATCGGCTATGATACTGACAAGGTTAAAGTCTTAGGACAAGTACCTAAACCACCATCTTCACAGGAGTTTGAGTACAGGATGCCTGCTCAAAAGAACATAATGATGAAAAGAAAAAGACTAGTTCTTCAAGGTGTTGAAATGTGCCACTAATCTAATCAAGGCTTTACTTTAAAAAAGGCTTCCGAACTTATGCAGTTTTAACCTGTTTCTTGAAAATAACCTTTCTTACTCATCACTTTCATGAAATTCAGATCATTCCAATGCCACTTGAGAGCCTCAACGTTCTGAAGTAACCCTAAACTCACCTGGCTATTCTCTGCCTTCCTACCATCCATGTCACGATGGGGGGCATCATGACATCAAAGCAAAAAAAGTAGCAAAGAAAGAAAAAGTAGAGAAACATAGAGCAGAAGAGACGAAAGATAAAAACTCTGCCAGAAGAGTAGCAAAGAAAAAAAGAAGAGAAACATAGAGCGGAAGAGACGAAAGATAGAAACTCTGGCAGAAGAGTGTTCCACTTGAAGAAGTGCTCGTCGGATCGCTCATACTGCTCTCGTTGATGACCACTCTGGGCAGTCATCGCTCAAGAGGTGGTATAACATCCCGCTCATGATGGTCCCCTCCAAAGGGACAACGCCGCGCTACAAATGTTTGAATATATCCATTTTAAAGCCGCATTTATGGGATGATTCACAGGTAATCAACACCACTGCTCATCACAGGTATGCCACAGGTGAGCACCTCATTTGCATAGATGCACTGGCCCCCTCACGAGGGAGGGAGGGAGGAGCAGTGCTGTTAAACACCCCTCCAGCTAGGCTTCTTTTCATTCCTTCTGGAAAGTGGGCTTCTTTTTCATCTCTTTGATTTCCCCCAGCTTCTTCCCTCTCCTCATGTTTTCTCAATTTAGTTTCATGAAACCTTGTGAGGTGATAGTATATGAACATCTCGAAGAAGACAGTGCTGCAAGCAAAGTCTTCACAGTTTTCCTACTCTTCCAAGCAGGTGGTTTTTTACAAAAGGTTACTAAGTTTTGGAAGACTATCATCGATGATGGTACCATATTTAGTATTTGAGTATAAATTACTATCAAATTCACATACAGTGAAACCTGTCTATAAAGACCACCCAAGGGAGACAAGAAAAGTGGTCTTTATAGGAAGGTGGTCTTTCTAGACAGGTTCCTATAGTACATGATTTAATGAGAAACCATTTTTAGAGGAAACAAAAAATGTGGCCTTTGTAGACAGGTGGTCACTGAAGCAGGTTTGACTGTATATTATCAGTTATAATCATTTTTTATATAAACTAATCCATAAAAAGCTTGCCTATTAAAGCATAAGGTTGGTACAAGTCTAAACTACAAGTTAATCCACAACAGTTTAACATTAAAGACATTAAGGATACTACATGAATTTCTCTTATTGAGTGATGAACGCCAGGTTTGACTTTGTATGAAAGCTTAAAACCTTCTCACTTAAATGCATGCTATACTAAAGGAATCTTTAGTAATATAATTGTATTTGAGTTTGTATACCGTACATGAAGTATCTAGGCTTCTAAGTGGTCAAAACTGCAGGTATGAAATGTTCTACTAACTGCTAATAGCAACAAATATGATAATAATGATAATATTATTCAGCTTTCATTTAGTGCTTAATACATCAACAATGTTTCTAAGTGCTTTACAGATATGTTATTACCCCGGTCAGAGTTTTTACTTTCGTACAAGTGAGACATGTGCAGTTCAATTATGAATCTACAAATGAATACACTTTCTCTGGAATATTTTTTTTAAATATCTCTTTTTGAGAATCGACACAGGGGATGCGGTATAAAAAAAATATTGACTGCTTATTTTGGGGTCATGGTGAAAACTATAGCTCCTCTGTTATCTCGAGACTGCACTATTCCCCCTTGACTTCCTCTCCGAGCACAGAACAGTGTTGAGATCATTTTGGGCAATAGTTTTAATCGTGCCCCTCACAGCAGTCAATATTTCTATACTATGTTGAACTCCATTGTTATCAAATAATATCTATAACAATCTAGGGCAGTTTGCACACTTTCCCTTTAAGGCTCTTGCCCCCATTTTCCCCGATGACACATTGGTCACGTAAAAACTTGATACGACCCACTTTGCCAGTGACATGCTTTCGTAACGGATGAGTATAGATAGAGAGCAGAGCAGGGCAAATCGATACTGATACGCAATGTGACTATATGAATGATGGGTAGCTACTCGATCACACTATTCACTACTTGCCTGTATGCCAGCCTTAGATTTCTATTCAAATCACTTTCCTGCAAATTGTTTCTCTCCACCTCCATTTATTTGCTCCGTTTTATTTTACCTTTTTCTATCTTGTCTTGATTTTTCTCCATGTTAAAATCCATTTGTATTTTTCACATCACCTTTTCTATTGATCTATTTCTGCTGCGTTTATTCTCTTACTCATTACTTCTGAAGATATAAACTGTTTACCAATTATAATGCAAGATTTATCTTGTGCAGTCCATCCCAGCCCCCTCGCTCTCAATGTTAATTACAAATGTGCAATACATGCACTATATACATTTAGATGTTTCCTGAGGGGCTAATAGAAACAGACTGTTCATGAATCTTATTCTACTGGCTCTTTAGCATGGCATGATGCATCAAACAGTCTACATGTACATATTGTGGTTTATAGATCTTGACCACACCTTATTAACATTCTATATCTCACTTCAGAAATATCCTCTAACTGATCCTCCTCTTACCAGTAACTTTGTCTTTTGCCGCCATCCTCCATGGTTACTTCCAACATCTTTTACATATGAATGTTCTCCCACTTGAATAGTTAGATGTTATCTACAAGTGTTTGACCTCTTTGGTTCATTCTACTGATTCAGTTAAACCTAAACATGGGCCATAAAATCACATTTAACATAAGGAAAACTTGGACCACGGACTAACTTCCTTTGTTGAACCAGTTTTGAACAAAAACTTAAGCCCAGGGTTCAATTTATATTTCAGTAGATTACCGGCCTTTATGTATATCAGAGAGTAAAGAGAGAGAGAGAGAGGGAAAGGGGAGAGAGAAAGAGAAAGAAAGATGGATAAGAGAGAGAGAGAAAGAGAGAGAGAGAGAGAGAGAAATAAAGAGAGGGGGGTGGAGATATTGGGGTAAGAGAGAAATAAAGAGAGGGGAGCTAGGGAGATGGGAAGATATAGAAGGAGAGATTACGAGAAAGAGAGAGGGGTGAAAGAGAGAGAAAGAGAGAGAGAGAGAGAGATAGAGAGGGGGAGGGAGATAGAGGGGAGATAGGAAGAGAGAGGGGGAAAGAGATAAAGAGAGGGGGTGAAAATGGAAAGTCAGAATGGGATTTTATCAAAATTTGTAAAGAGATCCGATTCAAATGATTTTTAAGGAAAAGTGTATGCTAATTTCTAACAGATCTGTTGAAAGTCTGTGATTCTGCCATTATTTGAAAGCCTGTGAATATTCAAAGGGAGCTTTTGTAATGCTACATGTCATAGCAGTAGCATCCTTCAGAGTCTCCAAACGATTCCTGCGAGAATTACCAGCACCCTTCAAAACCAGGGCAGGGAGTCCTGCGTGTAACAGCCGTGGCGCGCCGCAATGAATGGTAAATGTCCCAGTGCTATTGGGAGCGTAGCAAGCCCAGAATCCTCTCTGCGGTTGAATCGCTTTAACAAGGCAAGATAACTTCACGACATCAGTAACAAAGGTACAAGCGGGAGAGATAGAGAGAGAGACAGAGAGAGAGTAAAAGAGAGAGAGAGAGAGAGATGGTGAGTCGAGGGTCCTTGACGCTCAAGAAAAGAAATTGTTGTTGATTTGTTTTTTTAGAACGGTGCCATTTGCCCCCGGCAGAGGTGAAATGACTGGCATCTCAGATTTCAAGAAGAGCTAGAAAACCTATTCCATTCCATGCATTTACAATGAAGAATCATGCATGCAAATTAACTCATTTCTATTTTGCCATGTCCGTTTTCTTTCTTCAACACATTCTCTAAAACACTATTTTAAAAGATTGAAAAGAGATTGCTGGAATACCCTTTGGAGCAAGAACTTGTATCATTTTAGCCAGACTTAATCCTCTTCTGGCACCAAACAGATGATATTATTCCCTGTGTTGGTGATGAAGGATCACACTTACAAATTGACTCATTTTATCTCATTTTGTTATGGCGAAAAATCACCCAACGATGGAAAACGCCATAAAAAACAACAACAACAACCACCTTCATTTTGTCTTGAAGAGTCCATGTCATTTCTTGAACACATTCTCTTAAGTGATTTATTTGAAAGTAGACCATTTTAATGAAAATCCAGATAATACATTACATAGCATACATACGGTCTATGAAGCATTTCCATTCCCCTTTCTTGGGTAGCTTTGACATAAAAAGCTGCACCCAGAACACATAAGATGCAACAGTTAGTGATATTTGTGAGTGGAAATTTCTGAACAACAGGTTAGTTAGTAAACGCCTTAAAAAGATATTACATATTTACCAGCTCCAACTCCTAACGATGTTGTTATTCCTCTAGATGTGATGGAATTTTAATTTACAACATTTGCACATTTTGCATTCCAGATTTATCTCATGTTCTTGCCAAAATTACTAATATGATAGTATGAACACACCCCTGCTCTAGATCCTAACTATAGCTATGCCAAACCATGATAATTTGCTTTGATAATTTGATTTGTAGAGGTGATTGAGAGTTAAACATCAAATCACATCAGCAAGGGAAATCAGTTTCACAGGTATTTGTGGTTGATCTAAAGTAGATATGAACAAACTAGTTAGTTTGTTGAGAGCCAGAAGGGTGTTAATTCGGTGTCAAATGAGTGAATTAAAGCCCTTCTGGCTTTCAACATAGAATTTGAGACTGGAAGCTCTTCTCTTTGAATTAGTGGTTAATTCATTACACTGTCAATCAAGAGGGTGAGGGTTCCAATCTCTGCCCAGTGCTTAAAGCTAATATTGAGCTCTGGTATGGGCATCGTATTTCAAGAGATTATGGCTACAATTCATTCTGGATTGTTTATCCTGCAGTAGATTGATCCTTTGAACCAGTAAAATAAAAACAAACTCACAAAAACTTGCTGGAAATCATCTTCAATAAAAACCACAACTCTCATTAGCAAAAAGTGACCTGTGTTTAAATAAGCACATAGTGTTGGCCTACTTGCCTTGATTTCCTTATCTCTCTATTCTCATTTCAAAGGATTTGGCACATATCATTCATTCATAATCTTGTACATTCAGTGTAAGTTTTGTTAGATTATGTGAGAATTTATTTTCTATCATTACCAGAACTTAAGCTTATCTTTAATGTAATTGGACAAGGTATTCTTTCTGCAGTTGGCTCTCCAGACCCGAGCGTTAATGATGGGTTCCTGGTAGGATTCAATCCTTAATAAATCTGAAGTCAGAATGATGATATGTAAAGCACTTTCGAAATATATTGGAAGGCTATTTCTCAATGTTGTGTGTAAAATATCAAAATGTTGATTATTACTAGTGGGGTGTGTGTTTGTGAATTAAAGATTTTTTAAAAAAGAGAGAATTATCAAGAGAATATGTTATGGATGAAAACTGGTACATGCATAGGAACCATAAAATTTAATGAGATGCTATACCCATGAAGCAATACATGCAGGTGGGGCACTTTGGGCACAATGGTAATTTAAAATGTTTTTACTGCTTAGTAGCAAATACACAAAATGTCATATTTGGTTAATGTTTGTCGAAAAGAATTCACATTTTTTGTAAGACCTCATTCCATCATATTCAAAATGTTGTAACCTTATTTTTCACATTGTTTATAGGTTTATCTTGTTAGCACCTAACAGAAATGTCAATTGATCTAACATCAAGTTTTGATTTTAAGGGGAAATACAAGTCTTAGCCTCTAACAACTGCCGATGAGCTCTGGAGTTAAATTGCCCTAGCCTTCCTGCACCTGTTAGCATCTTAGCCAAGCTGACTTTTACACATTCTTGACCACCCTCTCCTGTTTTAAGACTAAACCTGACTCTTTTGTATTTTTTACCAATATCATATTCTGAGTGCCATAGGGGCTTTAATACACATCATTCAACATGGACTAGTGTCCTTTTTGCTCTCTTTATATGACATTGTATTTCACTTTATACCTTTGGAATACTAACACTTAATTCACCATATCATCTGCTGATAGCCATAGGGGCATTAATGCATATCATTCAACATGGACAAGTACCCATCTTGCTCTCACTATATGACATTGTATTTCACTTTGTATCTTAATAGCATACTAACACTCTGCCAGGAGCTAGAATGGCATTGACTAAAATCCTCAATAAAAAGTTAATTCCCTTCCGTAGATCAAATGTTCAATGATATGCTTTAGAACGTAAGTGTTATTTGTTTGTACCATGATGAAAAGCAAGCTTGAACTACCAACAAATATTCATGTGTTGGGATGAGTGCGTCACAAGGGATATTACTTACCCAGATATTCATTGCCATGGATGCTGATTTCATCTTCTTCCTTTAATATTGTGTGTTCATTGCCAGAAGGGCGTTCATTATTAATAAAATGATATGAACTAATGTCCTTCTGGCTCTCAGCAGACATTATCTCCTCATCTCGATCTCCCAAGAATATTTGTGATACCTACAAGCATTAACACCAGGATATGTTTTTTGTGATTAATCTCTAAAGTTTTTGTTTTGCGTTGAATCCTTTGATACGCTACTCCTGATAATTACACTCCCTTGCGAGGGTCGTTGCATGGCCGCTCGCAAACCATTTTCGTAAAGTATACCTCCCAGGCGCGGCTTGGATCTCGTTACCAAGCCCCAATTGATAAAATGGTAGCCCCCGGACGAGGGAAATTAATGACGTTTGGCTGTAAAGTAATGCCTTTTGTAGCATGTGTTAATGTAGAAGTGTATTTACATGTTTGCAAATTTGATGTGTTGATAGTAGAAAGAAGGGGACATTTTCAAATGGCTGAAGGGGAGAACAAGTTGAGCTTGGGTGAATGGGGGAACAAGAAGAGAAGGGGATGGATGTTGGCCTGCAGTGAGAAGAGGAAAAGAGTGAGAAAGAGAGAAAGAGAGAGAGAGAGAGAGAGAGAGGGGAGAGAGCAAGAAAGAGAGAGAGAGAGAGCGATAGAGAGGGGGAGGGAGGAGGGGGAAGAGAATGCTCAGAGGAGATTGATGAATTAGATAAAAGAAAAGTAGGAAAAGAGAGACTGATCGAGAAATGAAGAGTGATAAGAGATAGAGAAAGGGGAAAGGAGAAGATAGAGAAAGGGGAACAGATAGATTGATAGAAAGAGGGAAGAGTAGGGTAAGAGGCAGAGAAGGTGACAGAGATAAATAAAAAAAGAAAAAGAAGTAGAAATTTGAGGGAAAAGAGGAGAAATGAGAGGAGCCGATAGACAGGTGGAGAAAAATGGAGAGAGATGTAGTAAGATGAAGAGATAGAAGGTACATCAATAACAAAATATGATGGGAAAACATGAACGACAGAGATAAACTACAGCAACAAAAAAAAGACAAATAGGAACAGAAGAGAGAGAGAGAGAGAGAAAGAGAGAGAGAGAGGGGGGGGGGGGGGGGGAGGGAGACGAAAGCAGGATAAATGATAACATAAGAATAAAAGGAATTCATGAAAGGAGACTGAGATGTAAAAGCAAATCATGGCAAAAACATATATACATGAACAAGAAAATTAAATTTTATTAATTCTATTAAAGGTAATATAAAGTTTTGGTATTGGGTCATGAATTTGGTTCAAATTAACATATTAAAAGCATATGGGATCCTACAATATTCATTGATCGTTGTCGCGGTTCAAATCGAGTCTAAAGTTATGAAATTGTAAATAATAAACTCTTCATGTTGTATAGCTCCCTCTAAAGTTTAAGATATTAATTAAGCTATAAAACAATGTTTCTTGACTACAATCAACCAATTTGCCATTCCCGTTTGGAAATCATATATCACAACTACATATTCTGAGATTTTCATGGTCGCAGCTACCATTGTACGGTCGTAGGCGCTATTTGAAATTTAACAAAATTTACCGGGAGCACCGGTAAATTTTTATATTCCATTTTTCTCGAAAGCAAAAGTTCTAGGGGCTAAATTTTCTAGTGCTTATAATACATCCACAGGGGCATCCAAATATATCAAAATTGTAAAGAATCACTATCCACCCATTTTTTTAAATTTCCCAAAACTTTGTATTACCTTTAATATGTCAATGAGCCTCTTCTCTCTATATTGCTGCTTTTTGCTTTCTAGTCATGTCAATATAATGAAGGTAGAAAGCAGTAATATGAAGAGTAAGAGAAATATGACAGGTAAACAAAATAATGATTACTGAAAAATGTTAGTTGGTTGCAAAATATGCATTTCATTACAAAGTGTATGTTTTAGGTATGTGAAAGACTACATGTAATCATGTAAAAACTACATGTACTCATGAAATTCCTGTATTCAAATTTAGGATTACAATTTTTTTCTTTAGCATTATAGTTGTGACAGAGAGGTTATGAATGCTTTCACAAAGATTGCAAGTGTAGTGATATGAATACAATCCATGAATACTAAGGACACTTTTCTCTATTAAAGGACAAATGTTTAATATTAAAATTGGTGGTGAAAAAGACATTAGGAAATGTTCAAATACAGAATTGTTTAAAGTAGGAAAAGATGAAAGAAGGAGAGGGAAAGGATAAACTATTTGGAAAAGAGAAAGAGAGGGGGGTTTGAATGGGAGAGATGAAGAGACAGAGGGAGGGGTGGTTACTGAAAGTGAGAGATTGTGTAGCAATTGAAATAGAGAGAGAGAGAGAGAAAGAGATAGAAGAGAGAGAGAGATGGAGAGATAGATAGAGAGAGAGAGAGAGAAAGAGAGAGAGAGAGGAGAAAATAGGGAAAGTATTACATTTGATCAATTCAGAGGTAGTTCTTTCAGGCAAACATAAACCTCTTGATTTAATCTCACATATAAATGATTTCCTTAATTGTCACCTTCATGTATATAGCTGAAAGAACTAGTGCAAACGTTTTATGTTTTGAAATGTGGTCTTTGTATTTATAACTTTAATTTGACATTTGATCTTAAAACCTGACAAATTACATTAGATAATGGTAAAACTGTCATTTTCTTCTTTCATCTTCAAGATAATGGTAAAGTACATTTCAGCAAAACAGACTTTTTGCAAGACTTTGACATGAATGTGAAATAAGATCAAAATTTGATTACTTCTTTTAGAGGTGCATAAAAACATTATTTTTAGTGTACATGAAGTTTTGTTGCTCATGGACTGGGATTTATTGGATAATTTAGGTTCTGACTTTTTAAAAGTAAATCAAGATTGCAGATAAAAGGATTTAAACAAATTTAAATTGGTGCTGAATGCTATAGACATGCATCAAGAAATAGTCTTTATTAGTTATGCTTTCAAAGATAATCTAGAAAGGTGAATGAATCTATTCCTTCAATTATAATTGGATGTTCATTAATTCTTACTTATTTAAAGTAGCTTCAAAAGTTCCTGGAGTGATCGCTTAAAAAGAGAGAGACAATTCCAGGTTGTCTCACGTTGTATGTTTATTTTCCTTGACTGGTAATAAAGCAGTGTAAGCTCAGGGATTGATACTGTTTTGATTCCTATGATAGATAATAGCTAATTTAAGAATAAAATTCCCCATAAAAAGACATTTTATCAACAGTTGTATGTGTTAACCCATTTCTACAAAGGGAACAGAATGCAATGCATTGAAGTTTCTTTGATCAATATCATTCAAAAAAGATTGTTTATATCTTTTACTATACTATATATTATAGGAAAGATATAAAGCAACTGTACAGGCCTTGTGTTAGTGCAATGAAACACTATGCAGCCTTGATTTTTACCTGATTCAGTACAAAACAAAAACAGAGAGAAAATGGAAAGAACGAACTAACTCCTGGCCAGGAGCTGGAAAATGCAAACTAGCTCTATCAGGTATTTACTTCATGAGAAGAGTATTCCCATGGTAACACTCACACCTTCCATTTTGCACTCGCACAATTGCTTCACCCTCCAGTCAAAAACAAACGGAAAGTAGAAAAATCAGAACAGGGAAAAAAATAAAGAGCCTTTTTCGGGTCACTGCTTGAATTGATCAAGGGTGTTTTTCAAATCATTGAGTTATTTTGAGGTTGGAAAGTGTCGGGATGGAGAGAAGAGTATTCAGTTTTTACGCAACTCAAGCATAGAACAGGTCAATGGAACAATATGAAGGGAAAGGTTCGGAATGAGGGGCAAAGAAAAAGGGAAAATTATCAGAGTTAAATAAAGGGTTCTAATGAGCTTTCTACCTGGGGCTGTTTGAAAGAAAGAAAAGAGTGATTGGAAAAGCTATTGATGCTTAAAATCAGTCCTAAATGTAGCAAACCAACTTGGCTCTTTCAAGTGAACTTTTCTGATTGATGCAAGGGATATAAATGTGTTTTTTAAGCGATTTGAGGTATGTTTGTAATTTGTTGTGATGTTGGTATGAGTATTGGCTTTTAACTTAGAAAGTACCAAGCCCAAAGTAAGTTTTGATAAAAACCCATCAGAAATGTGTGTATAATTATAAATTAGTTATGAATACTGGTAATAATGACAAATGAAATCTCAAAGATTCCAGGAAAGGGAAAGGGAGAGAGAAGCAGGCAGGGAGAGAGAGAGAGAGAGAAAGACAGAGAGACAGAGAGAGAGAGAGAGAGAATGAGAAAGAGAGCAAGGGGTAGGGTAGATAAAGGGTTGGATATAGAGAGGGAAAGAGGGAAAAGGGATTGCATAGAGCATAATATAAAAGAAAAATTATTTCCTTACTGTCAGAAACAAATAGTCGGGTGCTTTTCAAAACCTAAACTAAAGTCCTGTATGATTATATTACAGCCATTCAAATTACTTTTTGAAATTTTCTTTCTTGACAACCAAGAAAATTTATTCTGATTTCTGGTACTCGCAGAAGACTTCTTTACGTAACTAAACTTGTCATAAGATATCAACCTAAGAGAGATAATTCCAGGGTTGCCAATATGAGACTTACTCTTAAAATGCACTTAACTTAATGGTATTTTTAAAATCAACCTTCAGATATCGTTATATCTTAGCTAAGTGATTTTGACTGATGACTAGCTTAAAATGAGAAGGTTTTATTACGATTGTTTATGAAATAATTTCAAAAAGTTAAATAAAAAGAGATGGAAAAATAGAGATAATTCAATAAATAGATATATAGAGAGATATATGGAAAGGGAGAGAGAGAGAAAGAGAAAGAGAGAGAGAAAGAGGGAGATGAAGGGGGAAGCAATATAAAAGGGATAATATGTATGAGCTTGGTAGCATTTTGAGTTTATTTATTTCACATGCAGAAATAATACAGATAACAAAATATACATAAAAGACATATTGTTTCATAATTTAAAAAAAAGAAGATTATATTAATTGACAAGGTAATCATCACATTTGTTTGACAACTAATATCATTTCAAGGAAACCCAGACAAAAGTACAAAATGTGAAATGTGCAGGAACCTATAGAAAAGCAGAGCTTGTAAAGAATAGGTTCCTGGGCGACTTGAAAAATAACAGGGACAGAAAATGTTTACTGTAGAGAGAGGTACACAATTAAAATTAAGACGGCAGTAATTGACAAATAATTGTTTGCGAGTTCAATACAATATTTAGAGAGAGAGAGAGAGAGGGAGAGAGGGAGAGAGAGAGAGAGAGAAAGTGGTAACAGATGAAGGAAGATTAACCATGATTTAAATTTAAAAAATAAAAATTTAAGATAATATACACAAATAGATAGTAATCATCTTGAAAGAAGAAAAAAGAAAGAAAAGGTATTGAGATAGATCTTGAAAAGAGGCAAGGAGATATGTAAGGAGAAATTATTTTTCAACAAGTGCTGATTAAAGTGGATAATTATAGAGAACAGGGAGAACGAGGAGAAATGAAGAGAAAGGAAGAGAGAGAGGGAGAGAGACAAAAAGAAAGAGGAAGAAAAAGAATGAAAAATACAGAAAATTAATATAAAGGATTGTAATATCTATGTAACCAGATAACCAAATGAAATCTCAGAATGATTATATTTGATTAGAAAGAAAAGTCATAAATAGGAGGAGTGTGAGATATTAGAGTTGATAGAAGGAGGTTGAGACTGAGTTTGGACTGGGGCATTGACTGATGAAATACCACCACATTTTCTCTCCTCGGCTAGAATTTCACCACAAAAGCTCATTCAAGAATGTTGTAGAGTTATATTATCTACAAGTGCCACTTATAGTTGCCACTTATAATTGCTTCAATATCATTTTTTCTCATTCCCTGTGGTGAAGACTTTTAAATGATAAGGCCTCATGTAAGAAGACTGGAAGCATGTCCACAAATCACCAGTGGTCAGGTCCATAACCCCCCCCCCCCCCCCCCCCCATTTTGAAAAAGCAAAACAGAGTGAAAATTCTTTGCTGTGTAGTGGGATCGAAGATGCTACTTTGTATTACTTATGAAGAAGAACTGCAGACAAGTAGCAGGATACGCAAGTAAGCAAATTGTACATTTTTTAAATGAACAGAATTAATGATAACAAATAATAAACACAGCATATAGGCCTTTAGTTTGCTGTTGAATTAGTAAATTATTTGGAAGCGCAATTACCATGATGGGTTTTTTGGTGTGTACTTAATGAATAGTAAGTGGAGATGTAAAAAGTAGCTGGGTGCAGCAAATGTCTCTTACTCTCTCACAACGCATCTGTGTGTTATAAGATACAAAAATATGAAGTGAAATACACTAATGTACTCTTGAAAAGCTCTTATGGTAAACTAATGCAGTATACTGTGGCATATATGTACAGGTGTACAAATTTAAAAGTGGAATCTTTCATCAAGATGAATCTACCATCTTTCTTTAGAATTCATGTAATCAAGTTTTTACTGTTATTTTTTCCTACTCCTTCTTGCAACACTGTTGTCATCACTACTTAAAGATAATCTAGAGTTTTTGTGATTGAATTGCATTTCAAAGAGAATTTGGCTTAAAATAGTTTTGAAATGTTTGCCCCTGCATGTGCAGAAAATGTGTTGTTGGGATTATCAAAGGATATCCAGGCTAATAAATGATGTTGGAAATCATTTCCTAAAAGGGCACAAATCACATTTTACATTTTGAGACTGTTTGATATGGTCTGGATGACTAGTTTGCTTCTCTCGATGAAAACTCAGTAAATCAGAAGTGATACACTGATAATTATTTTCCAACCATCATACAAAATATGCACCAGAATGAACATAATAGTCTTGATCTACCTCAGTTTGCTCTGACTATTTTATTGAATTATATCTCTACTTTCTTACATCTAATGAACCATAATCTGTCCTGGGATATTCGAGGCAAAACTTGCAACAATACTTTATTTTTTCGCTCAGCCTTTCAAATATAGAACATTTTGTATCAAAAGACAATTTAATATGACACAATACTTCATCTAAGATGAGTTAGAATATCTAAACAGGAGGGAAAGGGTTAAATGATTGACTGGTAAGTGTCTAGTATAATATTTCAGAGATGCTTTAGATAATAAGCATGGGTATGAAACAAAATAAATTGAGAATATCGATAGCTGCCCTCAAGCGGTCATTGGCCTAGCTCTGTCACCCAAGTTTAGAGCAATTCAAGTATTTCCATACTCAAGGCGGGTTGATAGATTTTCTTCTATTTTTTTGCTTTTTGTGTTTTTTAGTACACTGTGAGCAGGCAAAGTGATTATTTTGTCATTTTCTTTCGTTACAAAAATGATCATTTCCACTCTTTTGATATCTCAACATCTCTTACATACCATCATTTGACTTGATGTCATTTACTTATCTTTTCCCCTGTTTTTCTCTACCTAAACCGTATTTTGAATATATATATATATTGAATAAGGCAGTTGCCTGATGATTGCTTATAAGGCATGAAACTCAGAGTAGCAACCATGTTCCACTAGTCTGCCGTATTCAAAATAATTTTGCTCATTGAACACTGTACTGAATGATGGAGCAAACCTAAGTATATATATATATATATATATACTCCTCAATAAACTATAACTTGGCTTAGATAACCAGTCAGAATATTTCATTTTTTTACAAAATATTTTTTAAAGCTCTTGAAAAAATTATTTATTAGGAAAAAGAAGAAAAAAGGTTTTTGAGAGTAAAATGAATACAAAAATACTGAGAGTCACTTAAACTCTGACACACTTTGATTCTATTGATTCTAATTGTGCTGTTTTTCTCACTCTGGTTTTATTGTCTACCCTTTCCACTTACCTCTCATCTCTACTAATAATAATTATAATATACAATATGTAAAAGGTGCTTAGTACAATGTTTTTAAGAGCATAAAGGGAACCATTAAAATGAGAGAGAGAAGTTACAAAATTAAATAATACAAAACTACTTCTACTATTGTTATGTAACTCTACTACTGAAAATTCAACTTATCACTTCTTTCCCTTTTCCCATCCTAATTCTTATTTGCTCTGCATCTGCTTTCTACCCTTTTCTTTCTCTTCAACCCTCTACTCTTCGTTCCTCATTCTTTTATCTTGGTTCGTAGAGGTGTTGTGGACGAGTGGATAAGTCGCCGGACTGTGGATCACAAGGTCCGGGGTTCAAGTCCCGCCGCAGCACTAATGTCCTTTTGCAAGACATTGATCTACATTTGCCACTCTCCACCCAGGTGTTAAATGGGTACCCGGTAGGATGCGAAAGCTAATGTGGTTAGCAAGTGTGCACATGTAAAAATGACGCCTGGCTGGAATGCTCCCCAGGGAGTGGAGAATGTGCATACATTATGTGCGGGTAAGCCTGAATCCAATGACCGGGGTAATAATATACTTATCTGTAAAGCGCTTTGAGAGGGCCTCCGGTCCTGAAAAGCGCTATATAAGAACGAGCTATTATTATTATTATTCTCTTTTACCTGCCTTCATTAGATACCGTCTCTCTTTTCCCTCCTCCCCCTCTTCCACTATATTCCTGTTGGTCTCTCTTTTCACTCGTTCTTTGCACCCCTCTCATCCCTCCTCTATATTTCTAACTTGTATACACAACACAAAATCAACTACTTTCGATAAATCAACGTAACACAATTTTCAATAGCCTTGAGCATTACCAAATGAAATGAGCAACATGACAATGACATATTGAGTAATCCAGACATAATTTCTATGAGACATACAATAGGGTATTGAAATTTCCCATGAGTTGATTTTTTGTTAAAAAGTTGTGATCATTTAAACACCTTTCTTGTCACCACCCCCTTTCTACAGCAACAGAGATGAAATCTCTTCTCTCTCTTTTCACCCACCCTTCCCGCTCCCTCTTGCAAATGTCTTCTACTCATAGTTTTCCCTTCTTTAATGCTTCAAATTTCTATATCAATAGAGTGATAATTTGTTCTCTTTCTCCTCACCCCATCCCTCACTTCTCCATAATGTTCTACCTGTATACACACCTATGTTCTAACAGAGAGATAATCATTACTCCAATTTGCTCACACCTATTCCCATGTCGGGTAAACCTGAGCAATCAACTTGTTAATGTGATCCATATTACTGGAGGTAAAGCTTAAGTTAATCCATCTCCTCAAACCCTGTTTGATTGATGAGATGAAATAGATCCATGATGTTGCTTGAAGGGTGCAGGACAGGGCTGCCCACTGAGATGCTAACAAGTGGTTGTTTGATCATGAGGAGGAGGAGGAGGAGAAGGAGGGATGGGACAAGTGAGAGGGAGAGGAGAGGGAGGAGAAGAGAGAGAAGAGGAGAGAGAGAGAGGAGGAGAGAGAAGAGAGTGAGTGAGAGAGAGAGAGAGAGAGAGAGAGAGACAGAGAGACAGACAGGGAGAGACAGAGGCAAAAGCAGAAAAGGGGATGGAGGGAGGTGGGGAGGTGTCCTGAGGAGGCACTAAAGAAGAAGAAATAAGGAGAAAGAAGAAAATGGGAGGAGAAAGAGGAGGAAGGAAGATATACGAGGAGGAGGAGAAGAAGGAGAAGAATGGTCATCTATTCACTTAGGCCTATTTTGATCCTGTTTCCATTTTCCCCTCCTTTCATTTTTCTATTTTGTCTCATTTTAGTGTAAAGGATATAACGATAAAAAGAGTAATACCCCCGTTATATCACTCAATTTCTGCCCACTCCTATATCATTTTCTATTAAAAACTATTTTTTCTTCTGATGGGAAATGCAATTGTGTTACTAAAAGTCTTTAGTTGTGAATACATTTATGTCAAGAATGCTCAGACAGGGGCAGCTAGATCAAAGATTTTCTAGATGGCAAATATTTAGAATTATCTTTTTTTAAAAACTCAAGTATATTTTATATCTAACGTTTGAAGGTGAGTATTAAAGGAATACTATGGGAGGGGGCATATTAAAAAAATACTTATGTGCCTTTTGCATACTGGACTGGAAAGATTTCCTTCTTTATACTCAAAACACAAGCAGTGATTTTATTAGTCTTTTAAAGAAATGTATTATTTTATTTCAAGTTATGAATAGAGAAGTGTGTAATTTGCTTAATCATTAAAAATGAAGGAAAATTATATGAATTGAAAGGAAATAAGACTTTGTTCTGCATTTCTGGACATTTTCAGAAAACATATATACACAGAACTGATCATTGTAGTAGATTTTAGGGGATTCCAATATACATTTAGCATCCCCTAAGTGTAGCATAATCATGGAATAATTGGAACAGCTCCCCCTTGTGGCCATCTAGGAAAGCATGCAACCCAATATGATGTCGGTGATATCTACAAGTAATTTGGGTTTAAACAGTGTATTCCTGAGCCCTAGTACATGCTTTTCAAGTCATACAATTTATATACATGATACAAGAGGAAAGATGGGTTTTGATTTTGTAACATGAACATTCAATTTTAGCATTAACATGTTGTTGACACATGCACTAACATGTTAGTATGGTGCTTAGAAATATTATTAGGGGTAGACTTTTGAATCAAATGAAAGACTTCTGTGCTTTCAAGTCTTGTAGCATTTTTACTGTTTTTAGCATGCTAAAAGCCTTTCTTTATCAAAAATAAGAATGAAAAAGGGAGAAAGAAATGAAAGAGGGAAAGAAAAGAAGAGAGAGAGAGAGAGAGAGAACAACAAATTAATACTGTTATCAGAATGAAAGGGAGAAAGAAAAGGGGAAAAACAAGAATTAAAAGGGGAGATGAGGTTAAATGAATTTGAAAAATTAGGGAGTGCAATATAAACAAAATTGTTGCGTGAACCCATTTTTCTTTCATGATAGGGTAGAAAATACAAAAGTAATACTCAATTTATTTTCATTCATGATAGGATATGTAGAGTGCACATTGAGCAGCAGACAAAGAGAGGGTAGAGAGAAACCAAGAGAAATATCAAATAAAGCAAGAGGAGAAAAGAAAAGAGAGAGAGAGAGAGAGAGACAGACAGATAGATGAATAGATGCAGAAAGGGGGAGGGAGGGAGGGCAGGCAAAAAAGAACAGCAAAGTTAAATAAAAGAAATTTTAAAGAGAGCAAGACAGAAAGATAGATAAATAGATCTATAAAGAGAGAGAGAGAGAGAGAGAGAGAGAGAGAGAAGAAGAAGGCTGCAGGCCACACAAATCTAAAGATTGGGAGAGGGACCACAAGAAAGAAAGAGCAAAAAACCATAGAGCATATGTTTCTTTTATTTGAATGGTGACAGAGCCCATAGTGATATGAATGAAAGCGCCTGAGTGTGGTTTTTTATCCTGTATTGATTTGTAACGCCTTTCCATTTCTTGGTAAGCCTCTGACTAGTGACCGATGATACGTGCTAAGAAATCGACAAGTTGCAATGTCATTGGAATAAAAAGCACAGCTTATATTTTCAGTCATACAGAAACTGATCAATGAATGTCTTTTGTACTTATTTGGTTTTAAATATTTGTTCATGATATTTTTATGTTGATTGAATTTATTTCATTGTAAATCATCACATTTAGCATTATTTTATCCATATTTCAGTAAAAATGTACTATTAATGAGTTTTAATCAATGCAATGAGCAGAAAATCATGCATACATTCTTGCAGATGTTTTTGTTAGGGCTATATCACCAAAAAATGATAATAATATCACATTTGTTCCTACCTTCACAATTATCATTATTATCACCATAATCTTTGACCAAATGCACTTCACTTTTTACAGTTTAATTGATATGACATCATATGGCATTAAACAAAGAAATTATTTATTAAACATCTTTTATCAATCAATCAATCCTTCCCTCCCCCCCCGGAAAAAAAGTTGTGAATTGTACTCATCCATCCATTCATTTGAAAGTCTCTTTTAATTTTCATCTAGGGAAGAATGAAGAACAAATATAAAGGCATCCTGCCTCTCCTTTTCCGCATACTTCTAATATCGTTCTCCAAGCTCAAGCTTACCTTGAAGCAGAATCACAATCTTCTTAGAGACTCTTCCCTTCCATCGTTAGTCATTCCCTCTCGTTATAGCCCTCTATTGTCTCTCTCGATCCACCGCCACAAACCCACATGGTCTGCGCTCAATTTTGATAATAATGTAGGTGGGAAAAGTAGCTTTACAAGCAGCTGCCCTTGAGTGAGAATCAACCACCAGATGAAAAGCTAGGTGGCAGGGAAACGCAGTAACAATAGCCAGCCCTTAGACTTAAAGAC
Organism: Strongylocentrotus purpuratus; assembly: GCF_000002235.5. Lineage (NCBI taxonomy): Eukaryota > Metazoa > Echinodermata > Echinoidea > Camarodonta > Strongylocentrotidae > Strongylocentrotus > Strongylocentrotus purpuratus. Next base: position 8,703,046 of record NW_022145594.1, read on the forward strand.
TTAGCCGCATTATCATGTATAAAGTATACACGCGGGCAAAAGTCATTAACAATAGGCAAGTGTTGGGAAAGTGTCGCACACAACCTGCTCCAGCGAGCCTTTAATAATACTACGATGACTAATTGAAAGTCACGGATAAGCTGAATGCGATGACGCTGGCTGCTAGGGGTTTCGGCATATTATTGAATTATCCGATCGATTGTGATGATTTAGGTGAAGTTCATGTAAATACCTGTCTGTGGTTCTAATCGTTGTGGTTTGTGTTATTATGCTGGGTATTAAATGCCAGTTTTATTTGCTAGCAATATGCAAATGTTATTCATTAAAAGGATTTGAAAGTATACCCAAATATATGAATTGCTTATTCTGTGTTATAGGTAGGCACAAAATATTGAGTTATTCTAAAGCACAAAACAGTTTTTTGGGTATATGCTTTCCTTGTTTTCTCAAATATTTATCTATATTATGTATAGGCCTACATATATTTATAATGCTGAATTAGAATGATAATGATAACATTTGGATGATATGTGCCAAGAGAATTCTGAGAATATTGCCAGAATAAGTTTGTAATAAGAAGCAAAGTAACTATTGTTTTTTCAGAAAGATGTGATAAATACAAACTATCTATGAAATTCTCTGTTACCAGCAAAGACAAAGAAAATGACACTGTAAAGTCCAACTTTTCCTTTAAATGAAAAGATCTAATAGTAAGTGAATACCTCAAAGCCAATCTCCATTGAACCAGCATTTCCCACAAAACCAAACTGTTTAGCATGTAGATTGCTCCAAACCACACACTGCTGTACTGAATGCTAATTGCCTTCTGTGCCGGTTACGTTACTTCAAATTTTGTTCCAAGTAAATTAAGCAGTGTTATCGAGATCTGCGAGTGATGTTTCTATGCATAAGACTGAAATATGATGTGTGCAAGGTTTAAATGGTTTCATTTCTGTCAGGGGTCATTTCAATGACAATTGCCAAATCATAAATATTTTAATGGAATAAATTTTAAAATGTGTTGGGTATTTGGTTGTGCAGTTGCGATAGTATGAAGCCTTGTGTATCATTAACATTTAAGATGGAAACTAAAATGTGCTCTAAAGGGCCAATAGTTTGTTTTGGGGCATTTTGTAAAGCATTTTTACTCACAAGCGAGATATATATTTTCTCATGGACAAAATTGAAAAAATTAGCAAAAAAACATTATTTTAGGCTAGGCTAGGCTTTGGAACAAAAGATAAATGAAAACTATATTCATAGTTGAAGACACATGCAGTAAACAAAATAAATTATGTGCTGATTTTTCACTGAACTTTGACTAGTGTTAGTATGGTATAAAATGTAGATTTGCATCTATTGACTGAACATTGCTCATTTATGTACTACACTTGCTATAATGGAATTTAGAAGAAGAAATTCTTTTTTGATTACACTCGGAACATAAAACATCACTATGAGAGAATTCGGCATATTTATGTTTTAACTTTCCCGAAATACACCATTCTTCTTTATCATTACCACATTATTTACCCCATAAAGTTATTGAAAAATATGGTACTGGTCTTCACTATGAAGACATTTTTTAAGATGCAAACAATTATCTAGTTTAATTCAACTTTTAAATAACATAATGCATGATTTTCCCCCAATTACCTGAAAGTAGATTCCTTCTACCCTTCTGAAGCAGCAGATGTGCCAACTCGCATTATTTTTGTAAATTGTGTTTTTAAAATTGTCATTAGAAAATAATAAAAAAGTATAGCTGAGTCTTCCTCCAATGAAGCCCTTACACATGATGCATGGAAAGCCCTTTGTGAAAAATGATTGAGTTCCACTTTGTTACTAAAGCTGTTTCCTGAAACTTAAATCAATACTACTTACTACCTAACAATATATTTAATCTTATTATGGGACTTAACTCTTAATCCATGATCACTAGGCATGAAATTGCTCCCTTCTCATCCCCCAAATTATACCAACACTAGCTCATTACACCATTATCTATCCCCCATCAATACCTCACTCATGAAGGACTCCATGCATGCAAGAATTACAAGTATCCGCTGATATACATATATTTTGATTATAAAATTTTTTTTTTTAATTTAAATTTCCCCTATATTTCTTTTCCAAAATTTCCAATCATTCACTTTCATTATCACAACAGTATCAGAAAACTCTTTTTTTTTAACCCAAGCTTACTTATACTCTGGGGTGACCAGGGAATCATAATATATCCATCCAGTTCTATCTTGTAGCTTTTCTTACTCAACATTTTCTATGGTTACTAATGGTACTACCCCTCTCTGCACCCCTTGGTAGATTTCACTCACTTTGTATTACCCCTAATTCTTGAAAGGTAATCTCTTTTGTAACACTTAAAGCTATTGTCATTCTCACAGAATTCCTTTTGGGTGGCCTTCTAGATGAATCTAGTCGCACAACTACCAGTCAAAGTCTTTGAGAGATGACGCAGTATTCTACATTTCAGGGAAAACTGTAAATGATGTAATGTGTAGTATGTTTGGAGCCAGAAGGGTGTTAGCTCATATCATTCAACATAGAGTTAACACCCTTTTGGCACCAAACAGAAGATATAGCACATTTTATCAATTGAAAATGGAATGAAACTATTCAACATACCATCAACATAATGGAAAGTTAAGGACTGGAGAAGGCAAAAAATAATATTCTAATACTTCCCTCATATAACTATCAAATTTATAAATTTGTTTGGTTCTGTTTTTGCAAACAAGGAATTTAATGTGCCCCAAATCCATGGTGTTTACATCTTAACTAATGCTTTTATTGTTTTTCAATAAAGCATTATGGCTTTATTTCTTCTTCTATGTTAGCTTTGATGTTTAGAACTCTTGTAATGTACATATATGAAGAAGATTGGATTATACGAGCACATGTCCTTACAAACATTGTAGAGAGGGCATAACCATATATGCATAGGTTTGGTATGACACCCTAGCTAATATTGACTTGTGTGTTATTATGATACTTACGCTGAGGACATCTTCTTTGGTGTCAAGTAAACAGAATATCCCAGCCTAGGTATAGTGGGTCAGTTTATGCAAATAAAAACAAAAATAGGGCATGCAAACATTGTGTATGATAAGATTTATGAAAGGCATTCCTATTGCAACACTAGGGCTAGTGGATGATTTATTAAAGATACTAAGTAGGCCTATAGATTTGTAAAAAAAAAAGAAGAAAATGCTTAAAAGGTAATGGGATGAAAGGTAATGTTTGAGATGGTAAAGGTATGGATTTTATCAAAAATGACTGCTCTGTTTCTAATAAAGATATTCTATTTGTACTGCTACATGTTTATTGGAGTACGATTCTTGTTAAAATGAAAATGATTACAATTTTCTTTAATACAAAAACACCTTTCTTCAGACTTTCAAGATATATTTTGTTCAAATTCCAAAAGAAATCAATTAAGATTCTCCTTTTTTGGGCAACCATGAGAAAATGTAAAAAACACCTTCAATGCAATTGAATCTTTAACATAAAAACTGTTTTTTAACAAAAGTAATTGTTTTATCATGTCAGTGTACATAATTGCACAGGCTAGCCTATTTGATGGCAGTCATTCACTTGACTGAAGTACATTGTATAGGCCAATTCAACTGAGCATCACATTTTTGTTGTAATTGCAAGAAATTCATCAAACACAGATATATGATTTAACAGTGTCATAGAATAGAAGAAAGGTTATGGATGTTCTCTGAGTATCTCTGAAATGTTGAAGCAAACAATAATAGAAGTCCCTCAGTTGTTATGGAGTATAGCATCAAAACAATCCCTCCCACCAGGGGAGTGGAGCATTCCAACTCAAACTGCCAAACCACAATAACACCTACTGTGCTGGCTCTGTGGATGACTCTTCCATTCACAGTAATAGGCATGTAGGAAATCCATGGTTCTACAACACATCACAGGCGTGCTCTCATAAAAGAGACACGCTTCTATGCTTAGTCTACATATTCAGACCTTGATTTCAACCTTGGCAAAAAAAAGAGCTTGTTTGAATCATTTACAGATAGTTCTGTTATATTTTCATTATTGATGAGTTTTTTTTATATCTATTTTCTAAGTGATTTTGATTTATTTCTTTAAATTTCATATATTAGAGAAAACTATTATATTCAGCTAAAAGCTTGTCTCTCAGCAGAAGTACATTTTAAAAATGTTTAAATCTTGAATTTTATTGGAGGAAGAACTCAACTTGAATATAAAAATGTAATCTAAAGTGTTTTGGATTTAAAAAATATTAACCCAAATGAAGTGATAAGTCAATTTAGAGTGAAATTTGCTTGAACACATGGGCCTATATTCCTGATCCTGATCAAATCTGATTTTGAATTGAGGCTTTTCCTCCTTTGAAATTGGGTTCAAGAGAGAAAGTTTGTCTAGTTGTGGGGGGGGGGGGGGGGTAAAATCTATAACAAAAAAGTCTTAGACATGGCTCATGTTTTAGGAGCATTATTTTGTCAACGAAATCGCTGAAAAGCATAAATAAATAATGAATAAATAAATGAATGTATAGATAATGAATACATAAGTGAATAAATAAATATATAAATAAGTGAATGAATAAATAAAACTGGTTCATTTAATAAATAAATGAATTAATGAATAAATATATTGAATAAAGATTAATATATAGTAATGTATTATTATCTAAGTATTGCCAATTTTGGAAAGCGCTTAGAAACATTGTATTAAGCGCTATAGAAATACAATGAGTTATTATTATATATAAATGAATGAATATATTCACATAACTAGTGAATGAATGAATAAATAGATAACGAATCAATGAGTTATAAATAAATAATTTGTTAATGGGGGCTCTATGCCGCTCTTGGAAACACCACTGATAAGTATATATCTTACCCCCTGTTCACACACAACATTTTCTGTGATTAGGCGTGATTAGCTATACCGTTTCGCGATAGTTATACAGTTTCGCGATAGTTATACAATAAAATTGTGTGTGTGGACGCTCACTAACGATACGTCGTATAACAAAACGCAGGTTTGGGCATCGTTTCGAACTAGAACTCAATAAAGAATCACGCTTAATCACGCCTAATCACGGAAGGTGTTGTGTGTGGCCGTAACTAGTGTAACTAGTGTAACTAACTGGGCGGGGCTTAACGTGACCTCGTGCGAAAGGAGACCTGACCTCTCATTTTCGCTTCCATTTCATTTCATTTCATAGAATTTCAGGATTACTTTCTTCTGTGTGTGGACATCCTGGAATTTATACGATGATTCTTTATACGACGTTTCGTTATAGAGTTTCGGGATAAATTGTTTTGTGTGTGGACACGCTGATAGCACTACTTTGGGGTGTGTGGGTGTGATAGGAATCACATATATATGATTAAATGAACTATCAGAGGATCAAACAATTTCAGGAATTGGGACAGTTGACCCTCCCTCCGTTCATGGACAAATCTTTCTGGAAAACTCAGATGGGTTGAAAGAAACATGCATATAGTGAGTTTGAAAAGCATATTTGAAAAGATAATTACATACCCATTCAGGAGATATACCAAACCCTGATCTAGATATGACACCATTGCTGGAAATGTGTGAAAAATATAATAATAACTTTTCCATAAGGGGAAGTCCATTGGTATTATACTATGGTGTTGAGATGATTGTATCATGTTGATCATACTGTAAATACAAGCTTTCAATGACTCTAAATTGATATAAAAGAAAATGAGTATATATGGCTAGAGGTTATTTTGTTACTGTGTGGAGCAAATTTTCTTAGTGATGAGGTTGAAAAAAGAATTATACGGCGACTGCACATTGCAGTTCACAATGTCAACACTAATGAAAATAGAAACTTTAAGGGTCTGAATATGAAGACTGGTTAACTCCATACACACTTGGTCATAACAGTCATGTACAATACCTATTGTGTATGCTCCCTATGTGTAATACACGAGGAAATACCCTGTGTATTGAAGGGCATAGAGCATGCGAAGGAGAGAGCTACTCGCGTGGTATGTGTGTACATAACACTGGCATCTCAGTCGAGCACTGGAGCTCTATCGGGACGTATCGGGCGCTATCTATACCAAGCTAGCTCGCTATCTACCAGAGCTTCTATAGGCCTTCTCAACATCACTTAGTTATTATCTTGTGAGTGATGTTACCTGTTTATTTGGATTTATTCAAATCTGTTTGTGATTTATGTGTTTGATTACTCTGCGGAAAAGAAGATTTAAGATTTGGAATAGATAATCAGTTTTATGCCTGAAATTCTTCCAATCTTTTGATTTCTTTTTTAAATGCAGGTCAGTCAGGTGGTGAAAGTGGACGTCCGCAGACGACGTCTCTGACCGTTTGTTCGCTTGAATCTCGCTGTCTGACCATCTCTTCAGTGCTTTAAACCAAGGGAAAGGATAAAAACAAGAACAGAAGGAAAAGATGAGTTCCATAGCTTGGTGACTTCAAATAACCAGGAATTGATGATCGGTGCATACTGGAAAACAAAGCATTGTTTTAATATTCAAATCATAAATAGCTAATAAGCTTGGAAGGAAGCCCCTCATATGAATAGAGAATCAAAGCTAAATTGATCTGATCAGCTGTCTTTTCTCAAGTGATGGATTTTTCTCTTAACTACTTCTTGTGGAGTGCTTGTGGAATTCAAGAAGAATTGTGATTTTCTTCCATCTTCATCGTTTACGCAACTTTTTGTTTCTCGGCCAGCCAGCCTCATGGACTAATGTAAGGGATTATTATAGTTGAGGAAATCACCATGGAGATTCGAGGAGGATACCAAGTCATGATGATGATATTATGGATAGTAACATCATCGAGTGGAAGTAACACCCAAGGTAGGCTTATAATATTCCTTTTTATCCTCCTCCCTCTAATTTCCCATACCGGAGCTAGCTAGCTACCTAGCAATCTATTTATCCCCCTCCCCTAAGGCAAGTTCCTCTTCCTTTTTCGCTCCACCTACTACAAGCTTTTCCGCATTTAGAGAGATCTTGGCTCGTTTTCGCCTCAAGAACACCGGTGGAAACTGTGCATAAATTTAAATAGATAAGGCTATAGAGGGATTATATCCCCACTATGTAAGCCATATATTGCCAATTAGCTCCAATGTAGCGTATAATAGCGAGTGTCTACAGCTTAGTGTGGCAAGGACACAACTCCATTCATCATGTCAATTATTTTCATAGCAGTATATTCTCTATCAGTGATAGTCATACTCGTAAATGTAGCTCTGTCATTTTGCACTATTCTGCCCACATTTCATGACATTGTAAACTTTGTTCAAGCTTTCTAGACTTTATATCCTCCTTGATTCCATGAAATTGTTGTTTGTGTAGCTGAAATATAGCTGTACTGAAACTTTTATTCCTGTTGTCTTTAACAGTGACTATCTTGCCATTACTTGTATTTAAAATCTTAGAATAATTTTGCTTTGCTTTTTAGCACAACTTAATTTCCTGTAAGATGAAAGAGGAATTTAGGAAAACCAGTCTGGTTTGCATCATACAACATAGAATAGTTATTATATGAATGCTGTTTGACGTCATAATGTACTTTTTAAATGACTTATCTTTCCATGCTAAATAGATTCAGGCAACAGTATAATGCCAACTTAATGACTTCCCTTACATTCAAATAGCAATTTATCTTTTAAAATTGTTTTTGTTGTAAAAGCATCAACCCTGTATCTACTATAGGCTAGAGGCACAACGAATAAAGAAAGATTGAAAACATAAAGGCTGAGTAAGAAAGAAAGAGAGAGAGAGTATTAGAGAGATAGCTACAAAGAAGAATAAAGGTTGGGTTTAAAAAGTTAGTGAATAAGAAGTCAATTTAATGGCTCAACAATTGCCAATTAAGATTGACATAGTCAATGGGATTATAGAGATTAGTAAGGGATTATGTAGTTTACTAAGCCTCTTACAGTAATGCTGGCTTCCATTAAACTCTCTTTAGGAAGACTTTCATTGAACCACATTCTGTTTTTGAGTTTTGACTGGTGAAGATATGTTAACTAATATCTTCTTTTATTTGAATGGTTAGCCTTGCCAAATCTCCTCATTACCTTTTCACCTGCCATAATATGATCTCTTCAAAAGCTTGTATCAGTTACACACGGCACAGGAAGTATACAACCCCTTTATATGTGTCACCAAGTTTGCAAACATTTGGCAAATAAAAAGTTTATTAAAAAAAAGACAATAATAATCTTATTTAATTTTCTCAGTGTTAAATCATGAATAAAATGCTTTGTGTAGGTAAAGCTATACTTCATGATGCATGTACATGAACCTGTTTTTTCTTTTCTTTTTTAGGGAGAATTATGTATTCATTATTACTCCAAACTGAGAGTACAGCATTTGATTTGCCACCCCCAGAACCAAAGGGGTTAAAGGAAACATAAAATTGACTTCTGTTTCAAAGAGAGAAAAAAATGTTTCATGAACTAATTTAGAATTCCCATTATAATCAATACTTGAACGAGCAAACTAAGAAATCTCACTCACAAATGCTCGAAAAAGCAATAGTGTCATGATGGTTTTGATATTACGATAAAAAAACGAAGAAATGTCTTCATCAGAAATTCAGATTCTTGGTCCGCTCGTAAACACGTATGCCCTTTTCCTGCTCCTTCCGAATCTCTGCGATATTATTGATTTTTTTTTTGTGGCAATGTATTCCAAGTATATCGTATGTTTCTGAGATGCGGGCAATGTAAGGTTAACATTGCGTTGGCAGCGGTAGCAGAGAGGGTAAAAAATCTGACTTAAACTGAGCTCTACGTTTCATTGATCGAGATGACATTGATTAGTGCCAAAATTAATTTCTTCTCTCTCCAACTCTCTCCTTCCCTTTCTCTCTCTGTACGAGGCCTACTTGTTGAAGAGCGCTACAATGTGAATATGATTAGTCCATTTTTTAAACTATATGGTGTGCATTGAGATATAGACTGCTAACCACTGAGAGGTGGTAAATGTAAGATTTCTATTTCTCGTCTTTTTTAAACTTCTATTGATTAGGCCTTCTGGATCTAACAATACAGAAGAATAATCTTTAAGTGTAAAAGAAAAAAAAGATATGTTATATATATAAATAAAAAGCCTTTGGTATTTATACTTTGTGTGTTGAGGGCCAGAAGTACAATATATGTTATGTATGTTTTAAAAAGTGCTCCGTAGATGATACCAAAATGCATTGCAAACAAGAAATCTGTTCATTAGTTGAAGAGTAATACATGCATGTAGTCCTTTATGTGCTAAGATAGCTTTAGGACAATGACTCAATCATAGCTTTTTAGTACTTAGATTTCTGTACAAGATTGCAGTACACAAAGAGCCTTTTGCATACTACTGCCTGTTTCATGCATTGAGAAAAAACTTTTCTTCATATGAGTTGCACCTAGGGCTGTGCAGAAATGAATCTTGAATAAAGCAACAAAAATAATCAAGAATTGTAGATTAAAAATGGTAGGTTTCCACATTTTGGAGTCTGCAGTACGATACCATTAATTAAAGTTAGTTGTTCTGAAGTAGGCAGCAGCCCCCCCCCCCCATATCTTTTTTTAATACCGCTTTCACTAGATCCCTTTATGCCCCCCTGTTCCTTTTGAAGTTCCTAGATCTTCTCCGCCAGATAAACATGTGCGCAGATTAAAACAACAGATAGGAACAGACACCCTCTCCCCAAATTCTTGATTTTCTGTCTTTCCAATGCTATGCGTTGCATGTGTTATAATAACACAACATCATTGGCAGCCTGGAACCTCCTATGGGCAAACCAACGAGAGCTGCTAGGATGAGTGAAAGAGAGAGAGAGAGAGAGAGAGAGAGAGAGAGAGAGAGAGAGGGAGGAGAGAGAGAGAGAGAGAGAGAGAGAGAGGGGGGGGGGGGGGGGAGAGAGAGAGAGAGGAGGGGGGGGGGGGGGGAGAGAGAGAGAGAGAGAGAGAGGGAAGGAGTGATAGAGATAGAGAAAGAGAGAGATGGAGATAGAGGGGGGGAGAGAGAGAGAGAGAGAGAGAGGGAAGGAGTGATAGAGATAGAGAGAGAGAGAGAGATGGAGATAGATAGAAAGGGGAAGGAGAGAAAGAGAACAATGAAGACAGCCCGAAAGAGAGGGAAGAGATAGAGAGAGAAAGTGAGAGAGAGAGAGAGAGAGAGAGAGAGAAGGGGGGAGGAGGGAGAGAGAGAGAGAGGGGAGAGAAACGAGAGAAATAATCTGTTTTGTGATGTAAGTTTTATACAATGCAATCCGTGCATATCATCAATTTACCAATGTCACACAAATTGGCGTATAGTGCAGAGTGTAATTTGGTTGTGGATGAATAGAAGAGGGGTGAGATGAAGCAAAAATATAATATAGAAATGGAATATTTAATGAATGACTCACTGAGAGCAGAAATTATTCTGATGTTACATCTGAACTTGGAGGTCGGTGCATTAGGTCATTTTCTCTGCTCTCACATTTTCCCTGGTTATTATTTGTTTAGAGAACAGAATTAAAAGAATATTATGCAAAATATTAACGTTTTATGTTAATAATGGCTTAATTCCTTGAAGTAATCTATGTGTTCTTTTTGTCTGCTAAAACAATGTGTACAATGCATTCTACAATTGCTTAAAATTGTTACAATTAGCGAAAAATATATGAATAGATAAATAAATATCTGCATTTTAAAGCGATCTTTGAATTTTCTTACCAATTTTTTTAAAGGCAGGGCTAAATTTAGTGTGGTGTTAATTTCTATTTTCATTTCTATTTAGGTGGGAAATTAATATTTGAATGCTTGCCATACCTGTGACACAGAAAGACTGCCCTTTCCAAAACAGATGTTTTTCTAACGATTTCCATTGATCAATTCATGAAATATACATGCTTTGCTTGCTACACTCTCAATATTTTACTAAGCTCCAATACATCCATTGAAGGCTGTTTATTTAGTCAGGTGAGTTGAAGCAGTGTGAAAGAAATAAACACAAACTTTGACTTTTAGCTACACTTCTTCGCGTGTGAAATACGTAATTCTCTCTAATTCTCGCAAGGATATTCAATTCCACCCACGGATTTCATGGCTAGTTTTGAGGAATGTCTTTTCTATTTTTAGTCTCTTTGAAACTCAAAACGCCATCTAGCCTTCCAACCCCCTCTCCCTGGAGTGATCTAAATGGGAGAGTATCCAAATGATGCAATCAGCTGGCTAAAGCTAGATATGACTTCTAATTAGCTATTAATGTGACCCTTATCCAACTTAACCTCGTTTATGCTTTCTCTGACCGCTGATCTGAAATTTAGGGGGGAAACTCTGGCCTTGGACTGTGGGTATAGTTTCAGTAGATGTTGCAGGTGAATTGGTGTCTATTATTAATAGACAGACGCTCGTGGTTAAATATTTGATGGCATTTTGGTGACATGGGACCCTCCTATGCATGTTTATATGCCCCCATGTGTGTGTGTGTATGTGTGTGTGTTGGAGAGAGAGAGAGAGAGAGCGAGGGCAGTAATTGCGCTGTATGCGGACAGTATGCGTCAAATGCGATACGTGAAAATGTCGCCAGTGTTTTAGTCTTGTTTTTGCTTTCCAACATTTTCCTGATGATCTCTATACTATACCTGTGCCTGCATATCCAAGTGAAAAGTTTTGATTGAAAATAAGGATACAATACATTAATAGGGTGTCTGATCGCGCACCCGATGTTGTGTGCTAAAATTCTTCCCATAGAGATTACACGCATCCCTATGCAGCCTACGTGCATTGCGCGACCATGCAAAAAAAGTCAATTTTTTTTTTTCAAATCGAGATTCAAACCTTTATCAGTTGTGATCCTGAAGGTGATAATCAATGAATGAGGTGTCATATGAAAGAGCAGGTGAATTCCAATATTTCCAAAGGGGCGTAGCCCCCGAAATTCTAAAAATATCTTGGTCAAAACAGCAATTTAAACATTGTGTCCTGGCTAACTCTGAGGTTTGTCACTTTTGAGATATGACGCCCCGATCGATAAGTAGTCCCAGTCCTAAGGAACAATTCTATGTGATTATATTTTCGCTAGCCCCCAGGGATCACAACTGATAACAGTTTAAAAATACCCTTCTCGCTATTTGGTGGATCAGCTAATTAGGAGGCGTGCGCTCCGCTCAGTCCAAACCATGGTTACATCGCGTAACATCTCCGCGCACGAACGAAACCCCAAATTCATAGTGACTGAAATTATGGTTGGCAATTCCCTCGATAAACCCGGAAGTGAATACACGTTATAGTCAATGGCAATATCGCGGAGACAACGTGCGTTGTCTCCGCGATATTGCCATTGACTATAACGTGCATTCACTTCCGGGTTTATTGTGCGACGAACGCCAACCATACTAGTCAATCGCACATGTCGCGGAGACAGCGTAGCTCAAGCTGCAAGTCGCGGATTGGCTTAGCAGCATGCGTACGATATGCATACGCTTGCATATCGCGCGATACAGCTGTTTGGCTAAATTTAGCAAAACAACATCACTCTGCGTGGACGTCTTTTTCGTCGATTTTGACCAAAATGATATGAATATACCAGCGTGTTGGAGGGGCTGTAACTTTTGATAGAAACATCGGTGAGACTTGAAATTTGAAATGTATTATTCTGATAACATTTTTTATTCAAATATCAAACAAAAATGGTGAAAAACGATCCCAAATTGAAAATTGAAAAATCGTTCAGACACCCTAACATTAACAAATAAACAACAACATGCATAGTGGCATTGATAGGAGTAGCATTCATGTACTTATTTTTTTTTTTTTTGGGGGGGGGATGTACTTGTCAACTACTTACAAGTACAAACAATATCCTTTTAAAAATCATTTAATTTTTATTTTTAACGCTTACATGCTACAACTGTAAATGCTATTGCAAGTCAGTATTTATAAGCTGTAAATCTATGATAATGAGAAAAGATCACAGATATTTAGTCAATCTGGGGGGGGGGGGGGTGTTTCACAAAGATCCTAAGTCAAACTTAACTCTAAGCTTGGACTTAAATATTATGGAGAGCCATTTGTAGCCTTGAAATAAAATATATTCACAAGCAAAAAATAAAGTATTTTAGACTTTTTATAAATTCCACATCAAGTACATGAAATCTCCTTGATAACAGAACATATTAATGATTTGAGTCAACATTTTATGCCTTTTGAAATAACTTTCACAAAATATTTTCAAAGATGCTAAAGGCTTTCCATAATTGTTAAGTCCAACTTAGAGATACATGTAAGTTCAACTTCGTATCTTTGTGAAACAACCCCTCTACTGTAATGAAGGGGGGAAATGAGATCTTTAGCTGATGTGAACTTATCGATGCAAATACTGCTCACTTCCCCCAAAAGAAACTCTCTCTCTCCATTTTCTTTTTACCGGTTTGCAAATTTAATCTTCTTCAAGTCATTTCCTCATAATCTTGTGGAATTTATTTCTCATTTTGCTCCAATTTTTTGAGAGCCGGTAATGATGATTTGTTGGTGAGAACTGCGCTGGGAAATAAGGGGCAAGGATGGATAATTTGTGTCTGGACGTGAATGATTTTGTTCCTTCTCAATTTAAATGCTAATATCCAGACAATCCAAAAGATCTTAGATAGCTTGTCTGAAGTACAATGTAATTCCTTTATCATGATAATTGTTCTTATATTTTCCATAGATTGTGCAGTTAACTTTATGTACATTTGATTATTTACACCTGCATGCATCAATTCATTCAATGTTATTATCACGCTTCTGACTAAATGTATTATTATCACTGTTCAGATTGTTTAATGCAAACATAATTTACTCTGTTCTTTTCACCATGTACAAAATTCTGCAATATGGTCGATTGTCCACAAATTATTTTTTTTCTTCAATAAACCATTACTACTTTCTGATCTAGCTAAATTCTCACAATTTTTTCTTCTTCTTCAAGGAGCTAAAAATAAAGAGCCTTTGGCCTGCATCCATTAAAGCTAAGAGGTTTCTTGTAACTTCCTTTCCTTCTTGTCTCTGTTTCTCTCTCTCAGATGAAGATGTAAAAGTCACAGAAAAAAAGCCATACTATTAATATCACTACATGTAGAATGGCAGGTCTGTTTACTGATGTGTGCTTATTTTAGATGAGTAGATTTTATCTCCTGTTAGAATAATGTTGGAACTCATATACTCCATCTAAATAGCTGATGAGTGAAATTAGTCATCTTTGTGTCATCTTGTGTTTATTACTGACTCTTAGAAATCATCTTAATTAGTCAATGATACATAGTTAAACGTCTAAATGCTCTCTCAGAATTCACACTCTATCTAAATATATAGATGATGGTACTGTCTCAGAATTTATATCTAAATGGATTACGATACTCTCTCAGAATTCATACTTTGTCTAAATAGATGATGATACTGTCTCAGAATCAATGCTGATAATACTGATAAATATATATTGAACATGATTGCAAAGGCTTTAATAGTCTAAACAAAGGCCTTTTAATGTCTTGTTATATTGTCTTTAGGATAATGTTAAGATTATATACATGTAGAGGTGAATTAAATTCATGCACATGTCAGGAGGTGCTGTATTAGGCTATTGAAATAGAACTGTCTTTAAATCATGTTTAATCAATTTTAATAATTTTCTCAAGAAGTAATAACAGCATTCCGTTCCTCAAAACACCAATTTTACAATAAGTGATTATTATTTCAGTGATATGAAATAGCATAATAGACTTCAAAATATTTAAAATTAATGAACAAAAATTAAATATCTTTCAGTAGTTCTTGACAATTTAATTTTTTTTGCATAAAAGCATTCTATCAAAATAGAAGAGTTTTGTATTAATTGTTTCGCCAAAGTTTTTAAGAACACCAAAACAATAATGATATTTAGCAAATTATATAATTTTAACTCTTCTTCTCTGATTCACAACGGATCTAGTTTTTGATAAAAATTATCTCTCACTCTAAAGTGAAAGCAAATAGTAATTGCAGCCTGCGGGTGAAAACACATTCATTAACCTTCCCATTAATATAACATGAATGACAGGTTTTTTTTTACAAGCATTCTTGTTGACATTGTATAACCAAACACTAGAATATGGGACACTCATAATCATAAATGCTATGTTTGTTCAAGAGGGAACCGTAATTTCTCTAAGCCGGCCTCCAAGTTTAGCTCGATGGATGAAATTAGCTATGCAATCAGGCTTGCTATGGCCTTGATGACTGGCTATACAGTATATGCTGGCCGCAAAGTGATGCGCTGGAAATGGCGCTTCTACCACATAGTGAGCCGTAGACGCTTCTGAATTTGTCACTTTGTGATTCCCTTTCCAAGGTTCTTTCCCTAGTTGATGTTATGTTGCAATCTCAGTCTATATTCTCCACCTCCTGCACACACATACACTGACATGCTGGAGGAGAAACTAATTCAATTACTCCCTGCCTGAGCCTGGTGTAATTGGCTTATCGCAGTGTAATGCTAATTTCATAGTAGCTTTTGGCTGGGGAAAGTATATATTATTAGTGTGTTTCTAGGGTAAAAATGGGATTTCAGAAGTGAAAGGTCACAGGGGGAGAGAATCGTCTAGAGCTTCATGGCAGAAATAGATTGTTATTTGAAATTTGGATGAAGAAATAGAACTGGGATTAGAATGGACAGACTGCAACGTCACTGAACTAGATCTCTACATGTATCTGGTATTCCTCAGGATTACCCAATATAAATAGAAAGGAAATTTTGAAATTGTGTTTGTATGTTTGTACAAACCATGCATCAGAATAAACAGATTGTTAGACAAATTCAAATTGTATTACCAATATTTCATATTGAAATTTAATTTATTTATAGGATATGTGATATATTGCACATCATTTTAGTCTAATGTAATGTATCATATAGGAAAGGATGGAAGGGAGCGGTTACAATGATTTATATCAGTCATGTGGTTAGCAATTTCAGGCTTTAGCCAGACAATATTTGTAACTAAAATTGACAAAATTGGAGACCACATCTTTTTTTATAAAATAATAATTTAGAAAAAATGTGTTTATATGCAATACATTAGATGACACTTCTTGCCCAGCCTTAAAGTGATAACCATTGATTGCCAAATGCAATAATTGTGAGTCTAAATTGTTTGCAAATATTTTATTCCTTCAAATTTATTTTTTTCTCACTATCTCCAGCATTTAAATGGGTTTGTTACTCACAAACCATGATGTGTGAACAGCATTTGTATTAAAGCTTTAATACTAAACGCACTAGAATGACGAGATGGTACTAGTGTGTATCTAAAGAGTGTTGTATGCTATAATGTAGAGTGTTCCTGTAGTACCAATACTACATCCCAACCACCTTAAATGGGTAATAAACATTTTGTTAGGAGTGCTGTTGGAAAACGAGGATTGGAAGTGATTTCAAATGAGTCGCTCAAATTGCATCTCATAATATCAGGGGGCCGGGGGCGCACTGGGGAGTGATGTGTGATATCCTATATGAATGCTTATTTGCTCTCCAGTGTAGTAGCTAGTACAGGTTTTATTTACTACTACAGAGGCATGGAGTTATATCACTAGAAATGGAGAGATGGAGAGGGAGGGAGAAAGAAAGAGAGAGAGAGAGGGAGAGCGGGTGATCATAGTGTAGAGGGAAGGAATGAAGAAAATGGGAGAAAGAGGGGCACAGAGAGGGGATGAGAGAGAGAGAGAGAGAGAGAGATATATATACATGTAGAGAGATAGATAGAGAGAGAGAGAGAGAGAGAGAGAGAGAGAGAGAGAGAGAGGGGGGGGGGGGGTTCAGGCTGAAGAAAGAGATAAAGTGATAAAAAGAGTATGTATCAACCAAAGGATGACACATATCACACACATAGACTTACAATGTATATGATTCAGAGATAAAGAAGGAGAGAGAGAGAGAGAGAGAGAGAGAAAGAAAGAAAGAAAGAAAGAAAGAAAGAAAGAAAAAGAGAGAGATAGAGAGAGAGAGTGAGTTGAGTAACTGTATAGAGGGCTAATGCCATGTCATGTAGTGCAGAACAAGCGCAAACAAGAACGAAATGGGTCTAAATAAACCAGCTTTATTCCCTCGTGGGTCCCGAGGGAATCACTGGCAAGCACTCGTTCGTGCCTTTCACGCGGTACACGGTTCAAACTACATGAGGCCGGGGAGAGATGGTGTAAACGCCTTCTCACACCCGGGGAGCTAGCCAACTAGATTGGAATGGCCGGGTACAGTAAGGGACGGCTTAAAGCCCCACTGTACTACTTGTAGCTACTTGCTCCCTCTATATAGAAAGCTTCCCCAATCGGTGCCTGTTGGTCCCCCACTATCCCCTTATTCTTATGTTAATTGAGAGCCGAGTTGATGAGATAGCCACCTGTCAGTGACCACGCTGGACGGTCTTATCCCTTCTGGCCGAACTAGTACAGACGGCCTTTAATACACTGGTGCTAGTGGGGTTGAAAGTGAAACATGAGGGGGTATGTTTAAAAATCTGTATAGGTAGTATTTTTTTTATCTATCTATATATGTTATTAACAAGTCTAACATTTTGTAAAGTTATTGCATACAAAATTGAATATTTCGTTTGAGTGTACAACTGAGCAAGTAAAAGAAATAACGGATGGAGAGGGGTTATTGTAGTGATTCATAGTAAAAGAGACCTCGCCCTTTAAGAAATATGAAGTGATGCAGAAATGATTGGAGGTAGTGTGCTGAGTCAATATAACCTTCATAACTACATTATTGAATGGTAGAGTGATATAGGAATGATGGAGGGATAGTAAGATAGACTTGTAGATGGAGGAGGAAGGGAAAGATGGGGAGGAATGTCTCTTTCATCTCACCAGAGTTATAGATGGTAAATATACAAGATGGAGGTGAGCAGATATTAAAGGCAATCACCCGAATAAGGTGATTATTGATGATATTAGATTATCTGAGTCAATCTTAGAGTTATAAGAATGTTATGAATTTACTGAAATGCAAATTATGAGGCAGAGAAACCAGTTTTAACCTAGCTTGAGTAGTTGATATGTGTGGTACATGTAGAGCATGAGGATGTTGATTGATGAGAAGGGGAGAAGAGGGGTAGTGCCCTAGCCTAGTCCGGCCTAACATTGATATAGTCGCTTTATCGCTCACCTGACCGGGTTGAGGGTATAGTCGCTTTATCGCTCACCTGACAAGGTTGAGGGCGGATAATGTTTACATACCATCCCTGGCCATGTTTGGTTGAATTAGGCAAAGGTGTGCTAAGGCTGGATAGGGTGTGAGAACACGGATATGGACATAAGAGAGGAAAGAAGGGAAATATTGAAGGGATAGGGAAAGAAGGAGGGAGGTAGAGAGAGATAGAGATAGAGAGAGAGAGAGAGAGGGAGAGGGAGAGAGAGAGAGAGAGAGAGAGAGAGGGGGAGAGAGGGGGAAGATAACGATGATGCCGCCGAAGAAGACGACGACTAAGAAGAAGAAGAAGGGAGAAAGAGAGAGGGGATGAGAGTATAGAGAGCTACAGAGATCAGGCTTATCAGATAGAAAGATAGTGAGAGATAGAAATAGAAATAATGAAGAGGGAGAGGAGAGAGAAAGAGAGAGAGAGAGAGATTTAGAAGAAAGAAAGGGAGAGACAAGAAAGAAAGAGAGAAAGAGAGAGAGACAAGAAAGAAGGAGAGAAAGAGAAAGAGAGAGAGAGAGAGAAGAGACTATTAAGGGACAAGAGAAAATAAGAGATTGTAATTAGTGCTGTAGTCAAACGTTTAACCGTCCGGTATCCGACCGCCCATGGCGGATTCCGTTTTCAATTGGACGGTTTCGTTATCCCGTTTTTTTTTTTTTTTTTTTTTTATAATTTTTTTTTTTTTTTATAATTTTTTTTTTTAAAGTTTCGATTTATGCCCCTCCGCCTGGCACTATGCCTGGCAATGTCTCCCAGCTCAGTAATCGGTGTGATGACTTGTCACTTGGAAACTAGAACAACACTCCAATTTGTCTGTCATCTTGGTTTGAAAGTAATCTTTGTAATAGATCTCAATATATATTCATCCAAGTTTAACACATGGTGTACCACAAGGTTCTATCCTAGGTCCTCTAC
This sequence comes from Strongylocentrotus purpuratus, assembly GCF_000002235.5. Taxonomy (NCBI): domain Eukaryota; kingdom Metazoa; phylum Echinodermata; class Echinoidea; order Camarodonta; family Strongylocentrotidae; genus Strongylocentrotus; species Strongylocentrotus purpuratus. The sequence continues at coordinate 8,722,186 of NW_022145594.1, forward strand.
TCTTTTTAATTTACTTTAATGATCTTACACATTATTCTAAAACGACATTGTTACTATTATTTGTGACAAGTTCACAAGCACAAATCGGCACCTTCAGTTAAATCACCTTCCTGCTTTTTCACACGGCCAAAAAAAAAAAAAAAAAAAAAATGATTTTTTTTTTTTTTTTTTTTTTTTTTTTTTTTTTTTTTTTTTTTTTTTTAAATAAATCGTTTAACCGAAAACCGTCCGGTTTTGATAGGCGGTTAAACGGAATTGGAGATATCCGTGATGTTACAGCACTAATTGTAATTATAATATAGAGAGGAGAGATAGAATGATAGTTGGATAGAGATAAAGAGAGAGAGAGAAAGAGAGAGAGAGAGAGAGAGAGAGAGAGAGTAAGTGAATGAAGATGGTCATTCAGTCCCATCTCAGTGTTTACCCTGTACTCAGCTTGATGCGGTCAATCCTTCTACCTCATCTCTTCTTGATGGTGGAGAAGTGTTTGCTAACTTAGACAATTACAAGAGATTAAACCTCTTAAATCTGTCTTACAAACCAGTTTGATTTGGAGAGGGATGGTAAACATCAAAGTGTTTGCCAAACACATTGCTTTCTCCAAATAATTTGTATTTTCTTTTATGGTGCCTAAACTTGCATAAATAAAAGAATTCTTTATCTGTGTTGTCAACAAATCTATCTGTAGATATCAAAATAATGTTTATTTCATGTGTTTCATTAATTTTCTATAAATTCTCGCTTTTTATCATTATCTGTAGATTATATCTGACAGACAAAAAATAATCTATGAATGTACATTGTAAAGGTCTTCTTCATTGATTTAATTTGAAAGTGTGGTAGAGTAAAATTATCAATTTCCTTTTACGCAGATCTCATTCTCAACAATAAGTATGATCAATGAATTCCATTCTTTTTTATCACATCTTTTTGATATACATGTATATTAATTTTACCAGTTTATCAAACATTACATTAATATACAATATACCTTTAAACATAATATTCATTCCAATCTTTTTTATTTGGTTTGTGTATCATAACATAAATCTGATATAAAAGCATAAATCATATTTTAAATTTCTTCATTGATTTACGACATAGTTCTTGGCAAATATGATGTTGACGATGATAGGAATGTAAGTTTGTGTGTATAGCTGTCTTGCTAGAAAACTCATTAAAGCTGAATACATGTCTTGCTTTCCCTTGGCGGGTAATGAGGTACCCCTATACGATTGAAGCTTGTCTTAGCGTCTAGATCTATCAAGCTTATAACCACCTCAATCAAAGCTAAATTAGTTAAAAGCCCCACAGAAACTAGACTGCCTGCCTACGCTGTCTGACTGTCCTAACATATAATGGATAGAATACTCACAATCCAGTCAGATCTTTCTCTCTCTTTTCTTACATTCACTTCTCTCTCTCTCTTTCTTGAATGAAAGTAAATTAATATAACACCTTGGATTATTCTTTTCTACAATATTGCCATTTTGATAGCTAATCTGTATTTAATTATTAGACTCCTTGTGAGAATAGAGCCATTAGGTTAATGGCTCTGAAATGGACTATCCAACCATTTTATCATATTGTTATTGTTATATAAGTCTTTGATTTTGTTATATTGTGTTATTGTTTTAATGATGATTTTCAGAAATAAAACAAACTTACAATTTTCTCCCCTTCTTTTTTGAATGATGGTAAATTCAAATAGTTTCTTAAAGTATTCATTTCTACAATACTGCCAATGTGATAGGTACATTTAATGTCTATTATAAATGTATCAAATTGGCAATAGAGTCTTTCGAATGGGAATTGAAATATTAGCTTCTAACTTGCAAGATAATTAATAGGTATTGATAGCAATACAGATGTAACGTCGAGTTGAGTATTCAAAATTCAGCTGAAATAGAATTTTACCCTTTGGATACTGTCATTACATTTAAGTAATAAAATACTCTATATATATAGAAAGCAAGTAATGTACATGTATATAATTGGTGTTAGAACATGAGAAAAATCTAGAGACGTGATTGTCAGTGGACTTTCTAATCATGTTTTTATCCGATTGGATGTCTTTTTTTTCCACATCCATTTTATGGGACATTTCTGATATTTGATTTCTGGAATTGCAATGACTTGATTGAAGCATTTTTTGTTGTTGGCTCTATTAAATTTGGAAAATATATACATCTATCTTGTAAGTAAGATTTATTTGAGTTTCTTGTGGAATTTCACTTTGATAACTCCGTGCCACAAGTGGGTCAAAGGTGAACCCATTAAAGATCCACATAAAGTAACTAATGATAGATTATCGCTATTTGAAAATAATCAAATCTTTGACAGTGATTGTAAGTTTATGAAGGAGAGTCAAATCAAAGTTGATTTTTTGTTTCTATTTCTGCTCAAAAACACATTAGTTCTGACCTCAAATGTCCAGACCCTCATGAAAAAGAAGAATGAAATAAAGAAGAGAAAAAAGAAGATTGTTTCCTTTAATAAACCTCCAGTATTTTGTAGAGACCAAGAAGCCATTCCCTCTTATGCGTTTCCTGTGAACGGCGCAAAATGTGAATTGAACAATCAGAGAATGGACTGTGACATTTCTGTATCTCTATAACAAGCAGAGCCCTCTTTCATAAGCTTCAAATTGATTCTCTTTCAATAAATACCAAAATGGCGTCGTGGTCTGGAGCCAGACGCCCAATCTCTTATTCCTCGTTAGGTTTCCCAGTCACAGGTCAACCTAGCACTAAGTAATCACACTTAAAAATGGAGGAATGCTGAATCAAGTCAGTTGCTTGCACCATTTATGTTGACATATCAAATAGGTCACATGACCTGGTAAGACTGAGTTTTTGCTTTCTGTACATCCCTCTCTTAAAAGTTTTAGATCTTATTTTTTACTAGAGATGTAAAGCTCATGTCAGCATTGATTTGAGAAAAGAGCATGAGAGAGGGACAGAGAGAGAGTAAACATAAGAAGCTCCATTTGTATGTTAGAAGTAGAATTACACATTCCTCCCTCTGTATTAAAATGTACAGTTCAGTAATGTGGGTTAATTTTTGCCATTTCTGCCTCTGATTAGGCTTATGAAACAGGGCCTTTAAGGGTTGCATGATGTAAAATGTTTGGATAACATTATTTCTTAATATATCACGATAGGCTGTAGAAAAAAAATGCTTGATTGCATATCTATAGAAATGGTTTTCATGTTGAAGAGTAAAAAGGAGGAACCACCTGCCTGTTTGTGGGCCAATGACTGTAAAGAAATGGCGTCGGAAACCAGTAACGGGGCGACCATCATTTAACCTCAATAGGTAGCAAAGAATAGTGGTCCTCACTTTCCCAATCATTGCTCGCCTGCGGGCTAATTATGCAGTAGAATTCTGCTCTGCTAGTCAATGCTGCCATAAATTAATGAAATTCATTGACAAAGGCACCTGTACGGTGGTGTAGGATAGAAGTTTTATGACATGCAGACTATATTTACGTGGGGAGATTCTCACCAGGTTCTCATATCTAGGTTTAGCACTCCTGTTTGTCATCGTGATTAATATACTCACATAAAATGAGAGATTTATAGAGCTATTGGAAAGGCTATAACTCTATTGCCGATATTAATCAAACTTGACTTATATGAAAGCCTCTATTGTAAATGTTTGGATATTTTAATCGTTCATTCACCTTTGTAATAGACTAATGGTTGTTTTCTTGCGTTTTTTGGCAATCATATGCTTGATATTAGAAGGATGAATATTGTATCATTGAGAAAGGGATAAAAAGTGATTTCTTAATTACTGTAAGAAAGAAAGTATTTTATGTAAGAACCTGTTTGCTTCTCCTCAGTGTTAAGATACACCTGCAGATAAAATACCTAATGACATAAATAATAGGTTGGGATTTTAATTTGTCACCTGTTATTGACTTGATAATATTTGTGTGAACATTAAACAACAACAAATTGTCAATTGGAAGCCAGTGGTGGGGGGGGGGGGGGACTCGTATCTTTCAATGTAATCTTGTACGAGCCAGGTTGATGTTAGCCCTTTGATAAAAGATACAAAGTAATTACAGCTCTCTCTCCTGCTCTCAACAGACAAAATGAAATGAAATATTACAAAGTTCATTTTGATGGGTAGGTGAAACATGTCTTACCAGTAACACTGAGTAATCTATAACAAAACTAAAGTAATGTGGGGAATTTTCAAAAATAAGAAAGAATAGAAAAATGATATCGTGTGTCAGTGCACTTGTTCTTATGTTTACTGTGAAGTCACTTAATATAACATGATTCATACTAGCATCACACCAGAAACGTGCTCTTTACCTTCATTTTGAGGTCCAAAGTACACTCTGAACTGAACCTCTAAACGGGACAAAGAAAGAAAGTAAAGAAACGGAACGGAAGAGGAAAATGAGACCTGATAAAAGAAAAGAATATATTAGCCATGTCTCATAATGTACTCAGGCCATTGATTGACGACTCACCCTCCCCAAAGTTTAACCATTCAAGTCTCGGGAGAATTGCCCTAAAATACACTCTTTTCCCCCCAAATATTTAATTTGATCCCTCCCAATTTGCGCATAAGGCCCAGTACACGTTCCTGATATGAAAGTGAGCCACTGTTTCTTATTTTATCTTTGTTTTTTGTTGCCGCTTCGTGGGAAGGTAGAAAGTGCGACGTGGGGTCATGGCTAACGGGCTGGAATATTAATAGACTTCAGGAAAAGATGTGATTGTCACGTATCATCTCTTGTTGTATCATCTAATCAAAGAAAATCATGTTAGTTGAATGATGTTGTTAGGCCCCATGTGTATTAAATGCAGTACAAAACTATACCAGGCAATACTATACCAGGTAATAGAGACAAGAAATAGGGCTTTCTTACCGTTGAAATGTGAAACAAAATATAGCGTCATGTACATGTAATACAATGCCATGAAAAGAAATACAATACAGTATTATACAAAATTATATACTGCAATATAACATATTGTTAAACACAATACAATACTAAAAAGTAATCATATTAATCGATTGTCTATGGGAACCAGTTGGCTTGTGTATTAAAGCCTATGGGATGAACAGAAATCAGTAGTCATTGGGTTAAAGGTTGCTGCTGTATTAAGATATATATAATGTATAACTATATCTCAACCTTATAAAGACTGTTTACACATGGTGGAGAATGATCACAAGGATTTTAACAATCCATAAATAATATATATTCTTTCATTCTCTTCATGTAATACTTGAGGAAAATAAGGCAATAAGTTAAAAATTTCCACTAAGGAGAGAATTTGGAAGAAGGTGGAATGAACTCAGATTAGTTACTACAGTGTAGGTGCATATAAATATAAGGCATCTACATGTAGATGAAAACATGAAAAGTACAACTATTGCTATAATTGTTAGAGATGGTGAAATAAGACCAGGAATCCATTTCACAAAGCCTTTTTTAAATGACAAATGACTAAAATCAGTGACAAATCTGCTGATAACCAATCAGAAGCAAAGATTTCAGTAGCTTATAACATAAACCGTCATTTGTCACTGATGACAAGTTTTATGAAACGGGTCCCAGATGAAACAAAAAGACAAAGGTACAGTGTAAAGTACATGTAGATGGAGAAAAGTGCAGCTGGAAAAATAGAGAAACTTGCCCCCAAATTGAAAACCCACAAATTAACAGGATTTAGCATTACCTCCCGATTGATTTCGGACCGTCATCATATTGCTCCAAGTCAATTTCGCTCCCCGCCCGGCGGTACCTCTTTTGTTGTCCAATCTGCTGATATTTAATTTGTTATTGTTTGGCTTGGTGCGTACCGATGTCTGATTTGTGCAGCGCTAGATCACGCTTGTTCAATTGGACGTTTAATGGGATATTTATGAGTATATGAATTGGACCTGTGCGGGATATGTCATTGTTTATATTTACATTCATGTTTGATTAGCCGGCACTCCATCACGTCCAGTTATATTTGGCTCATGTACTTTTTGGTAGAGTAGGTAGACTTAATTCAACAGAAAATGAGTAAAAATCTGAATTATTATTCTATTTCACATCAAATTACATGTAGTTCTGTCACAAACTGATATTGATTGAACTATTGAAGGTAGATCCAGTTTGAATACAGCTTGAAAGATTAGTGCTTTGTATGTTTCATGGATTTTTTGAAATATATTCAACATTTCCATTGAATAACTAGATAGTCAGATTGTTGACATAATATATATTGTTTTACATAAAGAAAAAATGATTTGTGAGAACAGTTTATTTTTAAACTTATTTAAAGGGCTCCCGTTCGAAGCGTTCTATGTTATCTACAGGGTAAATCACAATACTGTATTACATTTATAAACAAGACACTTTAGTGAATTCCATGAGTGGTCCAGATGGCAGGAAATAATTGAATCACAGAGCTAAATTATTGTAACACGCAAAATTTCTTGCTGTGAAAATGTCAATCGTATGATTGGCAAAAAGTTTCTGTCAAAAGTGTTCTAGTTTTAGAATATTGTACCTTTAACTGTAAACAGAACTGTTCATCTATCATGTATTCTGTGTTAGTAGAGTGTTGTAAGCATGTAAACAGTGCTCATAAAACCAACACACTTGGCTCTGCAAGTAGAGGTGGAAGTTTTATGACTTCAGTTGACAGAATTATAGAGCTTTAATTTTACGAGACTGGCGACAGATTTGTGGGATATCCTTGCTGCTGATAGCTCTTAAATTTGATCCTCTTGAATTGGATTGTTGGTTTATAGTATTCCTGTCTTCCCAGTACTGTCTGCAATTAAAATAAAATTGTTATGTTTTTAGTTTATTAATGCATTCCAGAGAGCACCCCCCCCTTTTTTTTTAACAGAGAGCTACATGTATATCCCTTTAGAAATGCTGAAAAACGTAAACTTGAGATTTGACAGTAACAAAAACAACTATTTTCTTGTACATCAGTCTAAAGAAAAGATTATATTTCATACATGTTTTAGGCATAAGAAAGAAACAAGTTAGTGGAAATTGATTTTTTTTCTTATTTTGTATGTGTTATTGTGAATTCTTTTAACATACTCCTTTTGTCTCTATATTTGTTTGCTAACCTTAGACAACAACAAACCCATATATACAGCACATGTATAATAGCCATGGAAATGTATTGCAGAGTAGAGATTGCTTTGTTATTTGTGGGATGGAAAACTTATCGGAATAAGAGGAAGGAATGTTATCATTATTGGATAAAATTATTGGATAAAAGGAAATATGGAATGGAACATCATGTCCCTCTTCGGAAACCAGAATTGACCCAAACAAGTAGCGTCTGCATGTAAATTACATCCATTTACAACCACCGCTTCTCCTTGAAGACGGTGATAGAAATACCTCAAAATAATGTGATAAACATGAAGAAATTGAATATGAGATATTGACAATGATGGAATTACCACAGAAAATGTAGAAAACAGTAGCAGGACTTTAAGATTACATATTTTTTGGGAAGGAACTAGGCTAGGCCTAATGCTTCTTTTCTATCAGGTTAGAATACACCTGCCAAAGCGGATTTTTGTAATGCTTTGTGAGTACATTACGTGGCAGAAAAAAATCCTAGCAGGGTAGTATCATTTCATTCTGTTTTTCCCTTTTTGTACCATCCAACTCAATCTCTGTAATATTCATTTTTTTACAGTACTTCAGATGCTTTTTGTCTTTAAAATGTTTTATGTCATTTTCTTTCTGATATATTCCATGTATTTTCAGCATTTTAACTCTCTCTCTCTCTCTCTCTCTCGTTCTTTCTCTTTCTCTCTCTCTCTCTTTCTCTCTGTTTTTTTTTTTTATGTCTCTCATTGTATATCCATCTATTTATGTTTGTCTATGTACTTACATGTCTGTGTTTGTGTATAGTAGTTGTCTTTCCCTTATTTTCATCACATTATTGTTTTGTCCCTTCTATTTTTCATTCATCCTTATTCATCTTTCTGTCTTTTTTCTTACCAACTATCTTTCTTCTTCTTACCGTCTTTTTCTTTTTTTCTCTGTGGGTATACTTCTCTCAGTCTCTCTGTCTGTGTCTGTCTCCTTCTTCTTGTAAATGTCACCTCACGTATGAACATGATAATAATTTCCATCCATAAAAAGCCGCCTAGAGGTACATTTTTGGCCCTGAATCGATCGATTGAAGAAAGGATTTAAAATGAGTGAAAAAGAGTGAAAAAGAGCAAGAATGTGTGGGAGGGAAAAAAAGACATGACTACAAGTTTTTCCTGGACCTGTATTATGATTTAGGGTAGATTTTGTTTTGGAAGTGCAACTTACATTAGGGACTTTATTGTTGTGGGTGGAATGGACCTATAGAATGGAAAGAAATGGTTTGACCTCTCGTTTGTAATCTAAAAGAGGTCGTGGTTGTTTCTCTCCCTTGCCGCCTGCTTTTTTTCTTAGCTGACCCCATTCTAGGTGAGTGAGTGAAGGGTATTCATGATACATTGTGTTGGTATGTAGGGGTGAACTGAGTGCAGTGTTTATGTGGTCTAGGTTCAAAGCTCTGTTTCAATGTTCTTTATAATTGAAGCATTAGTATTACTCCATTTCCATTTCTTTCGGTAGGAAGTTATCCATTGTTTAAAGGGAGTCTAGAGTTCCCGGATTTAGAGATTTTTTGTACATGACTGAATAGTGATACTAAATCCAGCTCGTTCAAAACTATAAAAATTAAGACTTATAACATAAGGTTTTATATTGCTATCATGACTATTGATCAAAATGGAAAGAAAAAAACATCAAAAAAATGTTTTAGAGAATCAAATTTGTTTTACACTTATTTTCACAGAACAAAACAATTTGTGATTTTACTTACAATTCAGTCTCTAGCAAAGAGATATTGTATAGGTTTTCCCTGATACATACATGTACATAATGCAGTCATATTTTTCTGTGCACAAACTTTTAATTCATGTGTGGCAATAGTGAATTTTGTTGTGCAAAATTGTTCAGATGTGAATATACAGATCTTGAAGATTGATTGCTTTGTTTGTAAAAAGAAAAAGAAAGAAAATATTTGTAATTTCAATAATTGCATTGCCCCAACAAGGTCATGTCCACTTTTCTCAAGATATTTGCAATGATATCTTCTACAATAAACGAAGGGTGATGTAGGTCACTCATTTATCAGCCAGCCTACCAATGTACATATTTGCTCATCACATTTTAACGACCATTTCCAATTCAATCATCATTTTATGACAGCACCTTCAATATTTGTCAGGGAAATTATCTAGACGACATCATGGTTTGATAAATTACCTCGAGTGGGCCCAGGAGTAATATAATTCTTATCTTTGTAAGCGGGATAAAAATCGCCATGTTGATTTAAATCTTGCTTTTGATTACATACTTGACACGTATTGCTCATGACTCAGTTTGGAAAGGTTTGGAAACCTAATAACTGTTAACAATAGAAACAAAATGTCTCAGTAATCTTTCCATTTAAAAAAACCTCAGTACAATTCTAGCTGTGTTATATTGAAAATACTGTCTGATGACCTCATAGAAGGAAAGCTTTATTATGATGTACCACTGCTGTTATTGCAGTAATGCGAGACTTGTTTTTACAATTTTGTCTCTATCTGCTTGCCCTCTCACTCTCGATCCTCAACTTGTTGGAATAAAATTTGTTTTTCTTTCAAGTTTCTCATTGCTGTGTGAATATGAACACCATTCCTTCAACATGTTCTTCATCTAATGTTGTCACTATAGTACTACTGAATACATTACAATTGTGCCTTTATATATGTATGCCATCGTTTTATAGTAGTATTATAGATAGATGGTAGATTCTCTAGACATGCACTGCCATAAAGATTATAATTTTATTTGACATTCTGGTAATTGATATCATTTTTTGGATGACATGCTTTTATAAAATATGTATCTTTTTATTATATTCACATGCTGGAAATGTTTCAGTTGTATTTTTAAAAATTTTCATTGTTTTTTCTCCCCTTGTTTTCTTGTACTGCACGTTATTGCTGGTGGAAAGCACTTCCCCCATTTCTGGACAAGAATAAATAAATTATCAATTATAGGATTTCTATCCTACGAAGTAAGGATATTTCTTTGAAAGGTTCAAATCTGAGTTTTGAACTTTATTATATTGCCCAAAGTACTTGCACTTGCCCAGTATTGTAAGTTCATGCCATATCCATTATGACTGAACAGTAATTTCTCTTGTAGTGCTAATATTATCATCATATATGCAAACTTTGAAAGCTTCCAAACACATCCTTTGTTCATTTTATAAACTCCAAGCCCATTGCAAAAGAGAGTTTAGCCTAGAAGTTTCAAATAACATTGAAGCAAAAAACCAGAGAGTATGGTCATGTTTTTCTTTGAAGTCTCTTATCATCTTCTAAGAAGTTTCAGGTGACATTAAATCTTATTTTGTAGTGCTTAAGTTCTGACCCCCCCCCCCCCACACACACACACCCTCCCACACCCTCCGAAGTTGAATTTGAAATAGAACTTCTTGTAAATTTGAACTAATGTACATGTGGAATGAATAGTCTTTTGTCCTGCATTTTGATGTACAGGTTTTGAAAGTAAATGAAGAAATATGATTTTTGTATCAACTACTGAACAGTTATAATGGGAGGTTGGGATGATCAGGAAAGACATGGGGAAAGAAGGAGGGGGAAGGAGAGAGAGAGAGAGAGAGAGAGAGAGAGAGAGAGAGGAGGGAGGGAGGGAAGATGGCAGAACAAGAAGAGAGGAGAGGGGAGAAGGGAAAGGGGTGGGTGAGAATGGGGGAGAGGTGATAAATCGAATTAGGAGAAACTTTGTATTACTTTTTATGCCTCCGCCACCGAAGGTGGTGCCGGAGGCATCATGTTTTCGGGTTGTCCGTCCGTACGTCCGTCCGTACGTCCCGTTTGACCGTTATCACAATATCTCAAGAACCATTTAAGATTTAAACTTAAGACTCGGGAATAGTATTTATCACCATAGGAAGACGATCTGATTAGATTTTGGAGTACGTAGGTCAAAGGTCACAGGTCACAGAGGTCAACTTATGAAATTCCTTGTATTGAGTTTGTTAGCGCGATATCTCAAGAACCATTTGAGATTTAAACTTAAAACTTAAGGATAGTATGTATCACCATAGGAAGACGATCTGATTAGATTTTGGAGCACGTATGTCAAAGGTCAAGGGTCACAGAGGTCAACTTATGAAATTCCTTGTATTGAGTTTGTTAGCGCGATATCTCAAGAACCACTGGAGATTTAAACTTCAAACTTAGTGATAGTGTGTATCACTATAGGAAAACAATCTGATTACATTTTGGAGCACGTAGGTCAAAGGTCAAAGGTCACAGGGCTCATTATGTATGCAAAAACAGCTTGTGATCGCGTTATCTGAACAACCGATTGATGGATTCCTGCCAAACTTTGGTCATGTATGTATCTTGCAGAGCTGATGAACTGATTAGATTTTGGGGTCACGAGGTCAAAGGTCAAAGGTCACAGGGCTCATTATGTATGCAAAAACAGCTTGTGATCGCGTTATCTGAAGAACCGATTGATGGATTCCTGCCAAACTTTGGTCATGTATGTATCTTGCAAAGCCAATGAACTGATTAGATTTTGGGGTCACGAGGTCAAAGGTCACAGCGCACATTATGTATGCAAAAACAGCTCGTGATCGCGTTATCTGAACAACCGATTGATGGATTCCTGCCAAACTTTGGTCATGTATGTTACTTGCAGAGCTGATGAACTGATTAGATTTTGGGGTCATGAGGTAAAGGTCAAGGTCATGCGGCTCATTATGTATGCAAAAATAGCTTGTGATCGTATTATCATTAGAACAGATTGATGGATTCCTGCCAAAATTTAGATCATTTATGTATCTTGCAGAGCCAATGAATGGTTCATAAGATCAAAGGTCATGGGCTCATTATGTATGCAAAAATAGCTTGTGGACGCATTCTCATTAGAACTGACAGATGGATTACTATTTAACTCAGGAAATCTTGCAGAGCCAATGAACTGAGTAGATTTTAGGGTCATGAGGTCAAAGATCAAAGGGTCATATATGTTTATGAGAAATTGCTTGTAATCACGATATTCTGAGAACATGTTAATGGATTACAATTGAACTTGAATTTGAAAAATTTCTTCCGTTTCGGTTTGTAAAATTGCTCTATGACGGAGGCATCATTTTCGACTGCGCGCAGTCGAATTCCATCTAGTTATCTCATCTTTTAAGAATTTTCAGAAAATGTTATTGCAAACATGATATTGTACTTCCAGTGTCTCATGGCTTACAAACTCAATATTTAGAGAGGAAGTCTAACACTTGTATACAATTTGAAGTTCATAAGTAGTTTTCCTTAAGCTTAAATTTAGTTGGTATCTGATTTGGATGGTATTTTCTTATTATTGCCTAATTCTATCTCTTTCTTATCCTCCAAAGCACATACTGACTGAAAAGTGATATGTGCCATACAAGTATCATTTATCTTTATTATCATTTAAATATAATTATAGCACAACTTATAAAATGGGTTTCCATCTACTGAGAGTTAGAAGGGTGTTCAGTCTGTGTGATATGATCTCACAATACACCCATACCAAGAAAATTTATTACTATAATAAACAGTTAATCTCAGCGATTTATCAAAGCATGTATATTACAATGTAGCCATAGTAGCTGAATGCAGTATAACAGTCGGCTCAAGGTTGAGTATTGCATAATACATGCGTCAACCATTGTGTGGGGTAGAAAACGCTCCCCCATTTTCTAGTGCTGACAATTTTCACGCAAATTAATTACCCCAAACACTAACTCTCTACGGGATGCCTTAAGTAGATGTCCCTTCTGAGCTCAGGTGGCTAGTGGTAGAGAGATTTCTCTTGATCACTCATTGCGTAATTCTTCCCCTCCGTATGCTCATCTTCCATTGATCTTCAAAGGGGATTCAAAGAGGATTCAAATAGGATTAATCCCTGGGGTATAGGTAATAATGGCTTCTTCCAGATTCACTGCAAACCAGGAATTATGTTTGGATGACGATGGTGTTGATTAAAACCCTAATAAGGCAGATTTGGGTTAGAACAAGATTTTTGGTTGCTTTGAATGATTAGTTTGTGAGTTTCAGGGTTTATTATGTGTGAGTAACTCATGCTTCGTTAGACATTTGCATATTTTACATTTAAAAGAAGTGTATTCATCTTGACCATAATTTGCAAGCTGAATAATGGAAATAAATAGGGATATACTCTAAAAATAGCATTGGTAGAAATGTGTATAATTTGAAGTGATGTTTTGAATTTGTGGAACCAAAACATGAAATGGGAAATAAAAACATATTTGGTGTGCTTCAGACATTTTAAAAAATATACTGTTTCCATAATTTTAATGAGTGTAAAAAACAACCAAACAAGCTTTTAAGTATGAAATTCTTGAATATCCAGATGTTACCTTCATGGAAATGTTATTTATTTTATGATAATTAAACCCTTTCATTCTAGTAAACAGGTGTACATATGAGTAATGACATTTAAGCCTGTTGGTACAGAGAGTTTTAATATAATTTCACTTATTTCGAAACATATAGTGGAGAGAAAAAAAATCATTCAGTTTTTGAACCGATGCCTAAACTCGACACCACCACAGAGGAGCATATCTACTGAACAAACTACCTGCAGGGCACCAGAGAAGGCTCAGGTAGAAGGACAAAAAGGCACCTGTCCAAATTTGGCCTGTGGTGGTGCTGTACTATGCGTCATTCCTCCTAATTAGAATCTTACCTCCACCTGTAACGACACCAACCGTATTCCCCTGTCATAAATAAAGCATTTCAGCGCAAAAAATACCCAGTCTTGAATATCCCAGCGCGGTAAAAACTATCATACATGAATATGTTCGGTTTGCTTTTTTCAGATGTTAGTATCGTCATAGAGAAAGTTATTCCATATCTAAATACTTGTGAATTCTAAGTGATAATAAGGAAGAAGAGCAAGATGATAATTTGATCCTTGGAGAGGGATGCAAGAAGAGTAAGATGAGGAGAAGTGCGCATAATTCGAGACGCGATTTAAGCGATTTAAGCGCAATTTGTGATTTATGACTTTTTGCAGAGTGACAGGTGTCAATAGGGGGTCAGCCATTGTGTCCACTCGATTATCAAAATTAGGTTTTCCCTTCAGTCTCCCGTTACTACAGGCATTCAGAAGATAGAATAGAAATGAAAGGGATGTTTAATTCACATTGTTCAGTCGTCAAGAGCTTTCCATTCATCATCTCTTAGTCCCAGCAATGCATTTTGATGTGGTGTTTTTCTCAATGAAGGTTTCAAATGTACGTCCCTTAGTCCCAAACCTGCATTCTGATGTGGTGTTCTCGCTAGGAGCGCCGTCGCCTGCCTTTGAATGTGAAATGACTTTACTATTTGACTCATCTTCAGAATGCCTGAATTGCAAATTTTGACGATCCTTATCGTTCTGGAGTATCAGTTATTGCAGATCGGATTCCAAAAGAAGCTAGCTACCAGTAGTGTGATTAGATGAAAGAGATAATGTATTGACTCGGTTGTGGAAGTTATTTTACTAGTCGTTGAATTCTGATGAATGGAAACTGAACTTCTGGCTATTCAAGAGTTTTGAAAGCATAGCGCATGACTCATGCTACATACATGAATTTAGTAACAGTTTGTCTTTCTGCTTCTAAATTTCTATTCATGATGGTGGAGGGTACATTTACATGGTTTAAAATAAAGTAAGAGCAAAAAAGAGTGATTGAGGGAGAGAGGGGAGAGAGAGAGAGAGAGAGAGAGAGAGAGGGGGGGCGAGAGAGAGGAGAGGGTGGGAGTGAGGTAAAGAGTGTTAGAGCGCAAAACAATTAGGTTGCGAGAGATAAGAAGAAAGATAATTGATGATAGAGAAAGAGAAAAGTAGAAAAAGAGATAGGTAGATGAAAAGATAGAGTGACAGAGAGAGAGAGAGAGAGAGAGAGAAAGGAGTCGACAGAGATAGAG